>NC_066250.1:2484545-2795113 GCF_024542735.1 Bombus huntii
TCGCCAACCCCGTGACTCGCCTTCGATCCTCCGACGACTCGAGTCGCTTACGAACTACACCGGGAACAGGGGGATGAGAGAGACGCGAGTTTCACCGATTCCCTTGCTCGATAAACTCGATGGAAACTCGCAACACGGACCAACCGTTTCTTCGTTTTCTCGTTTCTCGAATCTTCAACTATCACGAAGAAAAACTCGTATAGCGTCCGCTCGCAAAACACGAGACCGGTCATCGACGGTTTCGGGTTGCGGGAACGCAACGACCTATTGCCCTAAAAGCTGCTCGATACGGGGCACGATTTATCCCGGTATTCAGCTCGTAAATTTCCATTTGGACCACTGTTCTTGGCGAATCGCCGCCGAGGGTCGAGAGCGCGGATTCGACGAATTCTATCTCGCCAGTGTGCACCCGAACGTACGAACGAAAACCCTCGTGTCTCTACGAAAAGTTCCAACGGCCACACCCGTTGATTCTCGTGTGCCGAGGTCTTCCAGCGTTTTCCAGATCGATCGGTGTCGAAGCGGCAAAGAGCAGAGAGTATTCGCGGTAACGAGACCAGATCGCGATATCGATGGACGCGCACGGTATAAAAGAAACACCGATCGTGATTTTTCCTACCTTTCGCACCCTTGCTTTTCCTCTCCTCTTCTCTCTCTCTCTTTCTCTCTCTCTCTCTCTCTCCCGCTCCCTATTTCTCTCTCTTTCTTCCAGCCGCTCTCTCGTCGTAAATCTTTTCCAGTTGACCTTGATGGACAGGCTTCATACGCTAATTGCCAATTTTTTTGTCTTTTTTATTTTCGGACGACGAGCCGGCTCTGGCCAGTGGTTCAACAGGTGTCGTGGCGGTGGGTCACGGGAAACTTTTATTTGAGCGCACGAGCGAGCGAGGGAACCCGTGAGAGAAATAGGGTGAGGGAGCGAGAAAGCGAGAGGAAGGGGTGGAGAAGGAGGGCGAAAGAGGAACTAGAAAGGAGGGTGAGAGGGGGCAGGGGGGGTGTACGCCGAGTTGAGCGAGCGAACGAGCGAGCGGGAGTCTATTAGTTCACCCCGGAAAAACGCGACCCCACCGGATCCCTCTCTCTACGTTGACTCGACCCCGTTGTTTGGTATCGCTGATTTTTTTTTCTTTCTTTCCCCTCTTTTTTTCCATTGAAACGCGTCGACCACCGTAATCGCTCTGTCGAAGCAATCCCTCACTCGGTCCGATCTCACGACAGAAGGTCCGATAATCCTGCGCGTTGTCCGCGCGGACGAGTTTTTCCAACTTTTCCATCGCACACCGTACCGTTACGAGCGCGCGCACGTCGTTAATATTTTCCCTCTTTTATCGAATCCATCCGCGACGTATGCGCGATTGATCTTGTTACCGCGGATCAACCGTGTCTCTTTATCCGGTTTTCTCGCGCTCACACCGTTTCTTTCTCTTTCGCTTCGTCCTCTTTCCCACCCCCTGTTTTCCCTCCCGTTCTTCGTCTCGCGTCGCGGGCTTGAAAATAATTTGCAACAATACCAAACTGGCGAACCCGGACAGAAGAGACGAAGGAGTCGATCGTGACCGTAGAACGGCTCATTGTCATCGAGGACATTGGAGATGGTCCGTGCACGATCATTCTCAACGATCATTCTCGACGATCGATCCGTTTGTCGCGGCGGCAACGCTCCAGCCTCGACCGACTATTCGAAAGGAGTATCCGTTTTCTTTTATTTCTACTGCTTCCTTCCAATCACTCCTTTTCTTTTCTCTTTTTCTTTTTGTCCTTTCTTTGACAATCTTCCGACCTCGTCCGATCCCATCTCGTCTCGTCTCATCTTGTCTCGTCTCGTCTTGTCTCGGCGTTCGTACCTATTATAAATCTTTCTCCACGAAAGTCATCGAGTCACGGTTACTGCTTGCGCATATAAACGTGATAACGCGTAAAGTCGTTGATGGTCGAGTGGTAGTAGAAACGGCCGTACTCTGACCAAATAAAGGAGCTCCCAATAAAAGTAATCCTTGTCCCTGCTGATATATAGATAGTTTCTAAATAATTTAGTAGTCTGTATAGTTCCACTACCATTTAACGTATTCTGCTCTTTTTGCGCACAATTTATTCTAAAAAGAAGAAATATCCGAAGAGATAGAAGCTCGAAGAAGAAACAGCGAGGAGAACAGCCGTGTTCGTCGACTGTCGTGTTGTATTGGATTCCATTTGCAATCCTTATCGTCAAAGTAATACAATACTCAATGGAAAAAATCCAGCATAAATTTTTACGCTTCGTTTCTCATAAAAGACACGAGCCAACCCCGAAAACTTGCCATAATTAGGACACAATTTTAAGTTCGCTCTAGTTTCAAGTTTAAGTTTCCTACCCTTCAACCACCTGAACTTACATCTCACTTATCGTCTATTTTTTAATAATCTACACTATCGGTTTAGTTCAGCTTGATGCCTCGCTTCATCTGTAGTATGTTACTTACGTATTTCTAGTCTTGAGAAATTATCGTTTCAGTCTGTGTAAATTTCTGTAACGTTATACGTTACGTGTAAGCTTTGTGCGTAATATATCTACTTCAACTGATCATTTTCAGATTCACATCTTTCTACACCGATGCAAGCTTTTCCCCGTTTATAATAATTAACAGTAGTAGTAATAACAATAGTAATAATAATAATAATAGTAACAAACAAATATTCCTGTAAGCGTGACAATAGCTACGAATTCCTGCTCGTCTGAAACCAAACATCACCGGCGATGTTTCGACGTTTTCGAAGACGGTCACAGGAAGAAACGGATCGAAACGCGCGCCACAGCACACCAGAGAGAATGGCAATGAGGTCGCATAGCTGGCACGCCGAATGTAACGAGCCCCGGCGCTCTTATCTCTTTGCTATTATCTCCGCTCGGCTCGTTTCCATCGGCCTGTTATGGCCGCGTTACCCTAGCCAGCCTATACAAAAGTATTATGCGATATTCGAGGTATCTGCCTAGCTATCGCCGCGGGAAGAACAGCGCGAGAATCTGACAGAGACACCATCGCGTAACAATGCAAGCTCGAATACGTTCCGTCATCTTGAAACACCCCGCGAAAATCCGGCACGCTTCGCGGGTCACCATCCACCCGTCGTCCCCTCGAATCGCGTATTCCTCATCTTTTCCATTTTTTAAAGTTCTCTCCTCCATCCTCGAATCTCCTCTGATCGTGTATTTACATTGACAGCACTATGGTCACGGTCTTTTACGAGGATATAAATTCTACTCGTAAAAAGGAAAGAAGGAAGATCGTTCGACGTTGATATCCTGTTGATGTTGATGTTGAATAATTATCGTAGCTTATTTTTTTTTTATTCCCGGAATTTATCTTCTTCGTGGCGTTTCCGTTTGTATTTTCTTGCCGTTATATAAAATACGTTCTCGTTACTTTGTTATTGCATCAAAGACATCTGAAAGGTGTCTCGTGACATACGACAAGTGCGTCGTCTCTTTTCTACGAAGTTCGAGGCAGAATTTGGAGATGTTGATGCTCGGTTGACCAGAATAAAATCCTATCTTACCTCGACGCAATGTGCACATTAATCCACCTTGACGAACGTTCCAATTGAAATTCGTAAAACGTATTCTAATAGACAAGTTTCGAGGCAATCCAATTAATTAATCGAAGAATTTTGAAGGAGCGCGTTGTATCGCGCGATCGCTACCGGTGCACCGGGGTCTCCGCGGGCTGAAAACGGCAACCGATCGCGTACAACATCAGCGGAAACCTATACACGACCGTGAGATTTAAAAAATGATTCTGCCGGACGATATTCCGGCCGCGATCGACGCGCAAACATAATATATACACAAATTACAATTCCGCGCTTAAATCCCGTTTAGTCTATCTTTATGCGTCTATGTCGAATCAATATTACGAATACATATTTACGAGCAAATTCACCTCGAAACCACCAATAAGCCGCGGCCTCGTATACATTTCCCAGTGCAATCGTTGCCGATGCATTCGAGGTTTTGATTTTCGTTCTTTGTTCATTTATTTGTTTTTCCCTTTTTACCGAAAAATCTGTCGATTTACGAGGGGCACCGTTTCCATCGCATCGACATTACCGCGCGTATCTGGTTACGCGCTTTCATTCGTTTATTTATCGCACGGAAATTTCGCTGATTAGTATCGTGCGGACTGCACTAATGCGTTGTCTCGTAATTCATCGATTTTAACGGGGCTGACCACGCCGGTCCATTGAATCCGCTTGGTCGCTCGGTCGCTCGCTGACATTTGCGTATCGTGACGAACTTTCAAAAAATTGCGGATAATCTCGCTACGTTTTCCCACTTTCCACCGTTTTCCAACTAGCAGCTCGTCCTTCTCCGTTAAAACGTTTCGTTTGCTATTGCGAAACCGAAGAAAATTAAAGTTCCATCATTTCCTTTTTCGTATCGTTTTCATTTCATTTAAATCAATTTAATACATTCGGTCGTTGTTTCGCAACAACTTGCGCGGTATCATTTTACTCGAAAAGTGATAGAACGAAATCTTTAAATATCTTTTCCTATATCTTTTTGAGATTCGTGATTTCTCTGGTGCATGCGTGCGCGCGCTTATCCTTCGACGCGGTGCCATTCTACGGAGTCGCTCGCAAAATTTCGTCGTGTTGGTCGAGATAAGACGGTTGGTTAGAATACTCTGGACTGGAATGGAAATGGACAAAGTTCTAGCGTGGCTTTTAACCGAGCTCCGCTCCATTTGAATCGACTCGACTCGACTCGACTCGAGTCTCCCTCTTCCGCAACGCTTTTATGAATCCGCTTCATCTTTCGCGCCTCTGATCGAATTATCGAAACTCGTCACGGGAATGGGATACGAGCTTGGTAGACAAGATACACGAATAATTCGATCTTTTCAACTAAATTTGCCGTATATTATTACACGTACCGAGCGCAGAAATTAATTTTCCATCGAATTATAAACTCTATCGCGAACTAATATAATAATCTTAACGTTCGTGGAACGCGTCAGAAATTGCCCAAACAACGACACGACTTCAGATATGTTGATAAATACGACGAGATTCGCGTTAAGCATTCCATGTACTCTTTTCGTTCCCGTTAAAGGGAATTATCGTCATAGCCTCGGGAAAGATTTATGAAAATGTAACCCGGCGCTTAAAGGATCAAAATGTCAGCAGACGTGTTTCTAGCTCTGGAATGACGGAATCGAGCCACGTGTGTGGAAAAGTAACACGTGGAGCGCGTTACCATTCGCGCAAAGCAATAAGAGTGCGCTACAAAGGTTTAAGACGACGAAATAAACGGTAACATCGCGAAGACCGCTAACGAAACGGAACGAACCTTTCCTCTGGTGGAAAATTTCGTTGAAAACCAGTGGGACGTGTGGCGATTTTAAGCGAGTGGCGAACCCGCAGTCTGGCAGCCGGCTTCGAGCCGAGAGATTGGATCCCGGAAATGAGACAAACCTATGGAACTCGAAATCTCTGGCTAAAACGGCGCGGCGGATAGAGGCGAGCGGTGCTTACCTCGATAGTCGTCGTTATCCAACGATGAATCTACTCTACGATATTCTCTTCCTTCGACCCGAATCTCTTTCTCTTTCTCGCTCCTACGCTTCGTTCGTTATCGTCGCGCCTCTCGCTTCACGACGCGTTCCGACGACTATCCAACTTTACCGCCAAAATTATGGGATCAGGCTGGAGGATCCAGCGTCACGGCCGGAAGGAGCGTTGTTGCGCGGTCACGTTCTCTCGATAGAAATTCCCGCGAGATCCAAGACTGGGCAAAACCCGTATGACGATCAAACGCTGCAGAGTAGCTCGTCGTATGTAAATACGTAGGTCTGTCGATAAGTAAGTCGCTTCTATCTTCCAACTTGCGTCGTAAAATGGATTTGTGGTTGCCATTAGACGACCAGGGGTAGCTACATATCCCTAGGTGTTGCAAATTTTTACTTTTTACGTCTATTAGCCCAGTACGCGCGGATATACAACGTCGACTGAGTGATCCTTTCCTTCCTGCTATACATACGCCGTAACGATTATCTCGTCTCGTACGTAATCAGGTGTCGCGACGCTTGCGAAAGGCAATGCGTATGGAGTTCTTTTTGCAAACAATTTTGTAACGGGGTTGTTATTCGCTCGCGTTACTACACGGCATCCACCTGTTCCGGCATATTCTATGGAACACGTATTCGCCGTAACCGCAGGCCAAGTCGATAGAAATCGAACGATCGCAGATTTCAACGATGAACTGGTCGGAAGGTTGGTCGTCGGTGCGTGGTGGAAGCGGCGGTTATCTTCGGTTCATCGACGACACGGAAGGAGAACGAGGGGGAGTGTTGGTTGGTGGGCAGCCGTTTAACGTAGTTTCGGTCGTTCGAGCGGCAAATCCATCAGGCGGGTGCCTCGGCATCGCATCCCCCACGGGGCGGATAAATACTTATTTAACGCGCTTATGCATGCAGCCGCGGTAGCGATACGACCCGTAAATCTGTCCGAGGAAGCACAATGCTGCTAATTATATACATTCCCGTGACGCGAGAGAGGGAGACCAACAGGCAGGGGGAAGGAGGGGGGGGCGGGAGAGGACGAGCCGGCGAGAGGTCGAAAAGGGAGAAAGACGGAGAAAGAGAAGGCGACCTCTGGTACCCTAGGAACGGCGAGCCGTGCTCCGAAACCCTAGCCCCGCGCCTCTTCCCCAAACCGTGCCGTCGGCTCAAAAGACTCGCAGATTTATTGCCAAAGAGAGGAGGGAAAATGTCGACCTAAGCTCATACGTACAGCCTTGGCAGTTTGTATGCCCGCGCACTCTCCGTCCAGAGAGACTACGAATCTAGCAAGAGAGACGGACGAAGCGCGCGAGCGAGAATCAGTTGGAAAGGGGAACGATGGAGCGGGTGAGAGAAAGACGGCGAGTGTGAGATACAGCGAAGAGCGAGAGCGCGAGGATATCGGAAGGGGTGGCTCGTAGAATGAGCGGTGTCGGAGGGTGAAGAAGACGAGGGGGACGCTTGCCAGTGGAGAGGGGTGGCAGGAACTGGCAGCAGAGGAAAGAGAACGAAGCTATAAATTCCATCCCTCCGCGTCTCTGTTCGTCCTGCTATATCGCTGATTTATAAATATGACTGTAGCGAAGTATAATAATACCTACGTATCCACCGGTCCGCGTCGCTGTTCTTTCCCCTTTCGTCTCTTTCCTTCGTCGTGTCTAACCGTTCTTCCGCACGCCGACGTGGTCCGTCTTTCCAGTTTCGTAATCGTCTCGATATCTGTGTTCCGGCGATCGGCGTCTTGCTCGTTGCCGGTCGAAGCAAATCGAAGAGATCGGCCTCGATTCGTTCGTTACGAGCATCGCTTTTCGATTCTCGGTCGTAGCCGAGGTGTGGCGGAGCCGGTCGGTAGAAACGAATCGTCCGATCGAGCGATCGACCACGTGGCGATGGCTGGTGTTCCGCGTCGCGCCGCTCCGCCTTACTTCGACGGTCCGTTACGCCGTCTTGCTCGCCTGGCTGTGCCGTAATTGAAAATTGATTTACGCGAACCAGCCTGTCAGTTGGCCGGGTAAAGACGAGTGCAGGATGCTCGTCCGCTTTTGCGGGGGTAGCTCGCATCCTCGGCGATGCTGCTGACTGTGGCAGGGAACGGAACGCGGTGGCAAAGAAGAGAAGCAGCGTGGGCGGAGAGAGGGAAAGATGGAACACGGTGGAAAGGTGGACACGGAACAGCGGAGAAAGCATGGCCGGCGTGTTTGGAGCGCAGGGACGTTAGGTTGGTACGCGGAAGAGCATAGGGCGTGAGACGCGCGAGGCGTCGGCTCGAGACGGAGAAGGAAGAACCAGCACGGAGAAATACAAAAACCAGACTCGAACGTGGCATCGTCCCCTCGCGCGGTATAACGTCAGTGGCAGAATATAATCAGGATTTGTAGCGAGGTACGGAGCCGCGGCAGTGTGTACGGCGCGGAGAACGTCCGGGCCAGACCGAGCTCGGGCTCCAGAGAAGGACGAGAGCTACGATACGAGGTTGGAGTGGGCTTCGAGGGGCACGAAGCGGCGGCGCGGGTGAGACGAGCGGCCGTTATTAAGGCGCGACAAGAACTCTGCCGTGATGAGCGAGCCGCCGTGCCAGAAGATACCGGCAGTGATTTATGCGACAGGGACATCCACCGAGCGCATCGAGCGTACCGACCGCACCGTCGCCGAACCCCAGACCACCGGTTCTCCCGTGCATCGTCTTCTAACCGGACGGCCACCACCCTTCCGCGCCGCGTCCTACCGATCGCGCGATCCCTTCAAACGCCCCCTTTCTTCTTTCTCCTTTTTTCATCGTTTCGTCGACGTTTACGAAAACAAGGAGAAAATTCGTGGAGAAACGCCAAGCATGGCAGAAGAGAAGAGAAGATGGTTCGCAATGCGCGTCATGATCGTTTCGACCGTCTCGTTTGTTTAAACGTTTCTTTTTAAACGTTTATCTTTACGTCAGCCAACTGCGATCGAAGCGACTAGGTCTTTCGATCGAAAATAAAGGAACGCGCTATTCTTCGGCTATTTGTACGGGGGATCGTTGGAGCAAAAGTTGCCTCGCGAACGAGGTTTTGGGCTCGACGCGGTCGAGCGATTTTTCATAATGGGCACGCAACGTTACCGAAGAAGGAGCGATGCACAGATAGTGACGAACTGATGTCGAAAATAAGAAACGGAAACAAGTTGCGAAGACACGAGAACGTATCGCGGTGGAAAATGAAATTATAATTGAATTAATTATGAAACCAAAGAGATGATATCTTTATGACTCGAAATACTCGTCTAACATCGAGCCAAAGTCTCGCAACCTTGACTCGTATAAATCGCTATAATCTTCGACCCGAGATCCGATCGATCCGGCTGCTTAATTCGCTCGTCTGCGTCGATCCTCGAAGAAAAGTTTCTATTCTCGCGCTTTCCAGCGTTAACCCGCGTCTCCCAATTTCTGTCGTTTTATTCATCCCCGACTTATCTATTTATCTTATCATCGCATCGGTACGAGTCATCTATCTCTCGCTTCTGCCGTTACCAATAAGTCAAAGTTATCCTCGGCAGAGAAAAATACCAGACGTTTCCCAGAGCAGAGAAAGGCAGGCTTTCTCCGGCGTGATTTGTGGCGACCGCTCGCTCAACTCACCGCGGCAATGAGTCGGTCAGTCGTAAATATCCTGGCAGACTCTTAGACGACGGACGGATGGACGGACGCGAAGGATCCTCGAATACCCCAACCATCCTCTGGTGAATCGTTCCAGTCAGAATGTCGTACCGTGCCAACGGGATCAACTTCGAACTTCCATTTTCGTTTTGCCCATCTTCCACGGACGGAATCCATCCGTGGTGAGAAAGGATTTTGTCGGATCAATGTCCACATAGGGTCTACCATGCGCTCCAGTTATCTTATTTTCTAGGTAAATTTAATTATCGCATAGGAACGAGAAATCACCGTCTTATCCCTGTTTGCTCTTATCGTTTGTGGAATAAAATATTCGATGCTCGTGACAACGATGATCAAGCTTCAGCTCGACGACGGTTAAGCGATAAGTGACGTTCAGAGTGACGATTTGCAATTGATCGAGGAATCGGAGAACGGAGAACGAGCCGACGAATCTTTCCTGGGTTTCGTAAAAGCACTTTTCGATGCTGATAATCTTTCTGACGACGATGACACGAAAGAAGGAGGATCGAATTTGGGATGGATCAACCGCGACTCGCGATACTTTGGTAACGAACTATCGAGAAGGACGCAGTCGATTGCCTTCCTGCCGAATTGCCGATCAAACTCACGATCCTTTGGCAACCCACCCACTTAGACGGCGAAGCACGACGGTTCGGCTCCACCCCCCCTTTAAATCACTCATTCTTTAATAATGGACAGATCCTATTATAATACCCGAGATTTATATCCACGGCCCCCTTTTCTTTTTAGCGATAAATTTCATCGTCTTCTCCGCTCTTATTTTTTTACCGTCGATTAGCAAACTGTCGGCCGACGAACGCGTTGTTCGCAGCGACGACGTCGGAGAAGCGTCTCGTAAATAGTAAGCGTGTTACGTGCTCGTTCGAACGAGCAAGAACGTCGTAAGGAGAAGAACGAAGGAGAGCGCGAGTTCGTCGAGTAACAGCGTCGACGTCGCGTGTGCGCGATCGGCTCGAACCGGACCTATAAATATCGTCGAAACGCATCAAATAAGTCCGAAGCTTTCTCATGTTGCAACGCAAAAAGGGAACGAGCTGAGCGATGACCCGATTCTCGTCGCAACGGTCACCCCTATTTATTGCCGAATTAAAGCGCGACGCCATTAATTTGCATACCACAAGCACGATCGTAAGGGAACGTCAACGCCTGTCTGCGATTGTCCACGCGGCTCTACTATTTTTGCTTTCGGTACTCGATTCTTCCTTCGTGTTCCGTATCCGAGAAAGTTGGAGTACAAGTAACTTCGTATCTTCGACTTTTTTTTTCTCGTATAAAACGGATTACGAATTACTAATTATTTATAAACGACGGGATTAATAATTCTTTAGAACAGGCGAAAGAATCCTTTTTACAATATACAGTACGTAGGAAATAAATGAAAATATTGGACACACGTGTTATATTTTTACCATTTGAAGCTGACGGTACTTTCGCACAAATCTGCAGGCTGTTTCGTCTAACTCGATATCATTTGGAACGTCTCGCTTATTTTTCATAGTATTAAAAAATATTTCGGGTAAAAGTCGAATGGTTTCGGGGGAGGCGTCATTCGACATGATCAGTTTTCTCGTAGGCGAATCGGAAGAGAACATATAGAGTACTATATTTTTGTAGAGAACGTCGAGCTTACGGAAAAGCATATGATCCCACTTAATCGTACAATCTTAAGTGTCAGATCCGCTTTTGCAAAAATAATCGGCCATTGAATTGCATTGAAACGATTATGTATATTCGGACAATCTCAAATTCTATCTCCCCCTCTCCCCCTCTCTTCTTGTGTTAGAAAGGAGAATCGAAACAGCCGAACCTTCTGCGTCGAAAATTATTCGAACGTAAGTTTTTCACGTATCTCTAAGCGCTGACATCTCGACGGTATAAACACCGACGTTGTTGCTTCTTGCACGAAGCCAGAAATATGGTACGCGAGAATCCCGCTTTTTGACAATCGGTTCAGTCGCGCGTCTTCGTACTTGGGACGCGTAATTTTGTATTCGATGGGTTCGAGATGTATCGCCATGTTTCTACGATATAATCGGTCTCAACGTTTCTGATCCGGATTTCACGAACGGAAGTAAACGAGCAAAGGATAACGCGTAACCGTACGCGGCTGTATGCGTGCATAAAGGAGGCGAGTGGTTGAGGTGGGGCGAGGATTCGAAGGAGAGGTAACGAGCTGCTCGATGCGCGCCATAAATTAGCAATTATTTAATTTTCGTCGGGCTCCGGGTCCTTAGACGGCTCTAAATCAGTCTCCGTTGCAAAAAGCATAGATAACTATGACGCATGGCTCCCGGGAAGAGACAGGGGTGCGCTCACCGGATTGTGGCGGTGGTGACTTGGTTCGGACGAGCAGAGACGCGAAGGGGCCAGGGGAGAAGATACACGATGGGGCTGGAACGGGGAGTGGCAACGAAAACAGGGATGAAAGGAAGAGAATCGAAGGAAGAAAGTCGTCGACGGGGATCGAAGGATCCGCCGCTTTGGCAGTTATAGCGCCAGCACGCGCGAATATCGCGTGCGTCGATATTTTCAGGGTAACGAGTGACGATGGAACTCTTCGACTTAGTTTCTTCTCGTGGATCTTGGCTCGCTTCGAGAACTCCCCCATCTATCCGAGTATACACTCTCGTACGTAAATATTACGACACTTTCAGAGGATGTTAGGACACTTTCCAGATATGGGAAACCGGTACGAAACCGTACGTTTAATGTTCTAGTTGTATAACGTTTCAACTTATGAAACAAATTCTACGTACACACGTTGCGCGTACATTTTTCAGAATAAGATGGAAACATTTGCGAACAGGTACGTGATAAATTTCTATCGACGAGCAATTTCTACGTACGTTCTGCAATTTCAGGTACGAGCAATTGCTACGAAGAGCAATTGGTAAACGATGGCCGCGTTTTTTAAATCGACCACGTGAGAAATAAGACCACGCTTTTACTCTGCTGTATAGAGTTTGGTTCGCCGGTTACTACACTCCGCCGCAAGATCGCGAGAACGAAACTATTTGCAACGTAATTCCGGTCTCGGTACCTAACCGTGTGAAGCGTATCGGTATCGCGTTGATGGCGGTGACGGCGACGATGACGAGGGCGGGAGAAGCGGTAGCGGTGGTAACAGGAGCGGAATCCAAGGCAGAAGCAAACGAACGTGCTTCTGTTCGTCGCAAAGATCGGCGTAGCTGGTTCGTCGGTGTCGCTGGTCGGGCTGGTTGGTTAGTCGTCTGGATAGCCGGATAGCTAGATGGCTGGTTGTACGATAACCGGTGGTGGGTGCTCGGTGGCACCGCCGTTGCTCTTACTTCATCGTTGTGTATGTAAATGCTCGCGGGAGACGAAGACCGGTGGCGTGAAAGGGAACGAGAACGGACGAGAATGTATGTACGCGCGAGCGAGAAAGAGACGACGGGGCTGTAGAAGGAGAAAGGGAGAACGAGCACACGGAGCCGGGCACAATGGCAACTAGTTTTAATTACAAAGTAAGGTGAAGCGATCAATCATAATGATGTACGTGAGGCAGGCGCGGCCTCTGGGGTACCGAGGGTGGGAAGTAGCGTCGAGGAGAAGGACGTGGAAGAAGAGAAGGGAAACGAAAAGGATGAGAAACGAGGGGAAAGAGGGAGGACGGGGGCTAGCTGGCGGTGACGCTGCGGGACGAAGGGGGCCTTCGCGTACACTTTGCGTATAATTTACTGGCACTGGATATACCTGAAGTTATGCTATACCGAAGCTGCCGTTGCGCCTCTCCGTTTCGCTGCTCGTTTCACTCTCTCTTCTTCCAACGCTCCGCTTTCGCCAGCGTCGAGCGATAGAGCAAAGGGTTCTTGCACGTACTAGCCTGCCGCTCTGTTTTTCTCTCTTTGCTTCTTTCTGCTTGTTCTCTTTCGACCCACTGCCACCACCCTCGCATCCACTGCCTCCGCCCTTCGTTGCTTTATCCGTCTCGTTTTCCACCCTTTCTTCATTTTCATCCCATATTCCCCCGGTTCCGATCTCGCTCTCCCCCTCTTCCCCTTTCTTTGTCTTTCGCGCGATTCGTCTCTTCCTCCCTCTCCTCCTGCTCCGTTCTTCTTTTCAGTCTGCGTTTCTCCCTGTCTATGACTTTGCGCCACGTCTGCCAGACTGGCCACCATAACTCTCGCTCCTTCCCTCCGAAATATCTGATGCGCCACGCGATATTTACGATCGGCAGTCGCTCGGCGAACCCTGGCGCTGAAAGCCTCACGGCGATGCTTCGCCTCTTTCCGTCCCACTGACTCGCGTCTTGCGTCCGGCCTCCGTAGCGGGCCGACCCGCGGCCTTCGCGTTCGCCTTGCGAATCGATCGATCGAAAAAGGGCGGACGATTTAATGCCAGTATGAGAAGAAGCGATCGTAGGTGACGCGATAAGAAACGAAAGTTCAGTAGTCGAGCTTTGCCAAATTTCGAGCAACGATCGCCAACGCAAGTATTTCGGAGCACTCGTGACGAACCTTCGATTTGCAGTATAGTTACAGCGGATGCGTGTTCCGGCAGATATATCATCGCGGTCCTTCGTGTACCTCTACGCGGCAATTTATAAAAAACCTAATTACACTGAATTACATTCCCCTGAAAACCATTCGATTCTTCTCCGAGCCATTTGTCCACACAGCGATATATAATAGAGCAATAAATATAATTTACGAGTAATTTGTAATTATAGATTAAAATCGGGCAACCCCGAATAAAATAAATCCTGAAATTGCTCTCCTGTCAACAAAATAAAAAATCTATCTCGTCACGTTTTTCTGTTACAGTCTATAAAAATGTTTTACGTAACGAAATAAAGTTGGTCGAACAGATCGCGACCTCTGACACCGCCGTTACAACGAAACCGAGCTAGAATAATTGTTTCGTAGGACTAACGGACTAAATGATCAAATCGCGATCTCCTCGTTGTCGAGAGAAAGAGGGAGGGAGGCGAGAGAGAGAGAGAGAGAGAGAGAGAGAGAAGCAAGAAGAACGATGCACTTCCAATCTTGTAACCAATGCCGGTGCGCTCCCGTCTCTACGAGACGAATCATTAATGTAAATCACCGCGGTACACCGGTCCAGGGCTAACGATCTCGCGATGCGAGTCTGCTGTCCGTAGCACGATTCGAGCGAAGCACGAACGTTGACCGTAACGACGTTTCGGTCCGTGTTATTAGAGTGTCGGATAATGTTCGAACCGTAATTGGTAGAATAACTACGCGAAAAAGATGCTCGCAGTGGCAGTGATACGCGCATTCCGGTTACCTCTGTTCTCAGGCAAATTACCTCCCGCGATGTCGGTCGCTCGCGGCGCAAACAAAACCGCCAACACGTGGCTACGTTGCTTCTAGATGCAAAGAAAAACGAGAACCCGACTGAGAAAAAGTATTACCAGCTTTTCGCTCCATTGCCATTCTTTTATACGTCGACGAGCTTTTTTCGTTCGGAATATCGTGCCAATAAATTTTTAAATTTCGTTTATAAGCTATCAAACTGTTGTGTAGACGATGAAACGTCTGCTCCGTGAGTGGAACTTTATAACGACTGAGGGGAAATCAGTGGAAAACAGACGCGTGCCACGTATCTATTACATATATTTAAATTTTCTTTTATTTTTTCTCTTTGTACCATTAATTTGCGATGTAGTGTAAATTCCATAATCTTTTTCTTCGCGCTGAAAGGCAAATGCTATTCGGCTCTTTAGGAACAATTAACAGATCTTGATAATTGTTCTCGTTTACCATCTGATTCAAGCACCGTGTAAAATGATTATGATTTCATATCGCGCTATTTTTATCTTGAATAATAAATCTTTCCTACGAGTTGCTTCCTTCTAAAATTACAAAACGATGGGCATGTTTACCGTTTTACATTGGGCATCTCGATTGTTATAAAATTCCACTTACGGAGCGGATGCTTCGTCGTTTGGACCTGGAAAATAGTTTGACAGCTTTCGAAAGAGAATTCGAATGCCGAAGATCGGCGCTTTTCTCACGTCCGCGTATCTATTAGTAGGAGATATTCGTAACGTCGACTAACATTTCGCAGAGTCGATCAAAGTAGCTGCCAAACGGTTTAGAAGGCAAAGAGTCGTTGAAAGAAACGCTATAATTATATATACATATACACGTTGCTTTAAATCTTTCGGTCTATCGATGACAAACGTTGGTTGGCGAAGAAGAATCGAAGCGTTCGTCGAAGGAGACTGTCGCGAGAATCGAAGTGGTGCAACGAGGCAAACGATAATCGAGATCAAAGTAACATCGGATGGGTCCATCGCCGTTCGAGGAAAGAAACGAAAAGCGAGGAGAGCGGAAGGAAAACGACAGGTGGTAGTTTGAGTAGCATGTACGCGTATCGAAGCGTACAGGCTACGTCGTTGCTTATCGCGCCTATAGATGCGAGTAATTTCGCGCGACTAATTAGTCTCTCGTTAGTGAACTCGGCCGTTCTACGTAGCGTGAACGTAAAAAGGAGATAATTTCGCGATACAAATTCGCGACTTATCGGCTTGGTCGCTTCGTCGTCCGCCGGCCCGTCCCTCGCCTCCCTGGTCCGGCCCCATCGAACTCTCTTCTCCCTCCTCGCGTTCCATCGGTGCGAGTTCGCGAAGCGATTAATTAAATTCTCGGGTAATCAAATATGTCACTCAGCCGTCCAGTTTTAATTAAAGTTCGGACATTATCTATTTGCTTTATCATCGTTGGCTTGACTAGCACCGGCTCGATCGGCGGAGGACAGAAATGGAACCGAGAACGGACGAACAACGGCTAGCCGTCGAATCAACAGCGTCGTCCGTCGTCTCCTTTCGCTCGCGATCGCAAAGCTCGAATCCCTCGGAAAGCTCGTCGTTCTTAGGTACGTCGCGTGCAAAGTACACGACGTTGCGCGCGAATTCCAAATTACAACGACGGTAATTTTACCGCCAAGGAAGACGTCACGTATCGGGACAGCCGTGGAACTCGCGACTTTTCCCCGTCTTTTTGCTTCGCTCTCGCCTCGATTAGAGTTTCCGACGTTCGTTTGCTGCCGCAACCGCAGCCGTTGCCGCCTTCGTCTCTGTCTCTCTGTCTCTGTCGTTCTCCCTGGTCGTTGCCTGTCCTCCCCCGTTTCCTTGTAGCCGCGTCTGCCTCCATTGGTAAGACGGTTTTACGTCTTATGAGTTCCCAACTGCGGCACCTCTTCTATTCCTCGCAATGATTTCGTCGCAATCACCCTCATCCTACCCGGTGCCAGAACCCTCGACGGGGCGGTAATATCGGAGAATGGCGCGACGAAACTACGAGAGGCGGAGAAGCCGACCGACACTTTTGTCAATACACCCGGAACGAAGGAGAAAGACAACCGTCGAAAAGGATGGTCTCTCTCAGCCGGCGTTGCCGCTATAAAGACCACTCGTGTCATTTCGCAATGACGAAACTTTACCCGAATTTTCTCTTCTCTACCCTCTTCCATTCCCAACGCCACACACCCCCGCGTCCTTCTTTCGCGTGCTCAACCTCTTTCCGCGAAGCTACCTCCGCATCGCCCCTTTCTTATCCGCTCTCCAACCAAAGATAGAGCGAGTTTGTTAGGCGAAGCAGCTTGGTAGTTGCCGTAATCATCGTCGCATCGCTCTTCCCAACGTTCCAACCGACCCTTTCGATTTTTCATTCGATCCACGCTTTTTCTACGCCTGGTTTATCGTTGTTGTTTCTCGGAATGAATTAGCAGGCTGTGCGCTGTTCGTCGATCGAAAGGCGGCATCTCGAACTACCTAGAAACGATCGGAGACGTCGTCGGCGTGAAACGTTGGCGTTTCGAGGAAACGCGTTAGTTACGGTTCTTTCGTATCGCGCGCGTGTTTCGAAACTATCGCTACTCGAAGTAGTTTCGAATAATTTTACGAATATTTTCCCTCGTGCGATTTACGTCACGTTCGATTTTCGAGATAAGCGCGCGCCACGTGTATCCCGCTGCAATTCGAGATCTACTTTGGCGTTAGAAATATACGGGCGAATAAAAAATGTAAGAGCGCGTCAAGTTGGAACGCGGCTGTATCCTGATCGGTTCAGAGATCGTACTTAGCATGGCGAAACAAACGATCGTTGGAGGAAACGATCTGGTATAAAGACTCGGCTAAAAGCACAAAAGAGTCGCCAGGGTGGCTGACTTTGGAGACACTCGTGGAGAGAAAGGGACAGAGGCACGAAGGTTAAAAAGAAGAAGGAGTAGAAGAAACGAACTACGTGGAAGACGTAGTGTAAACGGAGCACGATGGAAGGACACGGCCGCATTTGATATGGACCGTAGATAGCTGGTAACGTACGCCGGGCGCGGACTCGCTGTCATGCGGCTACATAGCTGCCTACGAAGCGTTCACGTGTGTATATGGTTCGAGGCCGACATCGGCCCGTTTCTCGACCAGGTAGAGGAGCCGGGTGCGCCGTAGATGCACGTAGATGCGCGCGTAAGCCCGGCGGTTTTACGATGCGATGGTTTCGCGTTAGTCCGTTCCGTTCCTCGAATCCTATGCTGGTCGCCGGTTCGAGTAGGTGGGTATTCGCGGGCCGCGTCAAATCCTGAGAATCGAGGCGCGTCGTATTATTTATACGGGCGGAATGGTAGCGGATTGTCGGTTAGGTAGGATGGGATGGGTGACGGTGACCGGTGTCGTCGAGAGAGGTAACCGGTGGTAGCAGCGACGCTGGGGCTTCCACTGTGTTTGCCAGTGGTTGATGCCGTTGCCGGTGCCAGTGTGCCGTTGCTGGAGCATCGTTGAATCGTCGTGGAGCGGCGCGGAGCGGTGTGTGCAGCGGTGTACGATGGTGCAGTGCCGCCGGTGCTGGCCGATAGCGACGACCAAGCCTCTACGGTGCTCCCGGTCACGACTCGCGGGCTCCCGTATTTGAATACAATGCATTATATTGTCCGCGTTATATCATATATCTCCCGGCTAAATAAACACCGTCTCAATATTTAGGCTCGCGAACCGCCCCGTACAGGCACAGCCGCCGCACGTACTTACGTACGAGAGTATACCCGTGCCTCTCGGTCTTCGCCTCCGCCTCCACCTCCGACTAAAGAGAGTTCAGGGTCGCGGCAGCTCGTCCACGAGCTTTCCGTCTACGATCGGGTGGAGTTTCTGGTGCGCGCGAGATCTGACCATCTTCGAGCCGAACCAGAAGGTTACGGTATTACGACGGGGGGGAGGAGAAAAAACGAGCGAAACGAGAATAGGATGGAAGATACGTATTAGCTTTGGAGAGTCCCTATCGACGCGTGTCGTGCCATCTCGCGGCCGTGTTCGTGGTAATCCGATACGTCAGGCCGACGTCAATTGACATTTAACATGCAGCCGTGCACTCGCCGTTATATGGATCTGTTGGCGCAGTGTATCGCCCCGGGTTTATGATCTCATCGGCCGATTGATTTATGTCGGCAATTATAGCGTAGCTAGGAGTGACGCACGGCTCCGTGTCCCGAATGAGTTATGGGTGTTAATCTCGGGAAAACCAATGAAGGGCGGCTCTCCGACGCGACGGCCGGCACCGTCGACGATCGTTCCTCGTCCCATGCTTCTCGTCGCTTTTCGTCGTTAAACGCACCTTCTCGCTTCTTTCCACGGTGTTCTTCGTTTCCTTCGTTGCCACGAAACCACGAAAGCTGTCTCGATCGGCAGGCAATCGTCGCGTCGCATCGTCAGTCGACGCACGAACGATCGCGCCGTCTTCCTAATCCGCCAACACCCGATCGCGCGTGGCCGCTCGCCGTTTTGCCATTTGGCCGATCGCCAATCCGCCGTCTCGCCGAACCTCCGAAATATTAATGATCTTTAACGCCGACTCACTGCCGTGCAACCAGCGTCACCCCGTTCAAACGATCGCAAACGGTGAAAACGCCGCTTGTATAGCGATCGCGAGTCGCAGATCGTCTCTCGCGATGCGTCCCTCCCCCGTTCCTCTGCTCCGTCTCGCGTTCAGGTAAATCTTACGTTCGCGTGCACGAGCTTGCACGGGCTGCGCAAAGCCAGCCGGCAGAAGAAAGGGAACGAACTCAGCCTTGGAAGTTATTGCTCTGTCCCGCGTAAAACATAATTAGATGACGCTCGAGCGAAGCGATGCCGCTTCTCTTCGCTTCTCTTCTCTTCTCTTCTCTTCTCTTCTCTTCTCTTCTCTTCTCCTCTCTTCTCTTTTCTTCTCTTCTAGCAAGTCACGACCGTGGCTCTCAACCGTGTGATCTACCGTTTCGGACGCGTGTTCGATCGGTGATTCGCAGATCGGCGTGCCGCAACTTGCAAACGAAAGAGCTAAATCACGCGACGCTCGTCGCATCGGTCTATCGCGTCTCATCGGGGTTGGCGAGCACAGGCTATACGATAATTTCCGCTCGCGGATCTACGATGTCTTGAGAGGACGAGAAAGGAGATCGAAAGAGAGACGCCGAGAGAGGATCGAGGACAGGAGAGCGGAAGAAAAGGGAGCGGAGAAGGCGAGAGGGATATTTACATTGCTAATGTATCGTCGGCCTAACTTCTAATTAAACAAATTCGCACAACTCAGCGCACCGCGCGGTTGCCTCGTGGAATTGCTCTGAGAAAAGAAACGGAAGGGAGAAGAGAGAAAGGGAAGAAACAGAGGTCCCCGGTGTATGTACTCGGCGGTGGCAGCGGGGAAGTGGGAAACCAAGGGGAAACTCCCTTCTTGCTGGAGGGGTCGCTCGTTAGCGCTCTTAACGCGACTTACCGCCTGGAGCGCGAGCCTCTAGTCCCTCCCCGATTCATCGAGAAGAAGGAATGAATATTTATAAGAAACTGCAAAATAGTAGTCTAATCTTTTCTCTTTTTACTTTCGCTTCTCTCTTCCACCGTACCATTTCCCTTCTCATGCTCGCTCGTTGCTTCTACCTCGTGCACGGTGTCGCCTCTCTCTCTCTTTCTCTCTCTCTCTCTTTTCCTTTCTGTTCTCGCTTGTATTTTCCGCCTCGCGAGGCTCTGTCTCCAGAGACGGGTACTTTTCTTCCCGAGTCTAGTTTATCGTTATCTTGCATCGCCGTTTTGTTGCCTTTGCTTTCGTATTACCCTTAGTTCGTAATCACGATACGTACTCGCAGTTTGATGCAGTCTGCACGATCGGAGAATCGTGCGGAAGAACTGGCGGAGACGAGGGTGGAAAAGCGTTCGATCGAGGTACCGTGCGAGGCTGGAAAGAAGACGAGCCGAAGGAACGCAGCTTTGATTCGTCGAAATTGATCAGATCGGGTAAGTTAAATTATCCATTTTCTATTAACCCTTCGCGAGTAAGACGTCGTCGTATCGTACTGAATACGAGCCACGCAGCTTTTTTCAAGTTCTTGCCTTTTACGGTATCCGAAAATATTCTTGAATGCTCCTGCAAGTTTCTTGCAATATCTTGCAATAGCTTTCGTCGCTGTAATATATGCGACCTTAATCGTTTTAAGCTAGGCGAAAGTTTAAACGAAAATATGGAGAAAGCTAAAGAATCGCTTAAAATTACTGGTCGACGACCAGTCTGGAAATAGAGAAACGAAAATGGAAAACGAACTCATCAAAATGTTGTAAATGTCACTTGAGTCTGAAAGACTTGCATCTCGCACCAAATTGTTTTCATTTTCGATTACGTCGCGATGAAATCCTCCCGTTTACTCACAATGTAACGTTCGATATCGGAAAACCGATCACAGACCAGTCAACTTTTTATTCCACGATCTTCGCCTTGCGATTAATCGAATTTGGCACGAAGAATTTTGCGTAATGGCAATTAAGACGATAGATGGCCTCCTTAGACAGTTTAAAAAGAAAAAGTAGTTGAACAGCAATTCTTCGAGTTTCGAGAGATTTTACGCGAAGTTTATCTTAGTTGAAGACTAATCGTCGTCTGCGCGGTCAGTCGATGGTCTTCCTTCCAACTCTGCATAGCAGAAGAATCTCGTTGACAACGCTTAACGCGACATCCATTAACGCGCCTTTGATTTATTCGGTCGACTCGAGCTACGACGACGGAGCGTAGGCCGCGCTGCTACGTGCTATCTAGTGGCGTTTCCTGTAATCGATTTAATCGACTCGGATTAATATCTATCGTGCGCGTCGATTAAAGTAAACGATGTACTCGCGGGTTCTCCGCGTCGTATCGCATCCGCGTACGAATTATCCAACGATTAGCCGGATAAATCGCTGGTTCTCGAATTAAGGTCCGATCTTCTCGAATCTGTGGAAGCGAGCGGCGAGGTAACGTTGATGGAAAACGCGGAAAGATCGGTGAAAAGATAGAACGAACGAACGTGTTGGACGTTCGACAGGCATCGGTGTCGAAAGCGGGTCCCTCGCCTCTTTCCAGCAACGCGATGTCTACTATCTGTGCTAACTTCCGGCGTCTCGGTTGCCTCGATTATGGCGTAATAAAACATCGTCACGACACCTGCGTACCTGACATAGACCCTTTTCTGCTCGATAACGAAAAATTCACAGAACCGGATCTATACGGTGGGCGCAAAATTCGCGCTTGCCTGTCCTCTGGTTATTTTCCTTGACGATACGTTGCCGACCAAACGCAACACTAAAAATACTACGAGCTTTTCGAGCTGTAAGGTACGTACAGGGTGTTCCATCCAATTTGATCGCAGTGCGATCTTTTCCGCTCCTTCCTGCGTCAAGTTTCACAAATTGTAGTGCGAATATTCATAAAACTGATAACTTCTCGATAAATAAATAAGTCAATACTTTTCGATGGATCACGAGTGACCTCTGAGAATTCAGATTGAACCTCACAGGACGACCAAGTGACATAGAAATCACGATATCGCAAAAATGGCGCGGTCCTGTACTCTTCGTATCAACCTTCGATTAATATCGTTGTATCCTAGATAACTCGCAAGACTTTGGATTATGTCGTTCGATTTTAAAGTGCTTTACTTAAATTTTATCAAGCGTATGTCGTATCCTGAAACGTCGTATCGCTGTACCGATACCGATCGAAAGTTAAAATACTTCTTTGAAAAGGAAAGAAACCAACGAAAACGCGTTCGTCGTACATTTTTCGTTGTGCCCTTCGTATCGTTTGCTCGAGAACTTATAGCCAGGGGTTGTGTACAGTCCCCGGCAGCCTGGTGTCCAGCTGCTCGCGGAGGAAACGAACTCGCCGACGCGTGGAGAAGATTAACCGCGGCTACCGTGAACACGGCGTAGGCGTGCATCTTGCTTCCGTGAGTCGTGCTTTGTCGCGAGTTGCAGCTACACGATACGACCTTGAAATTGGTGAACGCCGTCGGAGTGGCAACTTGGAACCGGATCGAGTCGATCGGTTCCGACGATGATTTCACGCACGTTTTTCAGAGAACCGATCGATTCGCGAATCGATTCTAGAGCGAAAGGTCGCCGCTCGATCGTAGCTATATTATACTATACGTATATATGTATGTATGTATGTTGCCCTTGACGATCGACTGTTGAGACGTGTGTAGGTGCGGACCGGCAGAACGAACGTACGAGCGGCACTTTGTGGGGTCGTAAAACAACAGCAGCCTTGTAAATCTGTGCCCGAGTGTGCCAGCCCTGACAGATTCTCGCCCCACCTCTTCTTCTTCTTCTTCCTGCGATTCTACGCTCGTCTCGCGTTAGCGCATCGCAGCCGCACTCGCGTGCACACGCATACTCGCGTTCCTACTCGCACCGGCGCTACCTGTACCACCGACGTGTATCTTGCCGCTCTATTTCGCACTGTTTCTTCGCCCGATCTCGTGTTTCCGCTTGTTCGCGGCGATCGTTTCCTACCAACGTACCCCGCGCCTTCCTCCCTCCCTTCTATAAACGTCTTCTAAATTCAATTTTTCCACAATTTTTACGATAGCAACGGGGCTTCTCTATGTGGCACACGCGAAAAGCGTTTGTTAAATGTCCGTGTCGTATCTTTCTGTTCGTCGATGCGTCGTGTGGATACAGAAAGCACTTGCGTCAAGTTCTTCCGCCGTGTTCTATTTTTCATTGTTACAGTACGACATTTTTGTAGTCCTATAAACGTACGATCAAATGGCACTGATCAATTTATTCCAGCGCGAATCTAATATTACTTGGACCTAATTAACTCGCGACGTATATGTTTGTAGTTTAAGTATGCAAATTTTAACCCGCCTATATATGCGCAATTTTACTGTCGTAGAATTCGTCGTACGCGAGACAAGGAAAGAGAGCACAGTTTTTTCTACGTTTTCCTCGTTTTTCACGCGACAAGTTTTGCGACGCTGAAGTTAAAATACCTTTCGAATCGATCGTTCGTTCGACCCAAGTACCTTGAGAAGTACTTTTATAGAGAATTAAAAAGTGCGTCGAATAGAAATGGATAGTTTCGTTCGAAGAAGCAAAGGTCAGCTTGAAATCGCAAAACGTAGTAAATTTTATTTGAAATATTTCCTCCGATAATGAACAGTTTGGAGGATAATTTCGTGGATGGATTAAAATGAGACACTCTGTGCGTACTTTATTTCATCTCCTCTGTTGCACTATGATTATAGTTTTATCTACCTACACGAACATTACGCTACGTTTCCAGCAGATACGCGAAGCATGGAAGGTTGAGAACCAGCACAGCGATAGAGTAATCGTCGAAACGAATCAAACACGAGAATCGATCTTCCTTCGACGATTAACCGACAGTCGTGGAATATGAGTCAACACATCGGCAATCGAGTTACCAGCCTCCTGAATACGATATAATCTCATTATTCAGGACAATTCTTAAAGAAACAAATTAGAAGATACGAACAAATGCACACACTTGCTGTTGCCATTTAGTATCGTATCGCGTTCGTTTCGTACGGATTATGGTTACGATTCAACGGATGTAAATCCTCGAGATATTCAGAATATTACGATCCCTTTAATTTCAACAACAGCTTCGATGGGTCAGACCGAAGATCTGCAAAATAAGATCAATACCCTGTACCAAATATGGCGCGATAACAATGAATAATTAAACAGCTACTAAAAAAATGATAAGCTAAGACGTTGAGAGAATTCAGAATGAAAGCTGTCCGTAGATAAAATTCCCGAACTTGGCAATCCGCATCTCCGCAGGCTACTGCAACGATTTCAATCGAGCTTTAACCGAGCGTCCAAGCAATATCGTTAAATGAATCGAAACGCATAGCTGTTTTGTGAACCTTGAACGCGAACGATCATCGCGTCGCTATGACAGACAAAAGTGGATGGTCGTAAAGCTGTCTAATTTGCAATGTAAATATCGCGTAAGATTTCTCCGCTGTGACGCGGGATTTTTATCGTTCCACCATGGAATATCCTCGAGCCCTGTTGTGTTCACGGTACACGGGGCCCCGTGTAAACCGAGGAACAAATGTTGGCGAGTCTGGCGTCTCTACACGGATAGTAGCTTACCTGATCAGACGCGTCTTACCCTTATCCTTGCTCTTACCCCTTAAACGCGACTTCTTTTTTGCGCGGTGGTCTCTTAGCATGCGCGCGCGATCGTCGTAAAGTAGATGTACTTACAGATCGCGCGTATCTTACGAAACTAAATTGGAACGGGACGGTGTGTCCGGGTGGGGAGTTTGCGGAAAGTAAAACGGCGAGATAGAGAAGCGAAAGTGCGGACGGGGAGGAAAGGGACGAGTGGAGGCGAAGAGAAGAAGGGAAATCCGCGGATAGGGGAAGAGAAAGAGGACGGAGAAGGACGCGCGAGAAGAGCGCGAACGCGAACACCCACCGGCCAGCATACCCGGTTAGCTTGTCCCACGCATTCCCGGTCGACTGACGTCTTCATCGGCTAGTTGGGCGGAGGACTCGCGTTCCGAGAGAATTCGAATTTTCGTCGAAGCTGCAGCTGCTTTGACGTTTGAGTTTTTGACGAAAGCGTCAGATCGACGACGGCGGGTCTCCGTTGCACGATAGAGCCGATATTATCGGTGAAATATGACAAGTTGTAAATGAGGAATTTACAAATGCCGATAAATTCTCTTACGATAGGACGTATAAAATAGAATAACCGCGAATTGAGATGAAAAATTAAGTTGTACAGGAGTTACGTGTCACTTGGATTCATCGCGTTTGACGGTTTTAGGTTACATAAAGTGGTAATCACAGATATTTATAGTAATTTTCTGCCATGAATTTTTGATGTACTGAAAGTATACGATAGAATAGAAAGTCTATATTCGATGTAATAAATTATAGCAATAAAAGAGCAATTAGTTCCGAGATGCAGAGAAAATAATCGCGTTTCGAAGGTTTGATGACGAATTTATCCTAGTCATTTTATTATTTGGAGCCAGTCGGAAGATAGATTCGACGAATCTCTGAATCAGTTGATCGTTATTTCTTCAAGCTCCGAGTAAGATAATCCGTTTTAAATGATTTAGCTGCTTTTCGTTTATGAATCACTGTGCGTCGATCCCTTTCTGCTCGCCGGTAATACCACGGTTCAGATTTTGCGAGGAATTTGAAAATTGACGAAAGAGGGAGAGGTGGTCGCTGGTCGATTAAGTTTCGATAATATCGGACGGAGCGAACACGAAAGGGAAGTAAAACGGATTCCTGCGTGAAAACAGCTAGCGGTTTGGTTATCAGTTGACCAGAACCTCTACAAATCTACAGTTATCGGACTGCCGGATCTCTCGAGACCGCTTTTTGGTAAGTTCCTGCAACGCCTTCGCTCTCGTTCATCGGCGGATCGCCCACGCGCAGCTTCCTGGAAGCAGGAAAAATCAGGAAAGGGGAAAAGGTGGAAAGAAATGAAAGTAGCGAAGGAAGCAAACGCATACGTCCGTACGTTTCATTTCTGCCGCGTACAAACTGTCGCGACGCGTCGATGAAATTGTACCAATTAAAATGAATGGAAAAAGTCGATACACAAACTCGATTGGATCGTTATTACTGGACTAAAAATAAACTCAAATAGTCCCGGTATTTTCCGAAATTGTTTATACAGATTATTATTTTGCCCGGGTATCGAGAGTTCCGAATCGCAAAAATATCGTGCAGCGTCGAGTTTTGACAACTTTCTGGGTTCGAATATCCCATTGCTCGTCGAAACGATGCGCGCGAATCGACGCACGAGGAAACGAGAAGCTCGACGAACGAACGAGGACACAGGAAGGAAGATACGCGACACAGCGAGGAACTGAAGCTGAGGTACGATTGGAAGAACGAAGGAGCGAAAAGAGGAGAGAGAGTAATGGTTAGAAAGGGGAGGTGGAAAGAAAAGAAGAAAAGAGACAAGAGCTCCTTTCTTTAAAGCGAGGGTTACTTTAAGGATCGTTCGAGAATCGGTAGTCTCTCCACCAATGTTTTATTTTATCCTCTCCGCTCCATAAGATCGCATTCTTTACGACCCATTAGACGAATTCATTACCAGACCCAGGCAATAGGTAGGTGAGGTCCGTAAGCCCTCTATCCTTCCTCTTCCTTTCCCCCCTTCTTCGCTCGGCTCTGTTTCCATCTCGTTCGCCCGCGTTTGTTTTTCGCGTCAGACAACGCTTCTTCCAATCTGTCGCGAGTCCTGCGACGGAATTCGACGATACGACGAGCTATGAGTGAAAAGAAAGACAGATACGTCCGGAATGCGAGTATATATACGTGGAGAACGTAACGTGGAAAAGTTGAAACAGACGTGTACAAAGTAGATAAGTAGAATGAAAATTTGATCGATCGAATTCATTGGGATATTCCCTATCGAATACGAATTTTTGGGGAACCGAAAGAGATCTGTGGCCCAAAATTGAGAGTTTGTATCAGAGGAATAACATGTGCAAGGAGGTGGCACGAGAAATTCTTTCGTCAATCGGTTGTCCTGACACGCTGCTTTTTTTTTTCTTTTTAATTTTTTAATGCAGATTTTTCTGGATACACTGACAATTTTCTGCATGAGTTTTGCAGGAAATTTGTGAAAGGCGAATTTTATTACGAGTAATAACCATTTTCGTTTGTGGGAAGAAAGACTTGGAAATAGCTTGATGCACCGAACCGACATAACCGGAAACAATCGAGCACCGGACCGATACGACTGCGTGAATGAATTTGATTTACTGCAAATTCGTGGGAAGCGATACTTTCTTATAGACAATTTGTAGGCAGAATTTTATATTTTAATGGAAAATATAGTCTCTCTTTAGGATTTTGTGATCCGTACTTCATATGGTATCCAATGAAACGAAAAATAGTGTGACAGTTAGTATATAACAGTTATGGCATATAGGGAAGGACACATGGGATGTAGATGTACGAGTAAAGAAAACTTAGACGAGAATTTACTTTATAACATATATATTTATTTGAGCTTTAATTGCATTTTAAAATACAACCGAAATAATTAAATAATGACAAATCTGGTAAAATGGTTTCAAGAGTCGCGTATACATGATGCATATCTTTGTGGTTGCGCATTTGTAAGTAGGTAGGTACTTTTCGAGCGTATTTTTCGTACGGTTGGCTATTTCTCGTATTCGTTTCTCGTATCCGCGAGTGCGTACGCGCCGCGTTCGTTTTTTTCCGCGCGTATGATGCCGCGTATCGCATCCACGTAGACCACGTTCTTCTTTTTTCTCCTATACCCGCCACATTCTCTCAGCAGTCGTATATAATTACAATAATAATATTAATATTATCGTTATATCGATAAATACTTTTAAAGTCCGCGATGGAAGAATTAGAGTTTACAAGAAATACGTATACAAGTGTGTTCCGCTCCAAAATTGCGCTTTTAACTCGTCCTCGAACGCGCGCAATCATCGTCCCTTCGGCTTACTCTTTCCCGCCCACTTCTTCCTTCATCTTTGCGTTCTCGCGTTTCACACGTTATTCCATATTCTCGCTCGCGCGATCGTACTCCTCCGGATTTCGATTCCCCTCTCGCGGTGTCGCTTTTGCCCGCTTCGCGGCGTCAGCCACTTTTACTCTCGTTTCCCTTTCGTTCCTACTTTACCAGTTCTCGAATGCACGCAAGCAAGCAAGCAAGCAAGCACGCACGCACGCACACACGCACACACGCACGCACGCAGGCAGAAGACGATTCGCCAGAGAACGCGTTGGTCGCGCGCCGTTTTTCCACTCAGCCGAGAGACGATGGAGTCCCGGCGTGTTGGTAGCCGTTCGAAATGTTTCTTTTTTTTTTTCCTTTTTCGCTGCGTTTCCCCCTTCGTTAATTGTATAGAGAATAATCGTAATCGTAATCAATATACACGGTATTCGCGATAATCCGAGCGATAGTAATGACAATATTTTACACTTAAAACGTCGCGTCGACTCGCACGGCGCAATAAATATTATTTGAACAAAGAAAATTTACAATGGTCTACTCGTACGCTACGAGCGAAGGAAAACGATAACGTTCGAGGAGGCCGCGTCGCGCGCGCTCGACTCGCCGCGCACGTGTGCTTCGAGTATAACCGCGAGCCTCGCTATTGCACCGTGTTCTCGTTGCTCTCGATGCTCCTTTTATGCCGCTTTTCTCTCACTCTGCAATCGCCGTCATCGTCGTCGTCGTAATCGTCAGCCGGTTCGCTTTGCCGAATACCCGTTGACTTTTTTGGACGAGGTCCGAATCCCGAACGCGATCTCACCGGTTTCGTAGTTCTAAGTATCAACAAAGAGATTCCTATACAAGGGCGGACCCTAGCCTAGCCTATGCGCTAATCAACTACGCTCTTATGTTCTAGAGGTATACATGCTGATCTGACCTTACGACAGCTGTGTGACAGGTAAGCCTTGCCGTCCTACACCTTGGAAAATTTTAGTCGCTATCCTCTCTGCCTTTGCTGCTCTTTTCTCCGCTTGCACTCGTTTTCGTCGTTCGTTTATTCACTACCACGCGCATTCTCCCTTTCGTACGCAGAAACACACACACACACACACATACACACACGCACACGTACACACGTGTAGACACACGCTCGTTCAAGCATACAAATTATCTCTGTCGATCGCACGATCTTTCGCATCGCATCGCTATCTTTCTCAACGCCAGTCGTAAATGTCCTTAAGTATTTATAAAATCACAAACTTTGTCGCTCGCCGAGCCCCTTGACTCAGCAGTGCCGCGAGATATGGTGGCATCACAATTTAATCAACGCACGTTCGATATCTGCCTCCTCCCTCTGTGTTCGTTGCGCGATTCGATTATCCGGTGACGAGTTGGTTCGATTCGATTTGAACGGGCGAAAAGGAGCGATAGGTATAAAGAGGGGAATGGCGAACAGAGGGTGGAAAGCGGAGTAAGGGAGAGGACGAGGGAAAGACGAGAGAGACGAGAGACGAGGCGGTAGGAAACAGCGGAGACCGGATAATGGAATCGCGAGCGAAAAAGGATGGATGTCCCGAGGCGGAGGTTTCGAAGGAGGTGAAATGGTGTTGCAATCGCGTCGCTAGTTATATAGTCATTACAGTATAGATACACTTATGTACAAGTGGCACCGCTACTTACGGGGCTCGGACTATACGTACTTGCTGGACAACTGTTTGGCCAGCTCCGTATACTTGAGAAATTTGGAGTGCGGACTCTCTTCGAGGGGAGAGGCCGCTGACTGAGACGGGCTACCGTTCGCCTGTGCAAGCGGCGGCGACTTGTTGCGCTGGGAAGTCGGGGGCGAGGAAGAACTGTGACCGGCCGGCGGCGGTCCGGTGGCGGAGGTTTGCGAGACCGCTGCTGCCGCGGCCGCGGCAGCAGCCGCCGCCGCCGCCGCGGCCGCCGCTGATCGGCCGATCGTCAGTGGATCGGGAATCACGCCGTCCTTGACGAAGTGCATCTTGGACAGATGATGCCTGTACGCGCCCTTGGAGATGAACGGCGTGTCGCAGAAGGCGCACTTCATGATCGAGTCGGCGGTGACAACGGCGTCGTTGCAGGCCCAGCTGAACGCCAAGATCGCTCCCGGAGTCGTCCCGGAACCGGGTCCGGTCGCGCCCACGCCACTTCCAGCCGCTGCTCCGAGACCGGACGCGGCTCCAGGACCGCCACCGGATCGAGCCGCGCTGCCGCTAGGTCCTCGCGTCTCCGTCTTGTCGCAAAGCTTCTGCAGCGCGGCCAAAGGATGGCTGCTGGTTTTGCGTCCCTGAGAGTCGACCGCGTTGTTCGAGCCTCCGCCGCTACCGCCACCACCGCCGCCACCGCTACCGCCGCCTCCGCCACCTCCGCCACCGGACAGGCTGTCGAACATGGAAGAAAGCGCCCCGAGACTGCTCGATCCCTTCGTGTCGGGTGTACCACGCGGCGTTACCGACCGGTCGCTGCTCGTCGGACTGCTGGTGCTGTTCCTGCATGGGCTGCGCGCCATCTGTTCCGGTTGACCACTCGATCTAGGAGTCGGTGGGTTCATGCGAGGCGACAACACCTCTCGACCCTCCTCCGATCCTTCGTGCAAGCTGCTTCGTCGATGATTGAACGAACCTTGCTCCTCCTCGTCTCTGCAATCCTCCATGATCTCCTTCTTCACGAACACCTCCCGGTTCGACTGTGACTGAGCCTGCGACTGTTCCTCCTCGTTCGCCACGCGATCCTCCGACTCGTCGTCTCGGGGTTCCTTCTTGACGACCACGCTCGCCGCCGACGTCGCGGCCGAATTGGCCGCGGCAACGGAAACGGATGCGGTCGTGGACGACTCCTCGTCCCCGGATTCCTCGGTGGTTGGATGGTGACGACTCGAGGGCAAGGTTTGCGCACCCAATTGCTTGTCCGGCGTGACCCGATGATGGTGGGAATGCCTGGTGTCCGAGTGGCCGACCGACGAAAGGTCCACGCGCCTCTCCGGCGTCATCGCGTCGGTTCTACCGCCGCTTCCTCGTTCCGACACGGAGCTCGACTCGCTTCCGCTGCGTTCCCGCCGCGCGGCCGTACTTGTCGCGTAGTGTTGCTGCTGCTGCTGGTGCTGATGTTGCTGCTGATAAGACCGGAGAAGGTTCATCGTCTGTGGATCGACCAACGGTTTCGTGTAATCGACGCTCTCGTCGATGCCCAGCCGCTTCAAGATGCTTGTACCCATCGGGGCTCCGGGTTGAGCGTGATGCAGACCCGGTGTACCGTGCCTCACGCGAGAATCGAAGCTCTTCTCGATCAGTTTCTCGATGGCGTTCAACACGGATGGCGAGGAACTACCAGTGGTCTCGCCGGCGGTCGGTGTCGGCGTGTCCTTTCCTGGCGTGGTGGCGTCGCTGGCCGACGAGGGCGACCGATGGTGTCTCGAGGACACCGACGAACCGTCCTCGGTGACGCTCTTGCGGCCGGTCTCGGTCGGCGGTAACGTGGCCGGTAGGTGATTCGACATCAACGCGTTCTTCAAGAAGTTTCGCTGATTCGCGCCCACGGTGCCCGCTCCGATACACTGGCGTATATGATCGACGAAGATGGTCGTCTCGATCTTCTCGCCGCATTTCTCGCAGGTTATACGACCGGCGTGTTTGCCGAGGCTGTGGCTCAGTCCGGTAGCCGCGTCGCCGTTCTTGAACTCGTTCTGCGCTCGTTCCAGTTCCAACAATTTTCTCACCGGCAGCGACTTCTTGCGTTTCTCCCGCGTCTGCCGCCTGCGACCGCCGCTCTCGGTGATCGATCGCATTATGTGCTCCTTGTAGTGGGAATTCTTCACCATGTGGTTGCTCAGTTCTTTCAGGGAGCTGAACGCTTGATCGCAAACCTTGCACGTGAGCACGGCGCTCACGTGGCTGCTAGTAGCGCCGGAGCCCGGGCCAGTAGCGTTTCCGGCGTGCGGTCCGGACACGCCACCGGCGGTAACCGCGCCACCCCCGCCACCAGCGGCGCCGGTTACGGATCCACTGCCTGCACCGCCACCTCCGCTTCCTCCGCTTCCACCGCTGCCACTCTTGTTCTCGTCCGACGACTTCCACGAGATAATCTGCTCCTGGGAGATGATGTTGGTGTAATGTTGCGTCTGCTGCATGTGCGACGTCATCTCGGCGAGAGAGCGGAAACTCTGACCGCACCACATACACTTGAGAATCTGCCTGGTCTGCTCAGCTCCCTTCCCCAGCCAAACGTCCTGACCCCTGACCAGCTTCCTCGGCAGAGGCATCGTCTCCTTGATCAGCAGGTTCAACTCGGATGGACTCTGTTTGCTGCTCGGAGTCGCGGAACCACCACCACCGGCGCCGGAGCCAGCGTTGTTGCTGGACGCGGTGGTTTGCGGCTGGTGCGGCTGATGCGGCTGCTGCGGCGTCACGATACTGGCCACGCTCGGTGGCTGCGGGTGGAGCGCTGACGCGGCCGCTGGCACGGGCATGTTTACGCCGCAGTGTTTCGCCTCCTTCATGTGAGTCGTCATCGCGGCCAACGTGGGGAAACTCTGCTTGCACCATACGCACTTGAGCACGTCCTTGGCTTGATCGGCCCCCTTGTTCAGCCAGTGAGACTGCCAGGCACTGTGTCGACTGCCGGACGTGGAGCCGGCGGTCGCGTTGCCCGCGACCGCTGCCGCGGCGGCTGCGGCTGCGGCTGCCGCGGCTCCGCTCGCTCCGCCACCGCCGGCGCTCGTGCTCGATCTGAACAGATCCTCGCCGCCCAGTTTGCTCAGTTCGCTCATCTTCTCCAGGGCTTTGGTCGCTTCGCTCGGCTGATACGACTTGTCGAGAGCGGACGGTGGTTTCATCTTGCCGTTCCAAAGTTGCTGATGATGTTCGACTACGCCGGCGGTGCTCTTCGGCGAGAGTTGCTGTTGACTAGTAGCCGCTGCCGCGACCGCGGCCGCGAAGTAGGGAAAGTGAGAGGCGACCACGGGCGACGTCCACGGCGAAACGACGGGTGGTCTGCCGAAACCTGCAGCCGTGACGGCTTGAGCGGCCTCCTGGTGAGCCGCTGCGGCCGCCGCAGCTGCCGCCGCCGCCGCTGCCGCCGCCGTGCCAGCGGACAACCTGGAGGACTTGCGAACGGGCAGCGGCGGAGAATCTTCCGGTCCAGGTCGTTTTCTACTGGGCACCGATAAATCCAAAGGTCCGTTGTTCGCCTCCGTGGAGGAGGACGGTGTTGGCGGCTTGCTGAGGTTCAGTATCTGCTCCTCTTCGTCGTCCTCCGTCGACGACGCTTTCCTCGTGCTAAAGTCGAGCACCGCGGGCAACGGCGTGGCCGACGGCGATACCTCGCCGACGCTGCTGGGCGAGACCAGAAGGCCAGGAGTAGCTGCCGGTGGCGAGCACGACGAGGATACCAACGGAGACACGGAACCACGGGATAGCGGCGAGTGGCCTAGTAGCAGTCTCTGGTGGGTCTGTTGCAGGTACGCCGCCATCATCGCCGCCGAATGAGGGGGTAGCAGTGGATGGCTTCCGAGGGGCAGTGGCACGATCCCGCTCGGACTCACCGGGCTCGCGGTGCTTCGCGTCGCTGGCGGCGGCGGACTTCCGGTCGCCGGGCCGGACGATTCCCGAGAATCTCTCGAGGGACAGCGTGGACTCATTGGCTCTCTGAAAGCATGAAACAGAAAGGAGAAACGTTACGCGCGATGATCGGTGAAGATCGGACGGCCGGGATCGCTGGGATCGCAGGGATGCGCAGGCGTTGATCGGATTCGCGCGGCGAAAAACAGCGGGAGATCGATACCCGTGGTCGAATCCTGTGGACGAGGTTCGCTGCGACTCTGGCGACTGGACGAAGGATCCGTGCGCGGCGTGTCGTGTCGCGTGCTGCTCGCGGCACGCGAACCGAATCGAAGATGGAGAGCGAGCGAGAGAGGTTGTGTAGACTTGACGACGGCTCGCTCGTAACTGACTGCCTCTGACTGAATGCCGAATGCGTGCCGCGAGACGAAAGGGGAACGGCGCCGGCACGCATGCAGGGGAAGTTTTCGATGGGTGGCGGGGCAGCGGAGGACACGGAGGCGCCACTGCCGCAGCCTGCCACCGGCACACGCATCCACCACCGCCCCCGTTGTAACCGGTGATGCGGCAAAGCGGTACCGGAGCGGTGGTGGAGCGCCGTCATCGTCGGCGTTGGTGGGATCGTCGATGCAGGCCGACGCGTAACACGTGCCTATCTCTATTAGCTGTATGACGTCGCACGGCAGTCACCGATATCGGTCTGGCACCGGCTTATTTATCCCTCCTTCGTTCTCTCTCTGTTGTCCTCGTGCGCGCCGCATCTCCTCGCCTCTCTCCCCTTCGTGTTTCCTTTAGCAGAGACAGCGAACGACGCGACGTTTACACCGTTCTCTCGCTCGTGCGCCGCACGTATCCGTGACGATTCGTTGCGCTCAAACAACGAGAATACCCGTGTGTGTACACGAGGGGCGCCCGACGCCGGCAACTTCAAAGAGAACGGCAGCGGCGCTCTCGTTGATTTAGGCGGTTTATGACCATGCTGCCAGTAAAGCACCGACTAATGAGTTTCAAGCGAACCGTGTTCGTTGAAATTTACGTTCATACCACTTTCGACGGTCGCGCCTTCGTCTCTTCCTAAGTATAGGCTTCGCGTTTCGTTTCGTTTCGCCTCGTCTCGGTCCGTTTCCTTTCGTAATTATCGCGAAGCACGTTAATCGAGATTTTTACCTGTCCGGTGGTCCAGTGTCCCTTAAAATAGTAGGATTCAGTCTCGCGGTTGCGGAAGGCGGTGGAGTGGGCGGCGATGCGTCCTCGTCGTCTTCCTCGTCGGTCGCGTCCCCATCCTCTTCCTCTTTGGCTGCCGTCGTGCAACCTCTCTCGCTAGGACTAATTGGGCCGTCATCCTCCACGCAGTCGCCTTCCTCGCCCTGGAGGTCCGCGCCAGGCCCTGAGCCTTCGACTCCGTCCTCCCCTGCAACGGAAAATCGTACGATCGTTTCAGTGCGACGCGATAGCGGCCTAGACGGCGAACGGGGCGCGGTTACGCCGCGGTTACGACGCCAGTCACTGAATCGAGGAGGAAGGAAAGGAAGATCGACGCGTCTCGTAACCACGCCGCGCCGTTCGCACCGAGAATTTGGGAACGAGAAAAGCGAGCGTTGGAAAAGGACGCAAAGAGGCGAACAGCGAGGACGGTTGGCGCGAGACAATGCCGTTATCGGCTCATTTATCGGCCTTTCGCGGCTACGACGACGTAGAAGACTGTCGCGAACGACAGTACGCGGCGACGAGGGTACGCGGGATTGCATCGAAAGTGCGTCGAGCAAAGTCATCGCGTGCCATTGTCGAGCAACCTACGGACTTCCGTTGCCCTTCCATTTCTAACTCTCGAACGAATCACCGGCACGATCGAACGTTCTACTTCGACGCTGAAAACCAGAAGAGGAGCGTGTCGTCGTTTTACGCTCTAGGCGAGCAGACGATCGGATCGGCGGGACTCCGGCTGATCCAGAAGCGGCGGAAACGCGACCCGTTCCGGTCGGTCGTTAAATTGGATTTCCGGCGAGTATCGGCGAACGGACGCAACGGGGATCGCCATCTTGTTCCGGTGACGCGTCCTCGTTCGAGATGGCGCAAGACGAGGAGCCCGCGGATCCGGGCATCTCTCCGGTGGCCGAAGAGAGCAAAAGGAAGAAAGAGGCGGAAAGGACTCAGCACACCTCCCTTCCGAGAGGGGTGGGGACAAGCAGGACGAAGAGCACCGTCCTACTTTGCCGACTGGCCAACCAAACGATCGTTTGTTCGCCGATGGGCCACGGAAGAAGGAGGGAAAAGAGATCGCGCATCGATCCGAGAAGGCATCGGCAACTAATTACGCAGATTTATGTCCCCATTGTCCATTGTCTCTCTCCGGCTGGCGCGGGCCGAAGCGGGCCGGAGCGGGCCAGAGCGGCCCTCCGAAGCCCTGCGCGACCGTGAACGATTCGATGGAAGAAGCTGCGCTCCGCTGCTGCTCGCCGACCCTTTGGGTCGGGGTACGGGAGGTGTGCTCGAAGAATGGGGAACGAGCAACGACCAACGACCGCGAAGATGACCGCGTCGTCGACGAGAACGAGGAAGACGACAACGAGGGCCCGAGCTAAAAGGAACGAGGCATGCGAGGATCGACTGAAATCGGTCCGCTACCGAGAAGGGATACGCGACAACTCGCAGACCAGGGCGGACCACCGGTGCTCGCTGGAGCTCCGCCCGCTTCCAGCATCCCTCGCACGCTCTCTTTTCCCTGTCGCGTTTCCCTTCTTTTCGTTCGCCCACGAAACCAACGCGCTTCTTCTCTCTTCCTCTCCACCTTCCTCTCTCCCCTCCTCGCTCCTCTTGCTTCTTTTCTCGCGGCTATTTCAATCTCGGTCTCGCGACCCGATCCACCGCCCCGGAACCGTCCACGTTCCATCGTCCACCAGGATGTCGCCGCGCAACCACGAGCCTCGCGCCCGCTGAAGGTACCGGAATGCAAATGCTCGCACCAGCCGAGGTACGGCGTATTTCTACTGGCAGGTCGTTAACGAAGCAACTAGCACGGGGGTTTGCGTATACAGCCGCGGGAAACGTACGAGGGGAGCAAGCAGCGTGGCGTACGGAGTTTAAAGCGATCGAGCCCTGACACCGGTTTAGCAGATGCTACCGCGTGATATCCGGCGTGCTCGACTTCGCAGCGAACATCGCGGCCCCTTACCGACTGTGGGATGTACCGATCATGGTTGCCGCACTTATAACGCTCGATGATTCCTGCTGCTACAAGTTTAAGGGCACGTGCACGTTTTTCGTACAAACTTAGTTTTCCAATTGGAAGGTTGGTGTGATCGACGAGACCGAGTAATTCGCTGCAAGTGATCCTAATTTTACCCTTTAACTTTACCCATGGCGCTTTTAACGTGTAATTCTAACTAGTAGTCGATAATGATATTTTTCAAGATCGTTCAGGACTTAGAAATGTATTTTCATATCCTCGTAACCAGTAACGCAGCCTGATCTACTAGCCTCGCTCGGAAAACTCTAGGATAGCAGTTACATTTATTTGGCAAACGAAGCAAAACGCTGTTAATGTATCGGCGATCGTTCGGCGTATCGAGAAACGACGAAGTCGTGGGATATCAAAAATGTTAACGTAAACATGCAACAACGGACCGATCTGTCTGGGTATCGCGCGTTCTCTTCAGCCGTGCCACAGCCCTTCGTCAATTACGATTCTTTCTACGAAGAAACGGATTTCCTTGCCTCGTCTTGTCTTGTCTCGCATCTCGCCCTCGATATTACCGCCTCTGTTCCACTTTTTCGAAACTTGCCTCGAACGAACCGCGTATCACCTACACCGATCGCCACAACAACATCATCCAAGGATGCAGATGATCGCGCGATAAATCTCCATCTCGTCTGGATTTATGTATTTGCGTCGTATCAAATCGGCAAGATTTGTTGGCAATTAGACCGGTCGTTAAAGCATCTCGTACGTTGAGAAAACAGCGGCTCGCGCGAGTTTAATATCGTTTGCACGGCAAATCTAGATAACGAATTTTCCTTTGCGCGAGCTGCGCTCGTTATCTCCGCGACTTAATTTAGCCAGCGCGTGTGGATAACGCGATCCGGAGGAAACCGACGATCGACGACGAATAACGACGAATCGGGAAGAACCTGTTGACCGGTCGATCGAGCGAGCCGGTCTCGCGCAACGTGCCGGAAATAAAACGGCGCGCGATAATGAGGCGCGGCGACGGTGGCGACGGTGCGGTGACGGGAAAGCGGAGAAGCAAGGAAAGCGACGAGGAGGCGAGGTGGAAGGGTGGGCGAAGGCGGGAGGGAACAAAAGGAGCAACGGTGGAGGACAAGGCAGGACAGGACAGGAGAGGAGATGAATTCCTGATGCGAGAGAACCGTCGGGAGGCTGGCGAGGAGAGTGACAGGAGGCAGACGAAGAGACGATCGGATGGACAGGCAGACAGACGGACGAACGGACGAGCGGGAGGAGCGGGCGGGCGAACGGGTGAACGGGCGGTCCGACAGAAGGACGAAGAGAGACGGAGAGCAAAGGGAGGCTTCGCATTGTGATTCTCTCGCGGTCTGCCAGAGAGTGACTGACGGGTGAATCCATTCTCCTTGCTCCGTCCTTCTTTCTGTTCTCTCGCTCTCGTTTGCTCGTTGCTCCTTCTCTTACGGTTGCTTCTTCCTCTCCAAGCAACCGGCTGTGGCTCTCGAATCTCATCCGTGTTCCAGCTCGTAGCGCGTTGCGTTGCAGACGCGCGAGACGCGTCGTCGTTTCTCAGTTCCTGCGAACGATTTTCCCCGCTTTTCGCCATCTATGCCACCGTCGCTTCGTCGCACCGCCCTTCGCAGGATTCAGTCTCGCGGTTTCTTCGAACTCCTTCTCGCCACTCGTTCGCGTTTTTCGTTCGGGCTCGACCGGTTCGATCGTTCGCGTCGCGTTTCGCGTTGACGCAAATGTTTACGACTCGGTTTCTCCCCCCTTCGATCTTCCTTCTCTTCGTCCGATCGCTTTGTCTTGCAGGATGAAACACGTCGGGTGGTCGGATTCGTGAGTCACTTAAGCGTCCGAACGAGACGACAGGGCCGAACCGAAGACGGAGCACCGACCTACCGTAGTCTACCTGACTGATTGACCGATGAGCCGACTGTTATCCTAAGTCAACACTCACTCCATCAGCCTGTCGAATCGCTTCCTTCCATCGCCGAGTTCCACCGCCACGTTCCCTTCTCGTTCTCCAGCGGTTCGAACGGGCCTCGTCTCCTTTCGCTCTCGCGGTTCCAACGGCGTATAAAAAATGCGCTGGCCGTTTTGTTCCCGCGAGGCCAGCTACCGATTAAGACGTTCGATCGATCGATCGTGACACACGAGTCTCCGCGAAGGTGAGACTTTTTACCGGCGTCAATCGCGTGCGTCTAACTACTCTGATTGCTTTTGATTAGTCGTAATTTTCCATCCGTGCAAAAAGCTTTTGTTTATCACTGGATCGTAGATCTTTGCGCGTTCGCAGAAAATGTATGCAAAGTTATGTAGGTGAAAAAACGTACGTTAAATATGCAGATATGTTAAATCTGTTAAGTACGTATATAAAAAGAATAAAAAGTAGAAAAAGAATACCAAAAACAAAGTGTCATATCTCATAAATCAAACGGATTCTCCCTTCTCCGATTCTCTCTTAGTTGTTTAATGTCTAAAGTCTACCTAGCGCCTAGACGTCGTTCAGAAGTCAAATCGATCGACTCCCAGCGATTAACATTCGATTTTCAAGAAATAAATAACTCCCGTTCGTAAATTTATTCGTCGTCAAATAATGATATAAGCGCCGATCAATTCCAAGCCCGATTTACGAACTAATGTTTTTGCAACATCGTCGCGTATTTCAATCTTTTGGCTTTACGAAATCAATCAAAGCGATTACTAATGATTTTAACGTTTACGCTCGTATATTTTTCTACGAGAAACCCTCACATTGTATGCGTTTCGTTCCTCGGAACGATCAAATGTCACTCCTACGAGCGAATACATTTTGTTCGCGATAGATCGACATAGATCATCAAAGGCAACAGGGAGGCAGCTCCACTTTCCAGTAATACGAATAATCCAATAAAAACCAATGAAAAGTCGATCAAAATCAAATGGTTTTTTAAAGCGTCCTACGAGTTTATATCGAACATCAAATGCATACTTTTCTTTCTTTTCCAATAAATACAATTGCAATATTGCAATCTTAATTTTCTTAAGGACCGTTCAGACGATCGATGTCGTTACATACCAATGTCGTTGTCAATAATTTAGATTCTCGTTATTATCGTTTATTGTAGTTCGTACTTCGTATTTGTTAAAATATTTATTCGTTCGTTGGTTTGGTATAACCAACGAACAAAATTATTTCAGAAGAATATCTCGTATGTACGTATGAAACGAAACAAAATCCTTCGCTCGACGAAATGCACAAGCAGATACTTTGCAGGGAAGCGTATACACTACGCATAGGTTACGCAAGTTAACGTTGGCGTGACTGTGGGATCACAATGGACGCGAATTAATACATCGCGAGATAAGATACATTGGTGCGGGTTGAGATTAGTCCGGTGCGGAGATAGTACGACGAAGAAAGCAATACATGAAATGTTTAAATCTCATCGGCCGGTATCGGACAAAAGATCGAAATGACAGTGAAATCTGTTGGCCGTGTAGCGACCCTGCCAATGTTGTCCGTGTGATCGTATTTAGATACACAAGAGGCTGATAAAATAAGCTTGAATATCCGACAACGCGATGCGTGTAAACGTACTGGATTTTCTAGAGGGACGTCGTCGTACCGTAACCGTGCGTCTATTGTCCAGAGAAAGTAAATTGAATGTGAATATTACGCCATAATGACGATGATATTGACAATAACGTTGACGGTCTGTACGTTGCTTTATACAGCCTCCACCGATTCGCAGAGCCACGGCGGACAGTAAGAAAATCGCGCGAATGGCGAATGGTGATCGGGAAGGACGAAACTCGTCGAACGTAAGAATTTCGGTTGCGTGGAGAGATCGTTTTAATACGCTCGCTAACGACGCCGCCCGCGGCGAAGTTTCGCGATATCGGTCTCGATAGGAGTAGAAGCACGGGAAAACGATCGAGTAAATTGCGTCGCGCGTACTTGGCCGAACGGTATTAATGATCGGGCACGCACGGTCGCGCCATCGGTGCGTCCGTTGATGCAGGCAGGACGACTGGATGATGGATGATAGATGATGGTATACGCGCGTCCGGTAAGACCGACCGTTCTTTTCGTTTGTTCTCGTTCGTTCCTTGGTTCGTTCGTTCGGCCGGTCGATCGCGCAACAGGCGACAGTGATGATCGATGCATGGCTGCCGTAGCTGCTGCCGTGGCTGCTGCTGTTGCTCCCACTTAAAAAGCTGAAATCCGCAAACCCGTTTTGCAGTCGGTTCGTCGCGCTCCAGCTCCCCCGCTCGCAACGTCCCGCGTTGTTTCGCGCGTGTCCAACCGCGCGTTATCCACCGGAAATGAACGATATGCTTTCACCGGTAGCCGGCGGCGGTACACGGAAATCGTACATCTATCGATCGCGAGAAAAACGAAATTTCGATGGTTTCAAAAGGTCAGGGTTTCTGTACACACTTCCGAGAGCTAACGGTCGTAATTGGCCAGGCATCGAGCAAAGAGATAGCGAATTTGCATCGTAGAATCTCAGCTTGTTGTAACGCGTACGTTATTATATAACATATAGCATCGTTTGCACGATCGAACGAATCAGCTTTACGTATACCCTGTTATCCGAGCTATGATCGAGCGAGTACGTACATAAATAACGCGTGAGAAGAAACTGACAAGACTGTATAGATTAATTTCTTCGTTTCCGACAACTTGCCATGGTCGAACGTAAGACAGAACTTGGTGATCTAGTCGGATACAGTTCCTCTCTGTATAATTACAGTTACGCGTACGGTAATCTCGCGATACGACGAACGCTACTTGAAATACGTAAGTTCGAAAGCCTCGACGATTTCACGATCTCGCTGTTCCTATCTGTTCCTTCAACGGTAGCTGGCAAATTTCGTCCCGATCGATCACTATTTCGTATCGTTCGAACGGACGTTCGCGTTCCATCTTCTTCGAGGACTCGCGACGCGTTATGGTCAGACGCGAACGCGAACGCGCGGTTTAAGCGGATGGCGGCGGAAGCGAGGAAAGGATGTCGGCGGCGGTGGCGGCGGCGGCGGCGGTGGGTCGAGAAGCCACGGGGCGACGGTCTGGCGAGGTGGAAGAGGAGAGATGACAGGAGGACGCCTTCATCACGATATCCGTCACTCTTCTTTCCCCCCCGCCCCTCCCTGTCCTCGTTCTTCGACCGTAACCTCCGAATCTCTTCGTCCTCCGCGTCTCTTTCTTCCACTCGCCGTCACGCCGCCTTTCGAAATGTCACTCCTGTTACCGACTGCTGGTGCAGAGGCCGTGACAACAATAATTGTCAGCGAAGTAACGTCTCTCGAGTCGGCTACGGACAGGAGACGAAGCAGCGGGAGAGAGTTAAAAAGTCGGAGGATGGGATAGCGAGGCGGGAGCAGCTCTCTCGCCGGGAGAAAGGACACCGGGAAGAGAGAAAGGGAAGCAGAAAAGAGGGAAAGGATAGCGCGGGGCGGATGGTGCAAGCTCGAGTACGCGAGAAAGAGCGGACGGTTCGCTCTATTTATAGAACCGGCAACAAACACGAAGCAGCTGGTGTCGATCCGTCCGGTTATCGTTTCGTTTACACAGCCTCTGCGTGTCGCGGCCCCCGCGCGAAGTGGTCGCGCGAGAAACGAGGGCCGAATTCTCCAACCGACGAGCTTCGCCGTTCGCGTCCTAACGCTGGGTCCGTACCGACCGCGTACACTGTTCCCGAACAGACACACTGTATCGCGTCCACTGCTGGGAATAGTTCGCGAGCGGAGCGCAAGCAAATTTGACACATTTTACGTTTTGCTACGCAGACAGAAACGTTTAGGAGCTTGTAAATGGTTATACAACTATACGTACAGCGGTAGTCATCGATCAACGGTGCAACGCTCCGCGACAAGTATTTTCTAAATTATCACGCTGGCAAAAAATTCCTAGAGTTTGTAAATGCCGCCAGTTACGCGTTCACACCAGGAACATCGGTAATCGGCGACGGTAGAGCCAAGCGAGCGTTAACTACCGATACACGATGTACGCGCCTATTTGACATTCTAACCGAGGAGGATGGCATTGTTCGCGAAAACTATCAGCGAACATGTTCGCTAACGAGCGCGCGCTTTCAAACGCTGCTCGCTAATCGTAAAAGTATTCGCGGCGCATGATACTCGCATGGAACGGGCTCGATTCCGCAATCCGATTCGATCGATCGATCGATCGATCGAGGAAATCTCGGGCACAACGAGTACGACGACCCTTTCGAGTCTCGTTCGCCGCTAGAAGCCGATGACTCGTGACAGCCGTGAAAAAATAAGACGCCTGACTGGACTTTGTATCTTAATCCCGAAGGAGAGTGGATGTGTCCCGTGAAACGACCGACTGGCCGGTCTTTCGCTGTGAGGAACGGTTCCCGAAATAGGCTGCCGGCGCGAACGAACGACCGCCTCACCGATCCGTCCTAATAAATATTGTGTCAACGTAAATAAGTACGATGCCTCGTGGTGCGCGCGAGTCTGCCGGTGAAGATGGTGCACGGACAGAAGCCGATCCGTCCTCTGGATGACGGACGGCTGATGTACGCAAGGACAGGTGCGCGCATCTCTCGATCTCCTCGCCCTTTCGCTTCACTCTGCTCTGCCATAGCAGGCACGACACGCCGTGACGCGTTCCTCTTTGCTCTCGAGAGTGTCGCGACGAAAGAATTTCGTAGTCTCCAGCCCGTAAAACGCGTCCGTCGTCACGGGCACGGTGTTCCGTTGCTACACGAAACGTCGATTTTTGCGGTAATATTCGAGCCGCGAAACCAACGCGAGTGACTATACCGCTTCGAGGACGGCACTGATCTATAAATAATCTTGTGTAACGTAGCACGGAACGCGGTTTACGAGCAACGGTATATCGACGGGTTCACCAGGGCGATCGACACGAAGAATAATCTGAAAGACGGTTCTTTTCGTAGTGCCTTTCAACGGCACGCATGATACGGACAAGAAGTTTTCCGCCTGTTTAGGAAGGACGCGTACGCTCCGATATCGATCGGCCGGTCCTGTGTCGGCCGAACAGTCGGTCGGTCGGTCGGCCGACACAGCCTCGGCTATCTAGGCAGCCAAAGCAGTCAGTCAGTCGTCGAGTCGGTTCTCGTCGTCGTCGTCGTCGACGTCGTCGTCGTGGTCGTCGCCGTGGTCGTCGTTGTCGTCATGGCTGTCGGTATCGAAGGAAAGTCTAGAAACGGTTCCAGTGCAGTCGCGAGGGGGCCGGTACCGAGGTCGGAGCAGATTTATGCGACACACATGCGGCAAAGCGTATAACTCACTCGCACGCCCATAATATCTTCCCCCGATCCCTTCGGCCGCCGCTTTGCCTCGCTTCTTAGCCCCCCAAAGGCATCGAGATGAGAGACAGATACACCAATAACGCCGAACCAGGCCGTCGCAACGATATTTATTACGAATTGCTAGGGATTATGTTATGTCAGTGGTTCTCATTGCCCGACGAACCAAGAATACCCGCCGCCTTCGAATCACCTTTCCGTTCCTCTATTCACCTTCCTCTTTCGCTGCAGCTGGCGATCGCGTATCTCGGATTCTCTACGTTGTACCGTAAAATATGTAGGTTGGAAAACGATGGTGTGCAACGTGAACGAAGGGTTCTCGTACAGGGCCGCAATGAGACGAGGAGACGCGAGAAAGAGTGGCAATAACAGACGGGGTTAACGGTGCCCGTACCGTGGCTAGTTAGTTGGAGATCGTACCACCTTTGTTTGCACGCCCCACCTTCGGCTTCGACGCGACAGCACACACGCGCGTACGTGTACGTGCACGCACACCATCGTGCCGGCGGTAGCCGTGGCATTATATCGTGAGCACAGAAGTAATTTATAGTTGCAATAATTTATTGGGTACCATGGGGTTTATACTTGCCTGACGTGTAGCCATCCGTCACCGTCAGTGACGTCACCTCCCTCCACATAATGACTACCTACGCCCCCCCTCTTCCCTCCCGCCGACTCCTCCCGTCCGCTCCAGTCGTCGTACCCCCTTCCTACCTCGGTTACCGTACACCCTTCTGCCTAACCAACCCCACTCTTGCTACTCGCCGGTCGGACGATTTCTCCGGTCGCGACTCCAATTTACCTCGTCTCGTGTCCACTTCACGATACGCGCTTTCTTTTCTTCGCACCGATGATAATGGACCGCGCGCAGAAGAGCAAATTTCGCTGACTTTTAACCCTTTGCGATGTGCCCTCGGCCAGCGAAACACCTTTCGTGCAACGTTGCAGCCGTGTGTGTCTGTCGTACGACGTCGGAGAGCCACGGACACGACGGTATGTCGTACAGAACGAACACGTTTCAGGAATTACGAATCAGAGTTTTTGATTCTCCGTAGGCAACTCGGATGGTTCACGCTCCGATCGAAATTTTACTCGGTCGGAGTTCTCTCTATTTCGGTTAAACATCGATCGTACGATAACGCGGAAAGCTGGATAAGCGTGGCGGTATCGTTTTCCGAAGCTTCGAACGGTGAAAACGATTACGAAAGTACGAGAATACGCGAGTTTGACCGGATCGGCTGTCGTACGTCGCAGTTTGTAACGAAGAAAGATACTCGTGCTAAGCGCGTGCAATAACGTTTGAAATAAACGCCGCGTGTCTTGTACCGCGTACGTTGCCCCGTCGATTTAAAATTTTATCACCGTCCGATAGGAATAAAATTTCGAACGATCTCGACTGTAACGCGTCTAATCTACGTTCGTAGAATTTTTCCACGGCAAACGTTGAAATACTTTCGTACGCCGAGATTGCACGGATCGAACGCTGCGAGGGTTAATACGTGAGCGCAGGAAGTTGTCGCGAATCAGGCGGAACCGCGAGTCGGGCGTCGCGTCGCATCGAAAGGCCAAAGTACCGGAACGACGGGAGCAGTGTCCCGTCTCGCAGTCACCAGAGGCACCTCTTGATGGCTGCCAGAGACGAGGAGTCGGTCCAGAACTAGATATGCTCGTCACGTTTCTAGCTCGCCTTGCACGGGAGGGGAGCGGGCAAAGAGAGATGGAGAAAGAGGAGGTGGAAGAGGCGAAGGTGTCGTGGAGAGAGGGTGATATCGCACACGGTGTCGGTACTGTCGCAGGAAGCCGACGCGACGTTGCGAGTGGAAATGACGTTGACGGGCGTTTGTCACTGTCCTCGGCAAATAATATCCAACACCGCCCGGTGTATACCCATCCTATTACCTCCACGAAGCTTTCTCCGTGTGCACAGGCGACCGTGGAAAAGAGACTCGTGTACGAGGAACGAGATGGAAGCCGCGCGCGCGCGCGCGTGTGTGTGTGTGTGTGTGTGTGTACGTGTGTCGTTGCTTGTATGTTTGCGCGCGGAAGCTGCCATGTGTTGTGTCGTACACGGTCATAATCGTCCGTGCGCAACGTCCACCAAAGAATCTTTTTGCACGCGTCTCGATGTATCTTTCACCGTTCCGCTATATTTGCATTCGGTTAACGGGGGATGGTTACGAATAACGAGGGAAAAATACGCCGATAGAATAAAGTCGATTCGTGACTCGTCACCGGTATGCGTCTTTTCACCGTTGCCGGAGCAAAGGTGAGTTTTCGTTGCGGTAGCATTTCGAAACGATACGCGTTATTTATCTAATCGTACTTCGCTAAGGCGAAACGAAAGAATAATAAATTAGGCTTATCTGAATCTCGCACGCATTTCCAACCGTAACGTATCGCGGTTCTTGGCTATCGAATTAGCATCGCTCGAAACTTGATATTTTCATTTTTCTTCTTAAGGGTAACAGGAAATAAATCGCCAACGTAATAGAGTGAGTAAAGGTGAGAACACGGCTACTTTCAGCCGACTCTGGCCATTTTCAATGGCATTCGAGTCCAGTCAATTGCTCGACCATGGAAACTGTAACAACACGAGGCTCTTCGATATCGTGTAATCGGTTAAATAATCGCTGTCGTATATATGCACGATTATACAGCGTGGTAATAATTTGAACAACCAAGGACAACTCGCCGTCTCTGCGACATACGCGTGTACGATATATTTTACCTCGAAATTTCTGCATACGATCTCAATTCGTTGCTAATCGTAAAAATAGATAACGGGCGAGTTTCTTTTCCGACTGTGCATTGTACTAATCCCGTGGTAGAGGATAATTAGAAATTATTGGAGCCGACGGAACAGACAGGTACTGCTAGCTAGGAAAGAAGGAGAGTAATGGCATCGACTGGATCGGGGAAGTTCGCCGGGTTAGAAGGTGGAAAGGCTGAAGGGTCTTGGCGACAGCCGTCAATCGATTGTCAACCGGGTCAGGCGACCAACCTAACCTAAACCCTCCTATCCTCCTCCTTGTGCTGGTACTTGCGCGCGTATTCGTTTCTACTGTACGCGGAGCCCTCGCCTTCTTCTGATATAGCCACGTTTACAGCCCCTACTTCCCTCTCGTGACCTTCCTCGTCTTCCTCTTTTTCGTCGTCACCGCGAGCGTTACACTGCGCTCCGTTTTCGCCGATATAATCGCAACGTTCGACAAGGAAAAGAAAAGACAGAATGGGACACAGGACCGCAACGGATTAACCGGTAACGGCGAGTCGAATAGTCGATCGAATAGCCGTGAACGATAATCGAAGGAACGCGGCTGTAAACAGGGTCCTTCGGTCGCGGTAATTCCCCCGGTGGTTGCCGTGGAACGGTTTCTCTCGTCTGGATTCTCCGGCCGAGCAATAAACTCGTCCGCTCGTCTCGAGAAGGTTGAAAATTAGGGTTATTCGTAATTGCGGACGATCGAGCGAAATTCGGAGCTTAATTCGACGGTGTACACCCACCGTGTGGTTCTGGTATAAACGGGTCCGTGGAACGAGCGATCCTCTGACAATTTGTCGGGCTTACCGCAATAACGATCCCGCGGCTAGTTCGCGGAATTTTGTCTGAGATCATAAACCGAGGGCTGTGATTAAGGGCCGGTCGATCGGCTGCCGGTTTAGGGGTTACCGTGTTTCTTTGGCGCCGAGTACGCCGAGTTGCGTCGATTCTCACGAGGAAAACTCGCGATAATTTGGTGGAACGTGAGCGAACGACTCGTACTCGATGCAACGCATCCGGTAGCGGGTTCGGAATTTCGGATAAGCGACGTGCTGAAAGCTCGGCGAGGGTGGAAAGGATCGTCGAGGGGGAACTTAATCGAGCGTCGAGAACCGCGCGGCGTTCAATTTGCCTCGATTAACGTTTGCCGCGTGACGGCGAACGAACGAGCCAGCGAGCACATCGGTCGAGCATCCCATCGAATCTCAATTCCTGCGAACCGGAGCAATAGAGACACGAGAGGAGACAGGGACGACGCCGGTGCAGGGAAAGGCAGGCGAAATCCTTCGCATCCCTCGAGGAGGGTAAACACACGGCAACCAGATCGAACGCGAAATGTTTCTCCAACGACGTATCTTACGTCTCGTCCATCCTGCAATTTTTCCGGTTTACGAGTTTCCCTCGTCTCTCTGGGCTCGACGAGCGGTCGTACAATCGCGAGCATACTCGTGGACGTTGGCAGAGAGAGCTTATTTCGCGGGCTAAGGGAGTAGGCAGCCGTCTAGCAGCCGCCGTTCCACACCCTCCCCGCCGCACCGTCGATATCAAGACAGCCGTCCGACAGATCAATGCCGTGAACGGCGACGACGCCTGGGCGTCCACCGTCGTCCGAAGAGACGACGGACGACTTCCAGTTGACGGACGTGACCGGCCCGCTAGCCGCGTTGCGCTTTCGTCGTCGTGTTCGACCGCCGCAGCGTTCTAAATTATTGCATCGGTCAAGCGTTACAAGAGCAACGCGATGTTCCTTGGAACGAGTCCACGCGATCGTGATAGACGTTCGTTTCCTCGGACGATACGAGCGTGACCAAAGTAGGAAAAGGCTGCAGGAACCACACCCGTTGTCGCTACGGTACGCCGGTATTTGGGTACTTCGTTATCGTTGCGAATATATAAAATACGCTACGAGTGAAACGATCGCGTCGAATTTTTAGTACGCGTTATACGCTAAACTACGTAGAGAACTACGTACGTACGTACGCGTTATCGTATCAAGAAGTCGGAAATTAAGAGCGAGGAGACGTCTCTATTTTAGTTTTATTATCGTACACTTTGAAAATGTAACGAGGATATCGAACAATGCCGTTGCACGGTGATTTGCGAACCAGCAACGTTGGTTAATGTGCAGGTAACAGATTATAGATTAGTTAGACTGTTCGGAACTTTACAATTTTGCATTAAACGAAACGACTCTCGACAAATTGTAATTCGTACATCATTTTGCGAAATTTCAATCAGTCTATTAGCAAACTTGTTCCAATTATATCGGAGAATTCGCCGGTATCGATTAATTTGTCATTTGACTCGTGTAAAATTTCACGAATCGTGCGAAACACCTCCTGCGTATCTATATCGCCAAATATCTATCAACGGTAGAGTGCAAGCTCTGTACAGCAGCATTGTGCGTTCGCGACAGAACGACGGGACAAGTTGATCAGAGGAGTTCGTCTTGGTGTCGTTAGAACGAAAGAGCGAAAAAGGGGAAAAAGCGGAGATGGGACGGGGGACAAGCAGTCAGTCCGAGTCCCTTCCACGAGACTTCCGAATATCGTCCCGGAGAGTGGTTTATTGGTTTTGTCTGGCGTGGATCTCCGGTGAATCCTCGAATCTCGTCGACGCAGAGAACGGTAACGGGATGCCGGAGCTTGCTATCCCTGGCGTAGGGTGCCGGGCACGATTAAAGGGGGTGACGATCCGTGACGTAGAGTTATTTCGGAGTGGTCTGGGACGGTGTGTCCTCCGCGGTGAAACGGCAGAGAATTCGTAGTAAACGTATGTAGCCACGACCTCCTTTCTTCACCAGCACGACCAAGAGAACGCGAAACGCGCATTCCTCGCGTGTCCCGCGCTGTCCATTTCGTCGACAGACCCCGAAAGTACACCGGACCGCGATGAAACTAACCTGGACCAACTGCTACGCTCGCTGCCCGCCTTTTTCGATATCCGTTTCTTCCGTTTCCGCGTCTTTCTTTCCCAATTTTTCCTCCATCCGAATCCGTACGAAGAGAGCGCGTTGTTCCAACACGTACGTAGTATCTCTGCAGTGGCGTACACGCGTAACTACGATTCCCAGGGTCGATCAAACGATCCAGATTGATACGTCGTCCGTCGAGATACGTGGAAAGTTGAACTCGCCTGTCCGAAGAAAGCTGAAGCATTCGACGGCACACATCCGCGCCGAAAGACCATGGGGTGTGGTACACGAGGGACGAACGTTTCGTTGCAGCAACGAGAGAGAGAAAGAGAGAGAGAGAGAGAGAGAGAGGAAGCTTCGATCCCCTTTCCTTTGCCCCCTTTTCGCTCCGTCTCGTTCGTCGTAGGAAGGATCGCGTGCGTGCGAGCGAACAAGTGCATTCGACGGAAGAACGGAGAGGAAAAAGCCAGAGAGAAAGCGAAACAGAGTTGGTGAGAGATAGGGAATAGGATGGAGCGAGCAAGGGAGAGAGCAAACGCAAAGAGAGAACAAGGGGGATCTAAAGAGGGTGCGAGGGAGAGGGTAGCTGTTTCATCTGTCACCTGCAGACGCCGCCTTCCTTTCCGTCATCGTCCCTCTCAGCCGAGCGGCAACCACCCCCAGCGACCCCCTTTAATAATAACAACAATAGAGCCGGACTAGCAGCGGTCGGTCGACGCGGTGGCATGTGGACTGGGAAGTGGGGACACAGGGGGTCGGAGGGCAAGGGCCAGGGGGCAGGAGGCAGCAGAGGGTTGCACGGGGAAGGAGCGGAGCGTCGGTGGGACGGTACGGGTCACAAGACGGCCGTGTCACGTCCGCTTCCAGCCTCGACCCTTCTCCTCGACAGGTCCACCCCGCGCGTCAACTTCACCCAGGGATGTAGTGGACCACCTTGAGTTTCGCCAGCGTCCGTACGTTCGATACCGTAGCGCGCGCAACCACGCGACCACTTTGTTCGTCGAGCTGCCGCTTTCACGTTCAGCACCGTCTCCGCGCTCATCGTCGGTCAAGCTTGCAGCAGCTCGCGTTTCGCTCGACCGTCAGGAAATTATTCGCGGAACGACCTACCGTACTCGTTCCATCGTTGCGACACGGTATCGTCGTCCGGCGTCGAACGTTCCTCGTACAGAGAAATATTCGTCCAAGCACCGAGAAACGAGATCCGGCCCTGACTACCGCACACAACCCTTTCCTACCCTCTCCCTTTCTCTCCCTTCCTCTTGTTCCTTTTATCATCGTTCGTTCGTCCGTACGTCCAGGCCGGTGCGGACCGTCTCTCTCGCGACCCTTATTACGCGTCGCTGCTCGACTTCATCAGGGAAATGTCGCGGCGGTCTCTCGCGCGCGAGCATTAACTTACGCGCACAGCGACCGCCGGCCGCGTTCGTGCACGCTACGCGGCTATGCTAATGTCCAAAAACGACGCCGTGTGCGTGGATGCATCTGCAGTATTTCGCGATAATGGCCTCCATGCTGAATGGTGGGGATGAAACCCGCTCCGGGTTCGTACAACGTAATACACCGCAAAAATATAACGCCGAGCCTCCTTTTTTGCCTTTCGGCCTGCGTGTACGTTTCTTTCTCGTGGGCCGCCCCGCCTCTCATCTCCGCGAGTATATCCACGAACACGAAGCTGAACGCGAACGGGTCGGACGAATCGAAAATTCCAAGAGTCAACGGAGCGAAGAGGACGGTTAGCAGGATGGTCGGTGAACGAGAGAACGACGGACGATACGGGACCAGAGAGTAGGGGAAAATTCAGATCGCGGACAATGAAATAACTCTTTCCGGAATATACTTTTTGCCGGGTACTCGGTGATTTCGCGCTGATTCGTGACCCACGGACGCGTCCAGAGCATTAATCGTTCGTAATTTCATTCGATTTAATTACCTGGCTGGCGCGCTCGAATCGAACGAGGCATTAAACCGTCCAAACCGAGTCGAATGTTTGCATTTTAATACGCGCCGCTGATGTTCTCCGTTCGCGTACACTTTTACGTTGCCTAATGATAGACGCGTAACGAGCGCGACGCTGCATCAATTAACGCCCGATAATTAGCAGTCGGGATACGCGGTTCGCGCGACCACCGCCTATCAGCATTTTTCCTCCATTCGCCAGCGAACGAACGTCCATAGCCGTTGGAAAACCGCGTCCGACCGAACCGACCGATTTTTATTCGTACAAAGTAAAGATAAAACGGAACGAGAACGAGGCGGCGAGCAGCAAGGGCGCGACCAAGAGTGTGTCACAACCGCGTCCAAACCAGTTCAAGTTTTAGCCGATCGATAAGGTCGTACAAAACTGAAATAATTTGGTAAACGTATAGGCGCGTGCGTTTAACGTCATCCTGTGCCGGTTCGTTCCACGCCGCGCCTCATCGCAACGCGTCGTATCGTATCGCGTCGCATCGCATCGCGTCGCATCGCATCGCGTCGCGTCGCGTCGCATCGCATCGCATCGCGTCGCATCGCATCGCATCCTTCCTCTGCCCGTTCTCATTTATTTTTGTCCCGAGTTTTTTTCCCCTCGTTCGAAGGGTAATCCAATCGGGAACGATGATTGAATTATTAATTGAATGATGCGCGTGTACGAGGTCGCGCGCGCATTTTCGCGTGCACGTTCTCTCTCTGTCGCCGCGATCGAACGATTGTTCACCGCGAATCGACGGATAGCGGCGTTTAACGTGGCTGAAAAAAATGTACGTTTAGCGATACGTCGAACGATCGATCGCGAAACGCCAACCATCGATCTCTGCGAAACGATTAACTCTACAGTGTTCGCGGTTGATGTGGTGGATGCGTGCGAAATGTATTTTTTTCTCTTTTTTATATTTTTAATCCTGCTACAATTCTTTTTAAACGATATAGTTTTCTATATCGTTCAAAATCACCCACCCATATCATCCTGAAAGGAAGGCTATCGATGTTTTGAGAAAATTTTCCTCAAACGAAGAAACTTTCTGAAGATGGAAAGACACGAGTCGATTGAGAACGATCTAAAGAACGCAGGAGGGTTAATCGTATCTATCGTAAAACTCGTCGATGAAGACTACCGGTCAACTATGATGACATTTAAGATATGAAATTTGTAGCGCTATGTTGCCGGAATTTCTCTCGAATATACTTCGCGTTTTTCCATCGTCGTTTCGATCAATTTTGATATTCGTGTGATTATTTTGTCGTTGATTCCATACACGCTGTTTACGATCGTATAATTCAAATTTTGGAAATTTCCCATTTAATTCGCCCGAAATAAATATCATGAAAATTGTTCTATATATCGCAAATTTCTATGTTTCAAACGTACCGCTATTATTTATCCGCCGTGAACGTTACAGGATTTATAGGTATTTTAACCCGATCGTCGACGATTTCGATTAATTGAATTAATTTCACTGTGTCCTTGTACAGTCACGCGACTTCCGCGAGATTCGTAGCAATGCGAGCATCTCGCTCCGTTCCTTCTTCTTCCTTCTTTTTCTCGATAAAATTAAAGAACAGCCGTCAGAAGCCGAGAGAAGAAGCTTTGGAAATTGGCGCGAAGGTGGGTGGAAACGCGAGAGAGCAGAAAAAGTAAGAGTCGACGTCGGGAAGAGGTGTACGGCCGCGAAAGGAGCTTTGTCTCGATCGTTGTCGGCCTTGAATAATCTCGTCCTCGGAAATTTGATCGACACCGGTCAAACGGGTCGACCGGACTTCAAATACGCAGGTACGAGATTCTTGGCTCTTGGCTCTTGCCTCTCTTCTCGTCTCTTTTCTTTATACCATCTTGCTTTTTCTTTCCTCTTCTCTCTCTCTCTCTCTCTCTCTGTCTCTGTCTCTCTTTCCCTTTCTCTTTCTCGATCGCTCAACATTTACGCGAACGACGTCTCCGGGTCCGACTTCTTCCGTCTCTCGTTCCGTTGGAAACGAACACGTCGGTTAAGGAGGAGCGTGTCTGCTGAGGTCGTCCGAAGACGAGCACCCTGGAGAAGCAGAAGAACGACAGCATCGATCCTCCTCTTCCTGCAGGAGAGAAGCGAACACCGAACGAAACGAAAAGGCACAAGGCCGGAATAACTCGGAAAGTGTCGGAACGATAATCTGACGGCAGCAACGTGACGGACGGACGGGACGTCCACTTCGCGTCCATTTGCTTCTCCTTTCTCTCTGTCTCTCTCTCTCTCTCTCTCTTTCTCCTCCTTTTCTCCTTCCTGCTACGTCGAGCCCCTTTCTACAAGCGCGCGCGTCCTACAGCTTGCCGCAGATCTAGACAAGCGTTAAACGTCGATTAAACTTCGACGACGGACACCTATGTGCCTTTGAAACGCATCGCGCTCAACGTACGGAGCATCGTTTACCGATATTCGCCTCGTGAGAGATCGGCCACGATTGTGTAACGTTGCTCGATTCGAAGATGCAAGAATTCGCGAGATAAACGCGTGTAACGTACACAGGTCTGTACTTACAGTGGTCCGCGTAAGTATTCGTCTACGTTAATCGAGTTTAAGTTTAGAAATTCCGAGATATTCGTTACAGGTATACACCCGCGTCTCTTCTTGTCCTTTCATGTCTAAATTCGACAAATCGAGACGCAAGTATCCGCTAAACGCTAAAACGATTTATCGGTATAAATAGATCGATATCTTTTTGTGGGGAATGGGGATGCAGCTGGATCGTTGGAACGTTCTGAAAAATATGGCGTGGCGTTTAAAAGACTAAGAGTCACCTCAGCATGCCAAGAAGTATAACGAATTAAAAAGTCACACTCTGTTTCGGCTGTTTCGAATACGACGAATTTTCTTTCGCCGACTAACAGTGCCGTATATTCAATTAAACGATCGATTATCCATTGCGTTAACAAGCCCCGATATTCGGTGGATACGAATTTCAGAATTATTTACGAAACACGTATCTTTCGTTACGTCGGCAATGAAATCTCTGAAAAATGTTTTACATAACGCACACAAGCTTATAGAAGCGTACGAACTTTCCACGGTAAGTTCTCGATACATTCGTGAACCAGCGATGGGCCGTGATTTTATCGATACGTTTAATAACGATAAAAAGGTAAATAAACGGACGAATTAAAACCACTTATCGATGAAAAGGTATGCATAGACAAAGTTTGGCGAGTCATCGAGAATCACATGGAACGTAAAGTACGTAGGTGATGTGTGGCGAACCACGTCGCGGACGAAACACGGGACAGGACAGTTCGGGATAGGACGGGGCGGGGCGGGATCGAGCCGAGAAACCCAAGCGGGGTCCAGTGGTCTTGTTTCCGAATATTAATTCCAGTCCCGTCATCTCGAGTCGTCGTCCGAGTGTGCGGGACGAGACGAAAGCCAGGTGCATCGAGACGGATCGAGGTCGTCACGACGGGGATATTAATTGCGATGCGTCGCCTACGAGAGAGAGGCGAAAGCGAGGTCTCTTCGATGGCTTCTTCTTATTCCTACGACGCGATGTCGCGGCGATTGATTCCGACAAGCATAACCGGACAGCGTGTAATCGGAATAATTGACGTCGATGGAAGCGCGTCGAACGGAAAACGATCGTGTACCGATTCGCCGTGAGCCGCGAATCGTTGCTATCTGGTGGACGTAGGTGAATGTAAGAGCGAAGCCGGAAAAGTAGAGGCACCAGAAGCAGCTGGATACTTTTGACGCGAAGCTCGAAAAGCCTATTGTGCGTTCGTTTGAAAGGCACGGTTGGGATCGGTGGCCGCGATACCATCTAGCGAGATCGAGCGTCGTCCGCGGCCACGATCGCGGCGAATTAAGAACGACCGGAGGCTACCGCGCCGCCCGCTGGCAGGTGCTTGTGGACCGTATTATTCGCCGCCTGCTTATCGTTCGCCCTCGCATAAATTCAAGCGAAAGAACACGCGACTTCGCGGCGAGAATCGCGATCCACGAGTCGCGACCGTGTTCCTGCCGCTCGTTCCGCGAATCTCCCTCGACGTTTCGTCCAACGTTTCGTTTCAGTCGTTTTGTACTTTCACCCGTCGTCCGCGTGAATTTTTCTTCGCTCGCCGAACGATACTTTGGCCATACTCCTTCTGTCACGGCTGCCTCAACGGTTCCGTCTGTTCAATTTTTTCTTCTGTTTTTTTTTTTTCTTTTTTTTCGTGTATTATTATGTATATTTTTAAGCGCGATAGCGTCCGGAACACGAAAGTTGGTGGGAACGCGCACTCGTTGTAATCTCTTACTCGTCTGATACAAATTTCGTGAAACATAGTGGCGTCTGTAGTAATTTTCGTTGATAAAGCTTGAGCGATTTCGCTAGGATAGTCGAAGATAGGAAAATCGTATTTTTCATATTGATGTAAGTTAAGACTCGGAGAATCTGGATTTAGTTGCGTATTACGAATGTTAAATGGTATGTTGCACGTAATTTCACGATCGATCAATCGATTAATTTATTGTCTGCCGTGACACGTGGTTGTGACTCGACGGAATATAAGGAACTCTTTGTATCATTAATCGCAGAACAGTATTTTATGATAACTAGCAATGAACTGACTTACATCATTATGATTCTTAACCATCCAACCGAAGGTACGTGGATCACGGTTTGCAGATAAGGTCGAGGCCCACTCCATGGAAGCTGATCCAAATCTCGGTGAGAACAACTGTGCGCCCACTGTGAGAAGGGTGAAAACGCGTCTATTAAACCGAACACTAGCGTACTTCTCGTCCGTTCACGTCATGCAAACATCGACTCGTCGATCCTCGGCGAATCACGAAGCCAGTCGGGTCGCTTTCGCGATATCGCTTACCCGGTTTTGCCCGGTCCTCCTACGGTCGTCGACGGAAATAGACGATACGCGTGGCAATAAATATCTCCGTATTATAATTAAGCCGCATCCAAGAACCGTGGCATAGGCGTTATGTACGAGAGACACGCAGATAGATGGACGACCGAATGTACGCGGCGCATCACGGTGTTCGTCGCGAGCTCGACGAACGTGTGAGAGGATCGACGGTGTGAAGGAGGCAGGAAGGAGGCGAGGAGGAGGATTGGTGAGACGCGACGAAGACGAAAAGTCGGAGAGCCCGAAGAGTCGAAGAACCAGGAGAGACAGGCGACTTCTTTGGACGCGATCTCGGGAACGAAGGCGCGCTTAGCAACCGTAACTCGTCGTAGTTATCGGTAGTGGACAGTTATATCGACGCGGTTGGTTGGAAGCGTACGCGCGGATGGCGTTTCAGTGGCGCGCGGCATCGCATCGGCGAGCTACGAGCGAGGAACGAGCACGGCCTTGTCAGCCCGTCCGGCACGTCCGTCTGTTGCTCCTTGAGTGGCAGCGATTCATTCCGCTCTCCTTACACTCCCGTGTACCGCTCGCTCCTACCGCTTCTTCGAGCCAAACCAACCAACAACACATCGATGCACCAACGCGTCTCACACCGACTCCGCTTGGCCGCGTCAACGTTTTACTCTCGTTCGATTTTACGTTGCACCGGTGCTACACTGTATGCAAGTAAGTAAGTAACTAAGTAAGTAAGTAAGTACACCGGATTCTCGTCATTTTCTTTTTCTTTTTCTTTTTCTTTTTCTTTTTCTTTTTCCTTTTCTTTTTTCTCTCCATTTCCTTTTTCCGTTACGGAACGATCTCTGTCTACGATCGAACTTTCGTTGAACCGGTATTAGGTAGACGGAATGCGCTCACAGTTCGAAACGGTTTTAATCGCCGCGAAACCCGTTCTCCGTTTCTGATTAATTTTCAACCTGGACATTTTGCCAGATACGACGAGGCGTAATTGAAAAAGAAGAAAAATGCCGATTCTTATGTCGCGGTATAAATTGCCGATTAATCAACGTCCCGCGGTGGCGTATATGCAAACGCACAAGCTAGAAAACGAGATTATTAATCGATTGGTAAACGGGAGATCGCGATCCAGATAATCGAGCGCGCGGATCGTCACGGCAAGGTACAAGGCCATCCAGTTCCTCCAACGCGTGGTCTAATTATGTATTTGTCTACGGTATTCCACGTCGTCTTTGTTATCCTTGGCGCGATCGTAATCGCGTTCTGCGCTTGGTGGTCGTCGCCGCCAAGCCCGGAAGGATGAATTCAACTGCGGTCGACGATGTCAGCCCTCGCAGGTCCCCGTATAGTCGTTCGTACTTTTCTCCCTAGTCGCGACGCGACGGTTCCCGAGCGTACAGTTTGGCCAGCAGCCGTAGCCGCACAGCCGCAGCCGACTAATATCTCGTTCTTTTGTTGCGTTTCGCGACAATTCGCCTGCCTACGCTCGCAACGAATTTCAGGCTGATTATTCGGGGCGGTGGAGTGACGTCGGTTCGCTGGATTAAAACGCTGCTAGTAGGACTAGCCGCGGAAATGCGAAGGGAGAAACTGTCGAGAGGGCGGGAATATACGGCGCGCTACCCTCGGGGAGTACAGTTGCTTCTTCCGCCCTTCCTTCCGCCGGTCGTCCGTCCTGTTTCCTCTTCTCCCAGTTTTATAATCGAAGATGACGTATCGAAGGCGCGTCGATTCGGATCAATTAGACGCGACGCGAGCGAACGACACCCGCGGCGAGAGCAACGCACACGTAGCAAGTGCCAGGGCTGTGTTGCGCAATTGGACTAATATTATTAGCAAAATTTTACGTGTCGCTAGTCGAAGAGAATCAAGTGCTTTTACAAAAGCAACTGCTGCTCCGGTTTCGCAATTTTATCGTTTCGTTAAACGCAGTTACTTGGTGATATAATTACTAAGACACTTACGGCGATTACGTAACACGATGAACAGTTTCAAATGTATCGACTGAAAATTAACGACGGTATGTTTTTTTTTATTTTGCCGAAAAATAAAAGAAAAGGATAATTCGATTGTCGCGGGACGAGAGATCGCGCGATCTTTTACTCGACTGCCTCGAGTTGCGACTTAACGCGATCGAGTCTCTTTCAGGGGTAACCAGAGATCGGGAAAAAACCAAGCTAAGCATATTATGTAGATTCGTAGAAAGATGCGTATTTATTCGTCAAAGTTCTATCGTGATAGACCGATGGTAGAAAGTTGCTGGGGATGGACGCTCCGACTTCGTGATTTGCATTTTGTCGAGATGGACGGGGTGGAGAGAATCGAAGAAGGAACGCGACTTTCGAGTAGCCGATCGACGATTCGCGGCTAATAAAACAATAAAAAAGCCCGCGTTTCGTGAAAGGGAAAAAGATACGTCGCGATTCGAAAAAGTTCCGCGTCGTTGAGTTTTCTTTGGTTGTAAACGATTGTCGATTCCCTGCACTATTTCCGATCACTCGATGACTTTATGATCGTACTGTTGTGCTGCAACGACCATTTTTATTTTCAGCTGTTCTAAAATTAATAATATTACGATATTATCGATTGGCGAAATATTGTGGAAGAAAGTTCGAGTGTCAACGACACAACTAGTATCTGATACAAAGAAGTAGGAAAATGGAGATCGCGCAGAATGTTTCTCTGGTGAAACGTACGAGGAAACTCGTTCGTCCGCGACGTGTTTAATCGTTGCGTCACGTAACGGAAATCGCGACGATCGAGTGGCCATGTGATTTCTGATGCATAAAAGGAATGTTAAATCTGTTCGTAGATGGGAACCAACGTCGACGGCGCAGAGTGTCTCGCTAGAGGGAATACAGTTTCGGAAGCTAAAGAACGACGATAGCTCGTGAAAGACGAAGAAGGGCTGAGAGTCGGTCGTTAGCGCGTTTTACGGCGGCATTAAGCTTCTCTTAAACGACGCACGCAAAGTGCTCCTTTCCACACCCCCTGGCGGTCCTTTCTCGTTCTACCGCCGCCCGTTCGTCTCTATCTACCTCGTCGATGCGCTAACCGTTTCGGTTCACCGCCACCCACCTACGGCTACCGGAAAGGTGTTTGCTATCGCGCGAAGATCGTCCCCGAGACGTTCCGCTCGATTTTCTCTTTACTTTCGTCGCTACTTTTCCTTTGCTTTGCACGCGTTCGCTTTAGAAAACGGTGCTCGTAAAGCGCGAAATCGCAAAGGGAATCGCGAAGAAGTTTGAAAACCGCGAGTGAGCGAGGAAAATCGAGAGGAAAAAGCGAGAGGGGAAGAACCGACGAAAGCGGAGAATCCGAAAGTAGAACGGAAAGAAAAAGAGGATTGGAATGGGAACCGAGGCAAAACGATAATCCTAAGGAAAAGTCGAAGAAATAAGAACAGCGTGTTTCTTCCTCCTACGTGTTATCTTTTATCTATTTATTTATTTAACCGACGTAGGTTCTTCGGTATTGCGCACACGAGTGCGTCAAAATGAAATAAAAAAAACAAGAAGAACGAACGAAAATTTCAAGCTACGATTTTTATCATTTCCTCCGAGATACTATGGATACTGTAAGGGAGGTTACGCCTCCGCGAATGCAATCGACGACAACGTTGCTCGCATTTGTTCGCAGTAGAACATAATCTATCGATTGACGATCCAAGTTATCCGAACTAGTTCGGTGTATACAGCGATACGAAGAAGCTGTCTTCTTTTAACGACTATCGTAGAAGCACATAATTTAAAAAGTTGGAGAATTTCTGCACAACTAACCGATTGAAATTTTCACGTACGCTTTTACGTAGCAATAGGTCTATCCCACAAGTAAACGTACGATATATAAAATATCGAAGGGAAAGAGCCAGCTCGTATGGAGAAAGAACGAAGGAAAGTAGGGAAGAAAAAGAGGCGTGAAAAAGGAAAGGAAGCGACGAAAGAAGACACTGGAGGGGAAGTAACCAAGAGATCGTACAGAATTGGACTGGCGACGAACAAAGTGCGGGATTGAACGTATCCGCGACAGAGATCAGACGTCGACTGGTGGGCGTGTATAGATACATATAACGCGGGCAGGTAGACAGGTAGGTACGCGTGCGGCCGTAGAAGAGGACGGGGATGGATACGGGGACGGGATTGGAATGGGAGAGAGGTGGAGAAAGAGAGCAGGGGCGAAGGGTGAAAGAGGCAGCGGGTGCAGGAGGAAAGGAGGGAAAAGGTGGAGGAGGGAACGGAGAACGCGGAGGGCACATAAGTCCGGCGCTGACATCGGTGCAACCCTCGCGTCGGACTCGAGTATCGACAGATATTTAAATGAATATTCCTCCGCTGTTAGGGATCCGCTCTTTGAAATCAAAGCAGAAGGTACAACGGTTCATTTAGACGTCCGCCGATATCCCGCGCCAGCCGGACCGTGGATACAGGATTTCGCTTGTCACGTCATTCGAGGGTTATCGCCGAGACCGGCACGATTCCCTGCTAGAGGCTATTGGAGAGAGGAGTCGCGTGTCCCTCGACGACCCCGTTTGTCCAGCACACGCACGCGGACTTGTACTTTATCCGCGTCGGTTATCCGCTTTCGAGCGACGCGATCGTTCGATATCTCTGCCCTGTCTCGAGCGTCATCCAAGGTTCTAGAACGCGCTCGCCATCGAACCTCTTCTTGCACGAACTAGCTTTCGTCGCAATCTTCTGTGTTCGAGGCACGAGATCCGTCTGCCCTCTTTTCCTGCCACCTGTTCCGTATGCGAATTAATACGGTGTCCCAGGTTGAAGTGGGTAAGGGCGAAGAATACGCACAGCAGTAGTCGTTTCAGCGTCCACGATGCGGGACCGTATCTGTACGTTTATCCGATCAGATCGCTTCTGTTGCGTTTATAAAAAGTCGACCGCGTAAATATCTACGATCGAATAATTAGCGTGTGTCTATATTTTCGGATTAATCAGCCAGATAATCGCATCGAAAGCCCCGTGAAAGCCGAACCGATCACGACATCTTTCTAATTTCGTTTCTCGACGGTTTTCGTATCGATCATCGCGATCGACGATCGTAACCGAACATCGACCATCCCAGTCATCCATCCATCGACGTCGTAGATCTCAAGCGGCGACTTCCGTTCTCGACCGAAGCGAAAGCACCGATGCAGCCGCCTGCGTCTGACCGCGTTGTCGCACTCGGGCCCGGTTATCGCGCGAGGTTCGAACGAACACGGATATACGTTATCGCGTCGAACGGACAACGATTTCCCATCAAAACGTTTCGTTGGATAATTATGTGCGTTCGAGGTATCGTAAATCAGCGGCAAGAACGCGCGCCGCGTTTACGTTGGGAACGAAAGGCGAGTCTCGTTTCAGGACTATCATCGTCTCTTTGGTTTGCGTTCCGTGGACCGATTCTCGATAGAAACGAGCGACGAGGATCTCCCGTTTTTTGCGACAATTGCGCGCAGCGCAACCGGCAATAAATCTCTCCGGGCATTTCTAATTTCTCCACCGAAATGCACGCACGGACGTAGAACGCACACGCTCTGTGCGACAGCGTCGCGAACTACCATTTCGACAGTTCTTTTTCTCGACGTCGACTCGTCCGAATAACGAAACACGCTCGACTCGGTCTCTACGCGATAACAGCGTACGATACTTATCTTTTTAACCTGCTAACCGGATTCTGCTGTAATCGGGGAATTAAGAGCCGATAAATCGAGTGGAAAATCTCGAAAAGCATAATTTATTTTCAATAAAAATAAAGCAAGGACGGCGATATAACTCGTGTTTTCCGGTTAACATGTTAACAACGACCTGCCGTAACTTATGAATCAACCATCAAGGGCAGCGAAAGGAAGAGCAAAGAAATGGAAATCATTTAGCTGTAGCCGATGGAAAGTTTCGCACGCTATGCAGTCAGACGTGGATATAGCGAAAGAAGGACGCATGCAAGTAGATACGTACTCGTTAACGCGTTTGCATTGTCTTTATACCGATCGAAGGTCAGCGATACGGACGTTCGACTGTCAATCTAGGAAACAAGGATGGAAAGCATAGAAGTAACGTGGAAACGCGCGAGAAGCGCGTACAATTACTACGGAAAAATAAAAATGCGTGCAAACGGGAATACGTGTGCGTGCTCGTGCGTACTGCGCTACGTGCGTTTGCGTGGGTTAAGATATTTACCGGTAAGATTATCGCCGCGTTGCTGCGGCCACCGAAAAGAAGGCCTCGGCTGCTGCTTGCTGCGCATGTCTCCCGTCCGGTGCGACGGCTGCGGGCCGCTCGCTTTTCAAACGATCGGAGACCACTACTTACCTGAAAGAGAAAAAGTCAGAATGGTCACAAAAATTCGTTGGTCGACGAAACTACGCTTAACGCGAGCCCAGATACAAGAAAAGAATTTTCCACCCTCTTTGGCCGTGTTTTTCCGAACGATGGGCGAAACGGCCGAATCGCGTCCCCCGCGCAACCACAACCAATTCCCGACCCTTCTCTTATCCACCCGTTACCAGCCATCCTAACCGGCCGTATATCTTTCCACCGTACGCCCTCGAAAGCGGCCGCCTTTGTTTCAGATATTTATGAGGCGTTTTAATTCGCGCGCCGCGCCACGCCGCGTCACCCGCCGTCGCCCGACCTCGGTACTCGTCGGCCGTCGTCGCCGCTACTCGACACCGTTCGTTCGTACTCGGCCGTACTCGGCAGCGCGTCGTGACCGACCAAACGACTAGCGCGGCAAGGGGATGGCCGCGTTAAACCGCTACCATCGGGGGATGAGGAGGCATAATAGGCATAAGGGTGCTCCGATAAAGCGGCAACCGAGCTCTCTTCCCTTCACGCACCCCTCGTATCCCTCCTCCGCCCACACCACCCTCTTTCCAGACGCAGGCCATAAGCGCGAACAAACTCTCGCTCGTATATCTCGGCTGAATGGTTTGTTCGTCGTGCGGCGCGGCGCGACGGCTTCTCGGCGTATCGCCGGGCTACCATCGCGTTCCCTTTCGTTTCTCTTGGTCTCTCTCTCTCTCTCTCTCTCTCTTTTTCTCTCTCTCGTCGCATTTCTCGTTCGTCGCGAACCACCGCGAATAACCGTCGAGCTTCTCGAATTGAACCGAACCGGATCGAAACGCGTTTCTCGTCGCGTCGAATTTCAAACGAACGATATCTGTCTACGTATTCGTTGGCTCCGAATCGTTGATCGTTAATCGATAAAAAGGAGAGACGAAAGGAGAGAGTCTTTGTCTGTTTTTCCGTGTCGCGACGTTCTAGAGAGAAACGGTCGCGAACTCGCAGCTACTCCTCTTTACGTCGTAGTCTGTTGCCGAGTTTAACGGCAACAGTACGTCACCCTGTCAGCCCCTTTGCCCCTCCTTGTCCCACGCTTTCCCTCTCTCGCTTTCCTGTTTCTCTCGGCCGTAACAGGGATCTCCGATGCTCTTTCGTTCAACCTTACTCCGTTTCTCTCTCCCTCCCTGCCTGCCCCTCCATCCTTTCGTCCTCGTCCCTCTTATACTTCGTTGTGCAGCGTCCGCGCGCCGTCCTCGTCGCGCTTTTCTTAACAGCCTTCACTCTCTAAAAGCCTGAGCGTGATCTATGGCAGGACGTTGCGTCACACGGGGAACAGATGCAGTGCTCGTATATTACTCGGCCATATCTAGCGGGCAAACGGAGAGAGAGGAGAAAGGCGTTTCGAACAGGGGTGCCAGGGGGACGGTATCGTGTTCGTTCGAAGATCGTTCAACGCCACGTATAGATCGCGATTAATATTCCGATAGCTTTTTTTCCGCTCGATCTCTAACCGAGTCGAGCGACGAAGACAAATTCTGGAAGAAAAAGCCAAAGAGAAATGAAGAAAACGCGCGAGCAGTTAAAGAATAAGGGAACAAACGAGTAAAACTAGGAGGAATCGAGCAAAGATCGAAGTCGATTCGTGAAAAGCGCGATAAGGTGGAGAAGGATCGGAACGCGTGGAGAAGAGGAAACGCGCGTTCGTGAAAATGCTAGCCAGCTGTCTGCGCGTACAGACAGGAGGGAAAGCGGAAGGGAGAGAGTCGGGTGGGAGGCTCGAAAACGCGCGTCGGCAGGGTAGACACTTGGAGAATCCCATAAATCAGGTCAGGGTTGGCGACGGGGGTGGCTGCGCGGCGGTAGTTACAGAAGGGAGGCCAAGGGAGCGGAGAGGAGCTAAGGGAGCTCGCTGCGACTCCGACAGAGCCGTTAGGTAAAGGTCGACGCACAACAAACCCACGCCGAGGACGCTAAAACGTGGCGCGCATGCTCGTAAAACGTTTGGCGCCAATTCCATTCGACAAGACGGATCGGTGCGTCTTTGAAAGAACCAGCGTTACTCATCCGACTCGATTTTTAGATGCGCAGTCACTTTCGTCATCAGAGAGATACACGCGCGTTTCAGAAATTCGTTGCTTCAGCCTTTCCCTGTCTTGTTGTCTTATATGTCAAAGTTTAGAGGTTTATCGTTTAAACAAATCTCGTTTAAACAAATAAATGGATAAATAAATACAGAAACGGGGACACGATTATCAGGCTATGTACACATGCTAACGCATTATCGGATCGAGTCGATCTCTTTTCCGCATCCTTTCGCAACTTCCCACGTTTGGTGTTTGCAATTATTTTAATTATTTATAATGTGACACGTTTCTATATTGAACGACATATTCCTGTTTTGTTTTGTTTTGTTTCACTCGCAACATAACCTCCGCAACTTTATAGCTTTGTAACTTTGTAACTTGTACATTTAGTTTCCCTTGTTGCGTTACAGGGTTAACGTTCGTTAGTAAATAATAATGACAATAATAATAGTAAATAAAATTATGCGAGGAGATCAAGGAGGATTTTCAACAATTTTGGGAAACATTGACAACTACCATATTACTGCAAGACTTTTACAGGCTTTGAAATGGAAGACGATCGATCCGTGTGTTTTGTCTAAAAGTTTATCGGCAAAAGTTGGTTACAACTTGTAGGCAAGAACGAATAGGACGTACGTACGATTGCATAAATTCTTTTCACTGCTCTCAGGTGCATAATCAATTGCTGTTTGCTATTGTAAAAAGCTCGATATATTTCCTTAAGTTAATACGATATTTTTAAAAGTTGAAGCGCGCGATTAAATTCGAACGCACGAAAGATTCCGCTATGATTTCTAACATCTTCTTAGAGGCTTCCTACCAGACGTGTTCAAATACATTCGCGAGTACCGCATAAACGTGCAAGAGCATCTAATAAATATTCCCAAGTCCCTACACACAACTGTTACTTCGTCGCTCCTTCTTCGATAACACTTCGTGACCACTGTAATAACGCGGAAGGAAAAGATCGCTTTTCTGCATCAATCCCAACCATCGTTCTTCTCGATATACGATCGTTTGGAGAACTATCCACTGACCAACGCGTATAATACGAAAGTCGCAATAGATACGTATTACACACGCGCACACTCACACACGGATTCCTGATGCAACAAACGTTTGACATACTGCCGTGTCATCGATTCGTCCTTTTGACGAAAAGAACGTGGAATTCGAAAAGTGGCGGTTACGATACTCGCGGTCGATACTCGCGAGGTTGCGGAGAAACGCCAGGGGGGTGGGCGAATGGCAAAGAAGAGACAGGAAAATAGGGCGACGTTGAAGAAGCTTCGGAGGGACCCCAGATGGAATCGGTGCAGTTTGGAATATTGGAAAACGTCGAAACGTGCGAGAAATCGAAGCGGAGGGGTGAGAAGGGGAAGTGGAGGCGGCAGAGTGCGAGCAGGCCACTATTTATGACGCGTACGTGAATTCTTGGAACAGCGGGGGGATACCGCGTGTTCGTGTCACGGCGTCGCCGAAGAAAGAGAGCGACGGAGGTTCACCGGGGAGGAACTCGACTCCGGTGGAAAAGGGGCGACCAGCCTGCACCTCTGTCGCACCGTAAAAGAGCGAAGCTGAAGGAAGGCGCGCGACGAAGCGTATTCGTAGATTCGACGAATCTCGAGAATCGAACGTGTCCGACGTGGAAACGTCCGTCGTTCGCCAACTATAAAGGTATCGGAAGAGATAGAAGAGGCCGAGGCACGAGACAGGAGACAGGAGAGAAAAAAGCGAGGCTTCGATTGATTCATTGGACGCGCGTGCCTGGTTTCAAATCACCAGAATAGAATCCGTTGCCTTTGGAATGCCAGGCTCACGGCTAATCCATCGAGCGTCTTTATTGCTCCGCGACATTTATAAAACGCCGGAGAGACGAGGGCTCCCTGCGATCGCGCCCATTCGTCACCGATTATAAATCGTCAAGACACCCCTTTTTGTCGCTCCGTGTCGCCTATCCTTCTCGCGCCGAGCGTTCGCGCTTGTTTCGTACGGATGGTCGGTTCGGTCACGGTTTTCGTAATTTCTGCGTCGACCGCGGCGATCGCTTTCCAAAAATACGCAGCCACATAAGAATCGAGGAAAAATAACATTCTTTGCAGCCTCTTCGCGAACCAACTTACGACCGACGGATTCGTAAATTTCAAAAATACGAAATGGAGGCGGTTTCCGGATAAGAGAAAAAGGGTGTGCCTGTTTTTTGTCGAGCTAAGGAAACTCTGGATCTTACGGCGGGCGATACGGTGTTTCAACTACGTAGCTACGAACAGAGAAGCAAGATGTATTTGTAACGAACGAGGACAGGTATGTTGTGTAGGTCTAGGCGGTCGAAGAGTAACGGAAGTAACCGTGAAAGCTTGATACGCCGCACCCCGTGTACCTCCCCTACAAGCGTATAGCGAAGATAAGGCTCGCTCGTTGCGTCGAAGCGTCCCTGAGCGACCGTCCTGGAACGTCGTGAACGTCTCGAAACGTATACCGATGCTTCGACCCGAGTCCCGTCCCCTATTCTTCCTTACGACCACCGATCTCGTTCTCCGGAGCATCGTCGACTCGCTGGCGTAATATCGTGCCTGCTCCTCTTGCCGCCGTTATGCCGAGTTTAGTTCGTCCATAGACGAACGGAAGCGAGAGCACGAGAGAGAAGGCAACGCACTCGTGAAATCATGCCGTCTCCTTCGCTCTTACTCGTCGTATTGCCTTCTTACCAAACGAAAGAGAAGAGCGCAGAGGTATCGAGGATAACGTTCGCCAAGGAAAATAGAAACGTCGGTATATAGCCGTGGTCGGAAGCCCGTTTAATACTCGTCTCGATGGGCCAGGGTTTTCAGTAATTGGCAAGTTAAACAGCTCCCTGTTATGTACCTCTCTCTCTCTCTCTCTCTCTCTCTCTCTCTCTCTCTCTCTCTCTCTCTCTTTGTCGCGACTTCTTCTCTTTGTTCTTACCCTTTTCTCCACGCTTGCCTCGCCTTTCACGGCGAAACGCACTCTGCTCGGGCAACGCTCTCTCCGATACGCTGAAATTCTCTTATCGCCGAAATACTGTAATCCCTACGCGGGGAATAAGATGCTTTAATTAGGCGGAGTCGGGCCGCGATCGATTTCGAGAAACTCGCTTCGAAAGAGTCGAAAATTGTCGGCCGGAACGAGTGAGAACTTTGCTCCGAGGAAATCGAAAATGATGGTAGAGCAAAAGGTGCGTTTCAAGTGGAAACGATGCGAGATAAAAAATAACGATACGTCCTAATAAAGTACTTGCAGCTTGTCCGCTTGATGATTACCGATTGGCTGCGCGTTGTACGCGTGTCCCATTAGGTGAACCGAACCCGATCGAAGCTTTCCTTTGGACAGGACCGGGCGAGTCGAAGCAAACTCGATTGGAAAGAGTGTGCGGAAGAGACGAAGAGCAAGGAGAAGGAGAAGGAAAGAGAAGAAAGTGCGGTAGAATGAAAAGAGATAGTGAAACTGAGCGAGAGAGAGAGAGAGAGAGAGAGAGAGAAAGAGAGCAAATGGCGGCAAGAGGGGGCAAGGTAAGTAGGTATAAAGGAGCGTGACTGGACGTGAGTTCAATACGCGGTCCTCGAGCACAGCTGTCACTGACATCGCCGCAATTCGAAACTGACCACGACAGCTAACCTCCGTACCGGCGGACCACAACGGCGGAAACTTATACCAGCCTTCCGATTGATACGTCCTGGCCACTCACCATACGCCGAAGGGGACGGATTAGTTGGCGGATGGCAGCAGTCTCCTACTCTCTACTTCTACGTTCCATACTTTGGCCCTAGAGGTCTGGCTCTTCCTGGCTCGCAGCGAATCAAAACGGCCAACGTTTCCACTTTCTTCTCTAAGTGACGTTACGCACCGTTGACCAGTCGTTGATCGACCACTAGATTCCGGAAAATATATCACGAGTACGCGCTGCATCCTGACAATTAGCGATTTGGATAAACGCGATCGTCACGCGACTAGAACGACGAACAACGAGTACGAATTTTGTTAAATTTTGCGATTCCTTCAGTCTCAGACGCTACACTGCCAATACGATGAAATTGGTATCGCAAAACGCTATGCGGCTTTATCTTGAGTTACCGTTGATCGAAAGTTGAACAATTGTATACGGTCGTTCGTCCCACGAATTTACGATTCAATTTAGACTTAATTACGATAAAATATACTCGTAAGAATTACGCGATACGGAGAATATCGTATTTGAAAAGATTGAAACGCATCGACGAAGCTAAAAATGGTATTCTCGTAATTTCCACGAAGACGCATGCACGAGGATCGTTGGTGTTGCGATATCGCTGCTACGGTAGTTGCATCATCCAGTCGTCAAATTTGATGGATCGAAAATATTTATTTTCCAAAATCGCCCTGACGAGTCGCCGGCGATCAACGTACGCACGAATTACCGCGCATAATATTAGCGCGAGTCGTCGTGCACGAGTTGGAAGCATTCAGTTGGTTGGTGCTGGAAGAATGAGAAAACACGAGACGAGAGCGAGCACAGAGGGCAGCCGGCTGTTTAATAGGTGAACAGCAAATAAGAGGATTCGGAAATAGCGCAGTCATTGTGGGATCCCGCGAGCGAGAAAGCTTCGGGCCGCGGTAGGTAGTCATTTCTCGATTCATCGAGGAACGCGAAAGGCAGCTAGCTAATAAGGACCGGTACGATAATAGCGAGCAGGAAAAAAGCTACGGAAAGAGAGGACGAAGGGAGAAAAGGAATGGATGGAACGGAGCGAATGGTCGAGGGACGAACGAAGAAGAAAACGAAGTCGGAGGTACTTGGAACGAAGACGGTCGATCCTTGGTGAGAAGGGCGAAGAGGTGATTGATGGAACGTCAGTCATGGTGCAGCCATCAATCTCCCGTACCTATACCTTTATTATTTATTATCCTTGCCGCTACGGATACTTTGCTTCGGGTACATCGTATTTCTCTTTTCCTCCGAATCGTCGGTATAGCCCCGTCTCGGTTCGTCGCTACGCCCGATGCATCGGCGAAGCCCAAAGGCCGTCCAGTGACGAAGCAACCTTCCAGCTACGGATCGTCCACGCGTCTATACAACACGGTACTGCGTGTACTCGCGTTTGCGAAATCGTCCCTCGCCCGTCTTTCCGTAGTTATACGTCTCGATATTCATGGGCGGAAAATTTTGCACTACTCTTTTCCGAGCTGTTCGATCGTTACTTGATCTCCGGCCAGGCGAAACCGATCGAGTCCGTCCTTTATTCGTCTCTGAATATTCGATTCTCGAGAAATAAGCGACACCGGCTTGCAGAGATTCATTGGCGGCGAGAACAAGTAACAAATGCGTGAAATTTCTGACAAAATCCAACGTCGCGTCTAACGTGGCGATCGAAAGCTCTGAAACCAACGTAACTTAACGCGAATATCTTCCAAGCAAACCATGTAACTGAATTTTATAAAAAGACAGTTTCGACGATACGCGATCCATCGACAATGTATCGAAAAAATACAACTTGTCGCGTCTTTCTGCTCGCTCTTGCGATCGAAATTAGATCCGTTGGCGAATTTTCAACGCGGTAAAAGCAGCGCGAGCTGTAGTTGCCGAGTATCGTCACCCTCTTCCTTTACAAACACGCACGTACGATTCTCGTGAGTATGTGTAAGGACGAAACTCGCTGCGCTCTCGCCCCTGCTGCGTCACGAAACAAATGCGCTTTCAGCCAATCATCGTGGCCCGCCGTCCATAAGGATGATGATCACGATGACGATCACGATGACGCGGTGGAAGATGACTCGTCGCAGCTGTCAATCCACCGGGGCTACAGGCAAACCTCGAAACTTGGTTTCCACTCGGCTACGACCATTGAGCCTCGGCTCGATCGAGCAAACGCTCGTCTTATACGAGACGAAAAACACGAACACGCTTTCTATTAGGTCGTCCAATAAATTCGTATCGTTCATTTTTCCGCTATTTAGACGCTTTAGGCTGGTTTCACACTGAGATACGAGTGGTACTCGTATGGCAGGCTGCGTACGTATCGCGTGAATTTCGACATTTCTTGTTTTTTTTTTTTTTTTTTTTTTTTTAAGATTCGTCCATCGTCTTCGTTGGAAAAGTATCGTTGTCAAGATACGCGGAACGAGTATCGCGAGATACCGCGTCTCGCGAGAATCGTCGTGTGAACGCTTCCATCGGTCTACCATATTCGGTATCTATGGTACGCGTATCTCCGCGATGAAAACCGGTCGTAGAACTTGGACGCGTTATTTTAGATTATTCGCACGGCATTGACTCGAATGTAAGACGCGGGAATAGTAGAAAAAAATTGCACAATAACCGGAAGAATCTAAATGCTCGCGATTCATTGATTTTCTCCTCACGAGTGCCTTCTCTAGACTGCACTTGATCTTGCAAGATTGATCGTCTTGATCGCTCTATTCATAAAACACGTCATCAAGAGTATAAACTCACCGCGGCATAAACTTATCGAACGACCCAATACTGTCTGCTTTCTGCGACACTGCGTTGTCATCGAGGATATCTCCGAGACGGACGAAACCGATCGTTGTAAAATTGATTATTTCGAGATCGATCTGCCGGAGAGCGGGATTTTCCATCGGGTGGTTCGCTCGAAAGCACGGGCGTCGCACGATTCTTCGACGACAAACGTAAAAAAAAAAAAAAAAAAAAGAAAAGAACAAAGAGGATGGGGGGCGTGCGCTAAGAAGGCGAAAGTCGAGGAGAAGGAGACGCGCAAAGGAAGGAAGGGTGGGCGCATCGAGCAACAGGGGCGGAAAAGTTGACGGCTTAGACGTTTTAAATTTCTCGGGGCATTCGAGAAGACATCGAGCAACTCGATCTTTCGAGCCGGACGCCGGAGATACCTGCACCTGAGCCTCTTACACGCTTTTTTTTCCACCTTTTCTTCTCTTCCAGCGCTAAACAGGTTGGCTACCCGCGGCCACACCAGGAAAACACGCAGATCCGGCCGGACGAAATTTTACGCTGCTCTGGCCGCGACTAGCTAGCGCGTGTTCTATTGAAAAATCGTAAATACCGTTCCGATCGGTTAGAACAGACGCGAGAACGTATTTTCCACGCGTACGTGTTCGTCGTTCGGATACCGCGTACCGACACGGTAGACAGGAGGATGTAATGAATTTTTCACTATCTTCGCGTGGAAATAAATCGTACGCCGGGTTGCGGATCGTTAATCGCTAACGCGGTTTAATACGCGGATCGACTATCGATAATTAACCGGCGACCAAGTACGCCAGGTGAGTCGGTGTTACTCATTAATATTTTAATTATTCACAATCGAGAGGCGCGCGTGCGGAGTTAACGATCGTGCGCGGACGGATTAGGATTTACATGATTTGAGGCAGGTCAAGACCGGGTACACGGACGAGCGTTGTAGGTATGCGTAGAAGTGGGCGAGAGCGGCGGCCACGGGCCTCTGCTTCATTCATAGTTAAACGCCGCTGTTTATGAACGGGAATACCTATTATGTAATGCATCGTCGGCAACAACGAGTCTTTTTATATCCGCCACGTGGCCGAACGCTGGATTACGCGTTCCTTCTGCCCGGTTCGAACACTTGCGAGCTACGCCGCAGGCTAATCGACGCCGATATCGACCGCTTCCGCGTCTTCGTTCGTCCAGTGGCTACCGGTCCTATCTTCGCCAACGATTCTCCTTGCATCTCGATTCACCGATCCGATGATTCCTTCGTGCGTGAATTAGTATTCAAATTCACAATTAACGTCCTATCAGGAAATATACGACGTTGTAACTTGCCACATGTTCAGCCTCGTAACGCGTACAGCGTTTGACCAACTCACCGAGCAGCGGTAATCGTCCAGCTATTAAATACTAATAACGCACGTACCTCCATCGATATATCGTTCGACAGGCCATCGAGAAATCGCGATATCGCGCCTCGTTACGATATTATCTTTTTAAGTTTGTACGTACGTTGGTATAACGCGTATTTTCCTATTGTGTGCAATATGCACGTAACCTAACGTATTTTTCATCGACGCGAGAAATGCATAAATAATCGTTCTCGGAGCGGATTGGTCGTGGTTGTCGTCGAAACCAGAAAGCAAATTACGACGATCGATAATTCCATTTACAACGTCACGTATCGCGATGATAGAGTCGGAAGATGCGAAGACAGTGTGGAAGGTGTCAAGGGAAACCTGAATGCCGCGTAACAGAGTTGGACGAACCACGCATTAAGATCGATAAGACGAGAAAGAAAGAAAGACACTGAACGATTCGTCGATTTGATTTCGTCATGACGGAATCACTGTGCCGGTTTCCCAGCTCCGACTGCTAACGGACGAGCCAATTATTGTCATTTTCTCTTTCTCCGAGAACGGAACAAACGATATCCCTCGATCATAATTATCGATACTCGGACGATCGATACGTTCGAATTTACGAGGTCCTTGAAACGTAAACCGATCACCGATGCGTGGAAACGGGTTAATTGGAATCGTACTCGCGCGATCGATGAGAATCGATCGTGTCGATACGGGAACCCGTCGTCTTTCGCTCCCCTTCAACGGCGATCGATAAAATTCTGACGAATGGCATTCCATGACGAGGCTATATAAGATCGTCCACGAAATTTCTCGCCGAAGAATCGGGGTTACACGGTCGACGAGCCGGTACCACGGAATCGTAAAACGGTCGACGAAAAAATTATTATTTGAGCGTGGCGATCGAACGTTCGTAGCGATGGGATCTTCCTTAAACGTACTACGCAACGATAGACAAATTTCTCACAGTAACCGTGATCGTTACAACGATGAAACTATTTTCTTTCGATATCGTTATTATTTAGTTATAATTATTATAATTAAGTATTATTTAGTTGACGGACTGTAGCCTCGTGTATGTCGCTATCAATACATATTTTCCTACTTTGTGCAGTTATGCTTATTCTAATGTATTTTTTCCTTCGCAAACAAGAAATACACGAGTAAATACTCTGCGAGCAGATTGGCTGGATTTGTTGTCGGAGACAGAAAGCAAATTATGACGATTAATAATTCCATTCATAAAATCACATACTCTAACGATGAAAAATACGCTGCGTTCACATCCATTACGCCGCATTCAGGTTTCCGTTGACACTTTCAAGAGTGACTTTAGATTCGCTGACTCTATCGGATCGGGATATTGATGATTTTCTGAATTATTCATAAAAGAACAGATACGGAAAAGAGCAGAATTAATCTAGCAAGATACAGATACGAAAGCGCAAGCGAAAAAGCTGATACAGCAAGAATAGATCAACTTCGTTTCGTATTTATCGATCGATACGTGGAAGAGATCGACTCGTTCGACGATATTATTCGCCAGGCTGCATAAAACGTCCGACGTTTTAGGGGAATCTTTGGTCGATTGCGTAGATCGGCAACGATCTTTTTCTCAAGAAACTTCTCAATGGTAGAAAAATATGATTATTCGAGGGAAAACGATGGAAAGGACGCAGCGAGATTGTTAGAAGAAAATCGCGTCTCCAACGATTCTTTTCTACTTTCCTTAAACCGATGGAATTTTCTAAGAATAGAAAATGAACCAAAGAACGGAAGAAAGTTCAACAAGCTCGGCGATCAGTAACATCCGGCATATTAATATCCCGCAACGTTAACAACGATGCGAGCGTCGTGCTCGCCGTACGACGACGCAACGTTCGACGCACAGTCGATGTTCGCCGCTTGCCAGCGCGCCTATCGATCAACCTTGTCAAAAATAATCGATCGACTTGACGAGTCTCAACCAAATCCCTCGTGTCGACGAGCCAGACCGGACGTTAACGCGAACGTCCAGCCGGGCCGATCGGTCACGAATTTTCATTCCGCCCTAAAACGGAGTCCATCCGAGCTGTACGAAGCGAACGTAGATCTAGTAACGAGTACTATGCGAGGCTGGGAAGGAAACTTAGCGAGATGGTACAGGGGCGAGAGGAACGCATCGAACTTCGTACAACGTATAGGATACGCACCGCGTGTAGAAATATTTTCTGTAAACGGAAGCGCGTCGAAACGTTAAATTTATCTAACGCGTTAGACGCGTTGGTCATCGTGTTCTACGAGCATCGGTAGCAATTTTCTTTTTCTTTTTTTTGCATCAGGATAAGCTACTTTCCCATCGTCTTCGTGCTCGTTGTTCGAATCGTTATATAATTGTAAGAAATGATAAAATGAGAATATATTAGTTTCATAAGGTGATAATAGACGAAGAATAATTTTTATATTTGTATTATATTATTTTGTTCAATTAGGTATGATCCATTTCCGAATGTTTCTATTATTATGTTCGTGCATAATTCGATAAATCGGCATAAAACAAAAAACATCGTGCGTCTATCGTTTCCTTACAAAACGAAAGAAACTTCTCGAACAACCTAATACCTTTCGTACAGCGCGTTTGTCCACCCTCCACTTCCCTACAAACGCATAATCTAACAGACACGCAGAGAAGAACGCTTGGAACGATAACACGCTACACGGGAAAAACGTTGGCAGGATGGAAGCGAGACGGAAATCCATTACAACCGATACAAACGTTCCTTTCGTTCGAACGCCGCGTATTAAATTGGAAGATCAAGGTTGCACATTGTCGCGCCGATGCCTATGCCGCATTTACGTTTTCCTATCCCGTGAATCCTACACAACCTGCTCGTTGAAAGGTCGATCGCTTCGAGCCTCGCTCGACTCCACCCAGACATCGTTCTACGCATCCTTCTCGTTTTCCAGCGTCGTCGATGTTGCACGTCTGCGACGGTGGCAACGACGACGACGACGTAGACGACAGCCCGACAACTTCTCGCGAAGGATCAGTGTCCTCGGACCAAGCAATGCCACTGCCACCCCTTCCCACTTTCTTCCCACGCAACGAACCGTGCCGAGCCGTGATTCACCGGTTTACACGCGACTTCGATACCGTTACACGCGTGTTGGCACAGACGGTACGCGCGTGCAGCTACAGAATCGAGAAACCGTGGTGTCGCCGCCTCACCGACAATAGACCGCGTTACGACGTGGTCGCTGTCGTTGCGAGATCCTAGCTCCTCCTCGGAATGCAGTTCGTCGTGTCGCGAGGGAACGCAGGATAAGGGGGAGAAGCTACGGATAGACAGAGAGGGAAGAGACAAGAGAGTGATCTACGTGCAAGTGGGTGGCACTCTCGACACGTATGCACGGCGCTGACGTAACATGCACGATTATTATTCGCTGTTATCACCCGGCACCGTGTTTCACCTATAACGCGCACACGCTCGCGCCTTCCTCCGGCTACGACCGTAATCTCTCGCCTTTCCTTCTTAACGTGCAAAACGCGCCAACCAATTCCACTCGTCTAAGTTTCTTCCCGAGTCCGTCTATGGTTCAGGCTCGACGCGATTACGATTTTTTTCACGGTGGCTCCGCGATTTCGATTCGCGTCGAATCACGCGCAGTCAAGCACCGGTCAAAGTCGCTTACACGCGATTCGGCATTAACGGTAGGCGGTTCCGGCGAGACGAATGAAAATCTCTGGAACGGTGCCTAGGTTGACGCGATCTGACCGTAGCCGTGATCGTTAGTCCGAATCAAGTTTTAATAGCCTCTCGTATATTGGATTATTAGCTCCTTAACCGTGCAGCAAAATTGAGGAAACCTACGCTTTTCTTCTGCTTCTAACGATAACACTGAGAGGTAGATAATATCGTTCCGTTAAAACAAAAGCGGATGGAACTAGTTGCGAAATGAAAATCCTTCATCATGACGTAACGACGTTGCGATACGATAATTAAAAATCGTATGGGTTGTAGTATATCGTAAAACGTGCAACGCACGATTCGACGTGGCAGTAGCTTTCCGTCAGTCATCTTTTTTTTTTTTTTGTTGCCGCGTACAAAGCTTGAAAGGCTGTTTTCAGTGGAAGAAATCGCAGCGATAACGCACCTTACGCTTCACAGCGATTCTTAACCCGACGATGGTTCGACTGTCCCCGAACGAGCGCGCCGATCGCGAGTCTCCAAAGGGCGAATTTCGTATTTGGTGGCGGTTCCGGTAGCGTGGAACGCGACGTTCGATCTCGAGGGGGATGATTCATCGAATGCCGTGTAGACGGAACGACTCGATCGCGTGCGAGAAGTAAGTAGCTCGTCTCGGTACGAGAGTACGGTGTAGGCTCGGCTCGATCCCGAAATTAAAGACGGTTCGTGTAACGGGTGGCGGTGAATCGTGGAGCAAAGTATGTAGGTACGGGCGCGGAGAATCATCAAGAATGATTTATGGCGCAGCCATCGCGGGGACACGCGCGCGCGTCGCCAACGCGATTCTCTCTGTCCGCGCATAGCAGAATACTTGTGTCCTGCGAAATCCGGAGAGCAACGACGCGAGTAATCTAACTGGTGATTCACGGTGGAATTTTTCCGCTCGTGGCAAGAGGCGAGAGAGAAAATTTATCGTCTATCGCGAATACATAAAGTACGTCGTTCGCGTTTCCGGACTTCTTCGAGCACTAACTGCGAGATATCATCTATTCGGGCCGCGATCGTCTACGTATCCACGGCGATGGATGCAACCGACCGAGCAAGCGGACCGCGAAAAACTCGGTGAATTTTTCGAGCTGGCGACATTACGGCGAACACAGAGTGCAGATAGGGAGAGAGGGAGAAACAAAGCGGAGCGCCACGAGACTCTCTCTGTATATTTAGATGGTTGTGCAAGGAAAGTAAGTTACGAGCCGTCCGGCGACGTCAACTTGGCAGTTTCTTTGATCGATGCGGCGCCCGAAACGCTGCCGCAATCCCACGCGAGAAATTTCCGAAAAACTTCTGGAAAGCCGCGAAGTCGCCAGCAATTATGTACTCGATGAAACCGGACGATGCGAGATGAAACGATTCGCGAGAAAATCGTTCTCGCGTCGTAGACAGTGGAACTTTAGAACGACGAAGATTCGATCCTCGTTCGTTAATCGCTGTGCGTAAATAAATTTCCTAAAACTTGGTCAACTTGGTCGAATTGAAACGAAAGGTGAAATAATAACGAGAGAAATATCGAGAAATTTCTTGAAATTCAGTTGGTAACCGCGTTACGGATTTAATGAAATTCGATAATCTAAATCGACCAAAAGGAAATTGCGAATGAAATATCGCGTTAACGCAATCTTGGTCGTTTAATGGGTTAAAGAGGAAAATTTCGCTAGAGGCCCGCTCGGACCCAGTATCTGTCGCGTATATAAAACCATCTGCCTTTCAAGGGTTATACAGGTAGCGTTAGTAGGAGAAAAACGAGAGGACGGACTTTTGTACGATCGCGTTTAGTCGAATATCGTAGGAATAAAAGCATACCGGTCGAATTATCGTATTTCACGCATCTGCCTTTGATAAACCATTAGCCGGGATCGTTGCGACCAACGCGGTAAAGAGACAAACTACCGTTCGTGTTAAATAGACAATTTATGAACTCGATGCTTACAACGGAAACGATACGATATCGTCGAACGAGCAGAGCCCGGTTTTCGATTGTTCGTCGATGCATCGCATTTCAGTCGACCTATCTTCGCGGTCAAACTCGTTATCGATAATTAAAAATTGTCAAACGCACTTTGGCCGAATCGACGCGTCACAACCCGCGCGGAATCCAGTTCGAAGTAGCCCGAGGGTCATCGCGAGTAAACCAAGGGAAAAGGGAGAGGGGCGGAGGGAACAAGTCGGTTATACATGACTGCACGATCATTAGCCACTGTATTATTATTCTCTGGATATTAATTGATTTTGAAAATACAATTTTCTGTGCGACCGATCAAAACGGTGCAGGTTTCCCCTTGCCCCGCGTCCCTCTTGCTCCGTCCTCCTCTTTAGTCCCTCTTTGCTACGAATTCTCGCTTCGATCGTGCGTACGCGTGCTCATCCACCCAACATCGCAAACGTTTCGTTTTTGCTCTCTTGCCTTTGGCCTGTTTCCGCGATCATCGATACGCAGCTTGTGCACGCTCGCGAAATGATTAGGAAACGTTAACGAAGCAGGGCGAATCTTATTCGAACGATTGCTTGGTACGGCGAAATTGTCCCGGTAATTATAACGCGTTCGGTACGAGCGCGAGTGTGCGCGAAAAATAAGTCGAAGATATAATACGACGAAACGTAGAATTGGAAAATTTGGAAACCGTTGCTAGGTCGATGTCGCGATTACAGATGCAAACATTTCCATCTAGATACCCTAAATCGTATGTTATTCTCTCTAGCTAATAGTTTTTCGGACCGCATAGATCTTCTCCAGTGACGCGTTATTCGAGCGAGCGATCTACGAGGCGTTATCTTTATCCTGAATTTACTATAACTATGCTTTTTCGCATATATTTCGGAAAAATTTTTTTCTCCAAATATCCGTATCGAGTAACTACCTGTCGTTACAAATGCGTGTATTTTAATCGGCACATCCCACAATATGAATAAACAGATAAATAAAATTTATTTAGTGTACGTGGACGATCGGCAGCAGAACGAAAACGAGCGAGAAAGGTGCGATAAGATTTCCCATTTCGGGTGTCGTTTTCGAACCAAACGGAGTTCGAAGATATCCAGTTGAGAATTTGCCTGATAAACCCGTATTTCATAATTTCCTGTTTTCTTCGTTTCTTCTTCGTCCCACGAAGGTATCTTTCGCTTGTTCCTTCAAGTAGAATCACCAGCCTCGCTGATCGCGCCACGGACTTCCGCGACATCCGAAGCAGAGAATCGCATATACGGAAAAAGCTGGCGAGTGTTGGAAACCGCATCTCGTTGGAGGTCGCGCACGTGGACGACCGAAGCAGAAACGTCAAAACGAGAAAGGTACGCATCGATCGTAATTCGAAGTGCAACGATAACCTTTCGTGGTCATTCGTTGCGCGGCACGATTGCACACACGCGCAATCGATGCGTAAAAATGGAAATCGAGCGAAATGGATTTGTCGGGACGAAAAAGCGGAGCGGGTAATCGCGCGGGGCCGAAAGAGAGACAGAGACGAGCGGACGGACGGATAGGCAGATAGATGGGCGAAGGGGGAAAGGAGACGCGCAACGAGGGTTGAAAAGAGAAAGAGAACGGGAACAACCGAACCGCCGCAGGTCGCGGCAAATTAGCGCCATCACGGCTGGCTAATATTTTTTTGCGTTCACGGAGGGTGACGCTTTTTTCCTTTTTTCTCGATTTTTTTCCCTCCTCTTTTTTTTTTTATTTTGTCGTTGAATTTGTTTCTTGAATGACGTATGTATCACGATAAAACCCATAGTACGTTCATCGAGTGGCATGATTTTGATCAAAGAGTTTTTTTTATCGTGAAATTTAACGAATAAATATTCGAAATGGTTCGCTGGCCGCCACGCTCGCCAGTACGTGTCTCTCCGTGCAAGGCGATGTCTCGCTGAAATCGCTGGAATAACCATCGGTTCGAGGGTCCCGCGAAAGTTCGTAATCGGGTCGATATCGGTTCAAATATATCTTCCTTTTTTTTTTTTTTTAACAGTTCCATTTCCGTCCACGAGTTACAGACACTTGCTAATTTTGCACGCGAGCTTCGATGAAACGGACCTCTAAAACGAGACGTTTAGAAGATTCTAAATAACATAGTTTAACAGGATCGAATAATCATTCTCCGCGTAATTGACGCGTGCGAGTTCGTAGTACGTTCAAGGAAGCGAGAACGTTACGCGATATGCTAAAACGTACTAATCGACACAATACTAGTTATAAGTAAATTGAGCAATTTTCCACGGAGTTTTTACACGCGCGATTATATTCATAAAAATATGAACTTTCATAAATCAAGTTAATAAAGTTAGATCGACTTTGTAATTAGATACAATATAGATGTATACATTAATGTATTTATGCGTTATCTTAAGTATATTAAACGATCCGTGACACACACGACTTTTTGCATATAAATATTGACATTTCCATCTCCGAAAAGATCATTTTCCTAAAGAATATCAATGAATAACAAAATAGAAGTACTTTGTCGAAGATAAGTCAGATACAAATGGAATATTTACATATAGTTGTTGCAATTGGTCGATAATATCGTCGACGGAAGGTGCGTTCGAGTGCAGCCCATAAACAACATATTTTGAGCCAGTGGGGTTGGTGCGGTAAGAAGAAGGGAAAGTCAGTTACCGCGCGTCGTTCGAGCAACGCACGTCGTCTTTATATCACGCATAGGCGACCAACAAGTTATCGAACGATTGTTATTCGACAATGGCGAAAAATGAATTTCTCTCGCACGACCGAATAACGTTGCTAACTGTCGCGTAAACGATCGATCGCCGAACCGAAGTGAATCAAAGGTGAATCAAAATTGGATTCGTCCGCAGTTCACTGGTACCGAAAGGTAGATGAAGATGGGACAAACGAGAGGAGAGGACAAGAGGGAAGAAAGAGATAGAAAAGGAGCGACGTAGTTAAAAGGAAAGCTGGTAAAACGCTAAATACGAGCGGAAGGTTAGCGATCGTTCATTGAAACGTTAGGTGGTGAATCGGGTGCGGCGTCCCTTGACAGTTTACAGCCACCGGCCGCGCGTTCGTTTACCTCGGTAATAATCTCGTCTTTCTCCTCAAGATCCTTCGTATCTCTAGACGGATGGACGTTCGCCGTTTACGAGATCTTTACGATCGGGCGAGATTTAAATGTGCGCGTAAAGCTTGGCTGCACCGCCCCTTCAAACGTCACGGAGCAGGTACGAGCCCGTAAACAAACCGTCGAATCGTTTCTTCGACGTGCGAATCGATCGAATTTTTCTTTGCCGCGTCCCAAAGCGAATATAAACGGCGTAAGTCTGATCGAAACGAAAAGTCGATCGAAGAAGCTCGCTTACGAAGATTCGTATTCGCGTTTATTTCTGCCTGTTTTTATCGGCGGACAAAGTACATAGATGCGAGAACAGGTATAACGTAGTTGGCATGATTTCGAGTTTATTCCTAACGAGGATGTATCGAGGAGTGGATGGAAAGCCTGGCGAGGGGAAGAGGGGAGAAAGAAGAGGGGGCTGGCGGGAGACGCGGCAGGGCGAATGTGTGTGCAAATGCTCGATGCGGCGGGGTAAAAGAGAGAACGATGGACCGAGACGGGGAGACCAAGAGACCGAGAGACTGGGAAGTTGAAAGAGAGCCCCCGAAGGCCCGAATATCGATCTCATACATAATTAAATACCGACCCGGCGGAGCATCACAAAGAGAGCTTACTTCGGCTTTGATCTGCTGACAGACGGGGCCCGTCATCGCAGACTTCAATAGGCGCTACTGAATCGCGGGGGTGTGCTATTGACGCGGCACAGCTCCAACACGCCAGCTTCCAACTCCGGTTCGCGTTCCCGCGGCTGACTTCGGCCGCGTACTCCTACAAGCTGTATCTCCACGCTTGTTTACCGTTTTACACTTGTCGCCTACTCTCCTACGGCCATGCATTCCCTGTTACATATACGTATCGGGTAAATGTTCGTTCAACCGGCTGCGAACGCCAGCAAATACGTTATACGGATTAAAGATCGAGCGAAGCATGACTTTGCTGCTGTGTTGACCTAGCGCGCGATTTAGCTGCTCTTCGGGTATCCTCTTGCATAATTGAACCACGTTAGATCGCTGTACGAGTTCTCTTCGTCGTGACAGATTTTCTACAAACACGATTTATAACGTCCATCTATATGGATATCGCTCTATGCGTCTTTCGTCAAATTTCGATTTACACGGTGAAACTTGGTTCGCGCGATCTCGTCGGAGGACACGCGGATCGCGTAATAGAGGTTTAGGCGATTCTCCTCGCTGCGATTTTTCGTTCTCGCGTTGGATGTTCACGTTCGGGCAAGTGAATTCCATCGACAGGAATTTTCCATCTCGACGCCGCGTTTCTTTTGCGTATTCTTCTATCTTTCGGCGTAATTCGATATGCAGAATGGGCCACTTGGCTAATCTGTCGATAACGACGATGCAAACACAAAAAAGTCTGCAATCCGTCAATTTATCGATATCGTTGGTTAATAAATTACTATACAAGAGGGTCATGATCTTAGAGATCGGCTTCTTCGTTCGTACGTTTTTACGATCTATCGCGGGACGCGAATAGAAGCATCTCGTTTTCACCTTTGGCAGAAGCAAAGATTTATTGCCTAAATTTGCTACAGCGATCGTCGATGTAAGAAAGCATATTCCTAATCGAACTTTAGAATGACGTACGGGTTTTCCCGGACACAATGACGTCAGTAGTGTCAGTCACGCGTCAAGCGCAGCTCTGCGGAATTGACGTCTATTAAAAAATGCAGAAAGCCATTTCGATCGCGAAGTCGACGAAACAATAGGAATCTCGCGCTCCCAAATTCAGAATGCTCGATTAAATAAACGCCTTATACCCTTGATCCTTCGTTTCTCCACGACTCACACATCCACTCGACGAGTAAGTATATAATACGTGTCTCGAAAGCGTCTCACGGTGACAGGACGGATTTAATCGCGTCCAATGACGTCATTCTTGCTCGGTTTTAAGTCGATGAATTTTAACGGTGCGCCTCGCTCGAGAATATGTAAATACCAATTTATGACCAGTCAACTCGATATTTTTCGATGCAAACGATACACACTGATTTCGATCGCATCATTCTGTCGAACAAGGAACAAAGTATGGTCGTGGGCTCGAATCTCATTTTTATCTGAATCATCGTCGTCCATATTTTTCCGAACGTTCGATCGTCCAGCTATCCTTATTTTCTCAAACTTTCTACTCGTAAAATTCTACTTATTAGACTCTGTGCGTGTGATTTGTTCCGATATATTCGACCGTACGTTCGAACGTATTCGTCAGAATGACACTTTGCCATAGATCGAGCATCGGCTGTGACCATAATGACCTTAGTCACGCAGTCGACCGTACTTTTAAAACCACAGATATAAAGTGCTGAGATCTATAACTGTTGCGATGACACATGGATAATTATGTTACGATATCCTGTTTTCTATCGTACGAGAAGCGCGTATTAACCAATATAAATAACTATAGGCAAAATCACATCGATGTACGATAACTTCTTTTAAACATTATCACGCAGTTAATGCAACGCATCGTCGTTGTAATCTATGGCGATAGGATTAAACGGCATACCGAGGTAGAATAGGCAGCAACTTTAGTTTCGAACGAAATTTCGCGTAGATGAACTTTCTACGAGCGTGTCTGTTCTACGATAGCGTCTTTCGCAGACACCTCCCCGATAGAGCAGATATTTCCTGAGAACCTGAAATCGCAAACGCATCTCGTCTGTCACGCGCCATACCGCGATCGTTTCTTTCGTCTTGTCGATTGACGATTCGATCGACGATAGGGTTTAAAATAGGATGGGAAACGCTAACGAATTAACGCGAAATCCGATGGTGCGCGTAAATCTAAAGGTAAAAGTACGAAACCCTGTTTGTCTACCGGGACGACGATCGTGAGACGCAGCCTTAGACGATCGCAACGAGGAAAGCTATATGCGTCGACAGTTATCTCCGTCGCAAATCACGGTGCGTGCCACGTGGCAACGCGTCGAGCATCTCGGCAAACAACGATGGCACGTTTGTCGCGACGTAACCGCCGCGGCGCGCCGCGCGAACACCACGGTCGAGTTCGTCGCCGCTTGTCTGACCAGTGACGGGCCGATCCCCCTTCGCGTTCTCGCGTCTTAATCTCCTTCTCCGCGTCACCGACTCGAAACGCGTTTGTCAAACACATCAAAGACGACGAGTCCGTGCAACTCGTACGTATGGACGACGCACGTGTGAGTCACCGACTGCTACGAACGATTTAAAAATTCGTACGTAAAAATGAGTCGAGTTACTCGTCGATCGACGCGTTGTATACAGTGGAAGAGGAAGCGTGTACGAAGGTGCGTTGTGTACGGTTGTTTGTTCAAGCGTGGATATGTATCCGTTCGAGTAGGTCATGTGCTCCTGTGGGTGTATACCCTATACGTATATGCGATGGAGGGAGAGAGGAGGCGAGGTGGGGGCAGTTAAAAAGAGAAAAGTGGCAAACGACGAAGAGGAGCGAAAATCACAACGACACGCATGGACCGAAGTAAAAAATTGAAACGCGATGCCACGCGACTTTCGATCGATAATGGAAAATCGATTCTCGGCGAGTCGAGCATCGACGTTGCTTTCGTCGAAGCTGAAGAGGGATGCACGTTAAGGATGGAGCACGGTCACGAGGGTTAAACGTGTAGGATCGCGCGTACTGGACGTTGGCGCGCAAAATGATATTGCCGTTGACCTTATTTACGAATCACGCCCTGGAAAGAGCGAGGAAGAATCGCCTACCGTCTACCAGCGGTCAAGTTTGTCGGTTGGCCAGAGTGATACCGAATGTCGTAAGAGAAAGGAACGGGTGTCTCCGTTGCTTCGATCAACCAGTGGCTATATACTGGACGCGAGGGGAGATACGAAGATCACCGAAAGGGAGCTGGTCCGAAAAGCGAAAGAAAAAGGCGAATACCAGGTTGGAGGATGGATACCGAGAAAACAGACTCACCGTGAAGTAGTGGTTCCAGTGCGCAGGAAACGTCAGTCCCGATGAGTCCTTCGCTCCGTGGCTACGTCAGGAGCGATTATCCTCGTTACTAGTATGGGTGAAGCAGCGCGGCGCTTGGACGACGAGCATCGGAACTCGCGTGTCCTCCGTGATTCCCTCGACACCATATCACCGCGTCATCCTCACGGATGTTCCACCAACGCAAAGACAATAAAGACGCACCACTCACTCAACTGGCTCGGCGTTCGTCGAGCCGCCTGTCACTCCCTCGCAACGTTTCTTTCTGCGTTCGGGTTCGCGCGCGCCTCACCGACCATAATAATAACTATCTCTCATCGTCGCGCGATTTTCGTCACGGACCGATCGAACGTAATTTCCCGCTGACCACGACACTATCGAAGACAGACGAACGAGCACTCGGGGCACGGGACGAGTCACGATTTCGCAGTAACATGCATGACTTGCCGATCAAACGGAGCGAAAGCAAAGACCCTCCCACGACGACAGCACGTGGCGCACTGACGGCTCCGCGGTCATCTTCCCCACCTCTGCCCCCTCCACCTCACCGTCGCCGCCGCCGACGATGCACCCCCTACCCGCCCCGCCGCGGCCAGCCAACCCCTACCTCACCTTCCCCTATGCCATCCCCTCGCCCCTGGCCACGCTTCCCCGCCGATTCAGCCCCGCTCGCCTCTCCCCGCCCCTCTGCCGTGCTTCTCTGCACGCTTCTCCTGCCACCCTTCTCTCTCACTCTCTCTTTCTCTCTCACTCTCTCTCACTCTCTCTCTCTCTAGCTCGCTCGTTCGCTCTTTCTCTCTCTCTTTCTCTCTGCATACTCTCGTCCCATTCCGAGCCCCGCGCCAAACCGAGTATCTTTCCCCGTCTGACCCCTCGCCCACCCTAACGTCCGTACCCCTCTACCCGCGGCCCTGACCTATCCCCACCCCTGCCACGCACCGGCTCGACGTATTTCTCTCCCCACTAGCGCCCCATTCCACCCACGCCCCCATCCCACTCTTGCCTGTTTCACGAAGGAGACTCTTTTCCTTGGTCTCGCGACTTCTTCTCCGTGTCTTTCCGTTTATCCTTTCTATCCCTGCTTTCCTACCCGCTCATCCCTTTCGCTCTACTCTTCTCCCCCGTCTTCTCACGCTGCTTTTCACCTTGCTCGGTTCATCCCCCCGGACATCCCCCACCGTATCACACGCTTCCTTTGTCTTTTCCATTTATTCCTTCGTCCGTTCGCCAGTCGATCCGACTCGTTCGTCGACTCGTATCGCTCTGTTCGAGCGTCTCGCTGGCCGGCATTTTTCTCATTAGTTTAGCTCGTAAGAGAATTACGACGTGATCGATCATTTTTATACTTGTACTCGCGCGTCTATACGAATACGCGACCGTGTGTTTTTATTCGCTCAAATGGTCAAGGTGTTTTCTTCGAAGGTAGTTTGCGCCTTTCGGCGTGATACGCAGCGCGGATGGGGTGAATAACGCGGGACTAACGAGGTGAAGAGCGAGAGAGAGAGAGAGAGAGAGGGAGAAAGTGTGTGTGAGAGGTAGAGAGAGAGAGAGAGAGAGAGAGAGAGAGAGGGGGGGGGACGTGCAAGAGAAGAGGGCCGAGTCAAAACTTTCCAGTCGACGTGGCCGCGGTGGCCCGTTGACGAGGAGGACAGCTATTTCTAGGTGAGAATTCCCAAGATCAGAAAAGAGTCACGGTGACGCGGCCGCGGTCGAAATTACGTAATCCTTCGCGACGATCTCGTTAAAGTTGCTTTCCTTAAGAGTCAAATTTATAAACGGTAATACGATTTGCTTAATAATGATTTATTACACGCTTACGATACCGTTTGTAGCCGTAAATATTTCGGCGATGACATTTATTGCCCGAGTGTAACGGCAGTCGGTACACACCCTTTCGTCTCAGAGGTTTGCTAGCCAAAGTTCCTCCGCAGTTAGGCTTACGCGAGGCGGATTAACGTTTGACCAGATTCGAAGGGAGCGCATAACCACGCGGCACGCGTGCCGCTGCGTTGGAAACCGCGAATCTTTTGTCCGGTCGCATGCTCCTTAATTTTCCCCCTTTTCGAGGTAGGAAAGCTTGCGACCTTAAGCGATTGCGGCGAGGCAGAGTGGCGCAGCGCCGAATTGTACGTGCGTTCCGGTGGCCCTTGTTAACGCAGGAATGTAAATCAACTCGTAATAGCGTGGTTGCCGAGGATTAAGCGGCGCGAGAAGACGAGAGCGAGCGTGGTATGACGCGGCGAGAAGGTACGAAGTGCCGGCGAGGCAAGACCGGCGTCGACGACAACGAGCACAGCTACGGCTACGACAACGACGACGACGACGACGACGACGACGACGACTACGACTACGACAGCGACAGCGACAACGACAACGACAACGACAACGACAACGCTACGGGCTACGATGACGTCGAGGGCGACGACGGCGACGACGTTGGCGACGGTAGTAGCGGAGGGACGGGGATGAGAGTCGATGGGTGGGAAGAACGGCAGCACCCTCTCCTCGTGCCCCGAAGCATTAGGAGTTCGGTAATAAATCTCGTTGAAAAAACACACGCGCGTACACGTACAGCCACGTACACGAGTGCACGCGCGTCCGTGCGCGTATGCACGTATTCTCGAGCAGGGATCTCAGACTGTTCCGCTCTCTTCCGCGCGCGTCTATCTCGTTCGGTTCGTACATCTGTGCTCTGGGAATGCAACGAGCGCGAGCAAGAGGAAAGCCAGTAAAACGTAAGGAAGGAGGGAGCGCGACCCCCTCCAAAGCTTTAGATCTTTCCTCGTCTCTTCGTCGCGGAGCACCGCGTCCGACGGCAACGAGGTCGACATGATCTATGCACGCCGTGCAGAGGCGAGTGTCACCGTTTGCTTGATGCATCGGTCCTCACCTGAGCCCTCCCCTCGGCGTCGTTTCTTGGCCGTGCCCACATCGACGTCCGCTCGGTCCGCGGATCGCCGATCGCGCGTCGTCGATCGTTAACGTAATACCGCGTTAACGAGTCTCGTCGGCAACTTTTTTCGCTTACCTCGCCGCCACGTAACACCGCGAAAAACCGTGGTTCGGTTTCCTCGTGGAAAATAAAGGAAAGGGCGAGGCGATAATTTGAAAAGCGATTACATCGTTTGACGACGAAGAGATAGAGGAAGGAAGAGAGGAGACTAGGAAGGGAAGAAAGACGAGGAGGGGCCAACTTGGAGAAGAAGGCCAGACGCGAATAGTACGACGACGATGGTTACATTCTACGGATCAGAGAGCTCGATAGCGTGCCGAAGTCGAAGCGAACGGCAATAAATCCATTTTTCGTGAAGGGTCGGTCGAGGGGCGAGAGCGAGCCAGGGTCTGATTAGCAGCCTGACTCGCCGTACAGGATGACAGCCGGTGAGTTATAATATTGCCCATCCATCTATTTATCTACTCCATCGCCTCTCTTCTCCCCAATGTTACGTTCCTGGCATCCCTCTGCTCCCTTCCTTTCAGTTGGCTCTCGCGCGCGCTTCTTCGCCTCGAACGTGGTCGCACCGATGCGACTTTACTCGACTTGTACGCCAAATATCGAGAACGTCCCTCGAGACCTACATGGATAGACGCTGGCCGAGTTTACGGAAATCCTCAAGATGGCCGAGCGGACGGCTGTTGTTCGCTGTTTCGAAACGGTTCGTCGTCGTCGTGGTCGTCGTCGTCCATCGAGGATTGGCAAGGAAAGAATTAAGCTCGCGTGACACCGCGTCGACGGTGACCCCTCGCAAATCTTGCCCAAGGCGACCGCCCAGACACCTCTCTATACATTTTCAACTGGAAAGATGCGACGCGACGCGACGTCCGAAACTTTCGACGGGAACCAGTTCATATATCCGAAGTATGGCTGCCATAAATAAGCGACCTGTCCGTTTCCTCTGTTCGCCCAACCTCTTGCAAATCTTTCCTCTCCTTTCTGTCTAACGGGCTGCTTCCGTCCTTCTATATCTCTCTCTGTCTCTCTCTCTCTCTCTCTCTCTTGCTCTGTCTCTTTCGATTCCCGAATTTCTTTCGACCGTAATATCGAGGTCGTGCGTAGCAAGTTAGTCGCCGAAGAAACTATCTGCAAGCTCTTACGGAGGAACGCGCTGATGGATATACGCGTGACACGAGCTTTTCTCTTCCGTGTGACTCGCCTCTTCGATGTCACGCACGAAAGCTAAGCCGAACGATCAAGCGAATGATTCGCCAATCGACGAACGTAATCGAGCGGCTAGGTCGATACGGTTAAATCAAAATCTAGAGAAAGTTAAGTTGGTCGCAGTTTGCTTCTTAAAATAGCGAGAATATAGGAGACGGTATTAGAACGCTATCGATATCCGTTACAAATTGGACGTTGCTTTCACATTTTTGATTTACTTTATTACGAACCTGTCATTCCATTCTTTCTTGTATTGCATAATGTAAAACGGTTAATCAATTATTCACAATCGTCTCTCTTAAACGCGAACATATCTGCAAATTCTTATTCTCATTTTCCAATGTTTCTCATAGCGGATAATTTGCGAAATTTTTCGGTAATCGATGTTCCGATAATCGAAAGCCCGCCGCGGTTATATCGGGAATGTTGTATTCGAAACATTAAATTTATACACCTTATACTTAATTTTAATCCTTCCTTCCTGCGAAAAACAATGTCTAGCTTTCGGAAGTGACGCAATAATTTTCTAAAAGCGTGTCTATACGTTTCCATCTGCGTTCATATAAAACGTATTTTTCTCTTGTTAACGAAGGTTCTTATACCTTCGGCTTTCAACTTCGAGGGTACCAAAGGGAAAAGGTTTAACATTCCATCCAACATCTTGTACGCCCTTTCGTCACCCCTGCTCCCGTGCATTACCGTTTCTTCCTCGAATCTACCGCCGTAGAAATTACACGTGGCGTGGCTCGATTTAGGTAAATCATCGACGCGACATCGACAAACCCCCGGATCGCTATGAAACGAGTCGTGTAAAGAAGAAAGAGCAGGAGGAGGAGGAGGAGGAGGAGGAGGAGGAGGAAGAAGAAGAAGAAGAAGAAGAAGAAGACAGGACTCTGTGATCGCGGTGCGGTCGCGTTTCTGTAGTCAGATATCGGGCGAACGAGCGAGCAAGAGAGCGAATGGAGCGGAGCGGGAGTGATTTATGCTAAGTCGCTGATGCTGGTGAAGCGGGGGCCCGCGTGTACGTTCTCGGGCAGCCATCTTGGGGTCCCTTCGTTTCTCCGAGGACTCGGATCGATTGACAGACCTGTGCCCGATTGCCGCTTAACGAACTCTCTTTTCCTCCGCGACGCTTCCCTCGTTTCTGTTTTTTGCGCCCCGATTTTTCTCTTCTCTTCGGAGTTCCAGCTTCTCGAATCGCCTGCAGTTAACTTAGGAATCGAATTGCAAAGCGTATTTTGTAAAATCGTCGTTGCAAAGAGAACGTCGTCCGCAAAGTAATCGCGCATTGCGCGTAGCTGTAATTTCGATCGGTAAAACGGATCAAATTCCGCTAGGGTACCATGTTGATCGCTTAAGGCTATGGTCACGGTGGATGCGCGTTCCGACCAGCGAAACATCTGAAAAGGGAAGTGCACTGGTACTCGTAGGGATCTATATGTTCGATTGCTCCGACGTATTCGCCGGAACAGCATCGACGAGCGAAACATTCGAAAACTGGAATGTATATTAAACTCGTAAGATATTTCTATATTCGATATGTGCCATATATTTGATCGGTGGCACGTATTCGTTAAAACGGCAATTCGTCAGAACTGGTGTACGCACAGTCACCATATCCTAAGATACGATGCAATAGGAAGTAAAATTTGGCGATCGAGCGGAGAACGCGGTAGAAGCCGTAGCTGGATTTTCTCGCAGGCCAAAAAGCGAGACCAAAAGTCTCGCATGTCCCCGGCATTCCATTCTTCTCGTCTAGTCGTGAAAACCACGCCACCGTCCGTTCTGATTTCTATCCGTCAGCGTTGGTCAGATTTACGACGTCGCAGAGGGGCCCGTGTGGCCCTGTCGGAGGGCCCGGGGGTCCTCGTGCAACAATGAAACCACGCCATTTGTCACAGAGGCGCTTCCTCTGCTTCTAATAAACGTTCGTCCTACCGTCGTAGCATAGTCGTGCTGCAACGTGCAGCACGGATCGACCTTTTGCTTTTGCTCCAAGGATCGTGATCTCTCGAGCAACCACGTTCTTTCTCTTTCTCTTTCTCTCCTCCTCCCCTCTGCCCACCCCCTTTCACTCCTTTTCTATCGTTCTCTCTCCGTTTCTCCCGTGCGACTCGCCTTTTCGTCCGCCCCTCCCTTCCATTTCACATTTCCTTTCTCCTTCCAGCTTCTCTCTTTTCCGCTCTCCACAGTTGCTGTCTGCGCGGCGTGCTCTTTCTCGCTCCCTTTCATACTTCGTAAGGCTGTTCGTCCACTCGCGGTTCCGAAAGAGACACCGAAACCAGGAGGAAGAAGGAGAGCTGGAAGCAGAGGTAAAGAGACACCGAGCACGATGGGATACACATCGTGCCCACGTTCGTACTTTCACATGCCGGCACAATGCACCGGACCATCGAGAGGAATTGTCATACAAATTGTCGCTTATTCAACGACGATGCTGAGGCGAGGATGTACGGCCTACGAGCTGGTAGCTTGAAAACAACGTCGTGCCGCCTTTCAGCCGAAGCCTACCGTTCTACGAAACCACGACGAATTCGATCGAACGCGAGCGACAATTCGCAAGGATGAGCACTACGGCGGAATTGAGTGGAATATCGTTCGCGAGTTTGCTGGAGCCTGTTCGCGTCGCCAGCACGAGGGATGAAAGACGCGATCGCGGTAGCCTGCCTACCGTTGCTGGCTTCGTAAACTGAGGTCATCCATAGTTCCCAACCGCCAGATTCTTTTTTCTCCCCAAACGTCACCGCCGATATTTATGGCGAGCCATAGAAGCGAGGGGTTCGACTACTCTATGGGTCTCGCTACACGGTAACAGCCGAACCGGGGCCCCGACGTAATTCTGTCAGCGTCACGCTCTCGGGCCAGCTCGACCTCGAAACAGCCAACGAAGAAGCAAGAGAAGGAAGAAGCAAGAGAAACGAAAGCACTCGCAACTCGGAAGCGGGGGAGAGGCTAAGAGATAGGGATTAAAGTCACTGGGATCGCTTCCAACCGGAATATCTTGGCGGTAGCAAACGAAAATTCTTCTAAGCCATTCCGTACGTACGCCGATCCTCCGTGATCATCGGTCAAGGTTATCGAGCAGGTATCACTGCGTGCACCTTGCTGCTGAGTTATAGACGCGTATGTACCAGTTTACCCCCCGCTTTTCTTCGGTTTGTTCCGTGACCTTTTCTCGCGTGCGGCATTCTCATGGTGAGATACGTCGATACCTTGTTCTTCGACGTCTGAGATGGGAAAAGAACGCTGTTCGGCATACGCGTAGGACGACGTGCTTCGTGTTTCTTGCTTCGAGGAGGTCTCCTCGACTAGTCTCGAGCAAGTCGAAAGATTTATGCGCCGCGCACTTTTAATAGGTATGAAAGCCGAGTTACACGTCGTGGGTGAGGAAACGTTTCACCTTACTCGTCGAAGGAAATCGCGATAACGGCGTCGAGTTCGATACGTTTTCGACAACGTCGACCAGACGTCGTCGCAAAGTCGTAACGATGTTCGCTCTTCCTTCAGCGAGAATCTACTTTGTTTCTCGGTTAGCGCGGACCGATGCGTGCGAGAAAAGTTTATCGACGCGTTAAGTATCGGGCACGGGCGAACAACGATGGCTAAACAATACGTAGCCGCGCCTTCTGCATCGAGATAAAATCACGATCGTGGATGATTGCGGTCGCCTGGCAGAATCCCGTACAGCTACGTTTTCGTATCGAATCGATTTCATAGAACTGCGATCCGGCTGGTTACACGATATTATAGAAAGGAAATCACGTGAGAAGGAACGCGCGAATGGATGGATGGATGGATAGATGGATAGAACGAGGAGACGGATGGATGGATGGATGGATGGATGGATGGATGGATGGATGGATGGATGGATGGACGAGCGCGAAGGTGCGTACGGAACGATCAGATTTGAGCAGCTGTCTGCAACCACGTCACTCAAGTTCACTGTGTCGGGTTCGTGGTGGAATGAATGCCTTTCATTATGAGTCTTATCTTCTGCCCGATCTCTCAACCCTTTCTGCCTCGTTCGTGCTCCACTCCTTTCTTCGTTTCCTCTCCTTCTCTCGGCCTCGCTCTCCGGTAGACTCGATAGAGCGGCACTCGCGTTCCCGGAGGATACGACGAAGAAGCGGAAAGATCGCGTCAGACGAAAAGAGAAGGAAAACGTTATCGTCGACCAAAGCACAGCCCTCTTTATACCTGAGTACCGCGAGATTTATCGTGGGTAAACCTGCCGACTTTTTCTCTTTTCTCAACGGAGCATCGGCAGCGACGCACCGACCGGTCTCCAGGGTCGAGCAGAACGATAATTAGAAGGATATTTCGCGTCCCCGGCCGCTTCCACGCGTGATTCGATCGATCGACCCACCGACCAGTATCGAGGGAAAACCAGCCAACGACGTGTCGGAAGTTGATCGGCCCGCGCAACTTTTACGCTTCGAAAAGGAAACATCGATCTCACGCGTTACGGCTATCCCGAAGAAAATCGTTTACACGAATACCGCGCAGCGATTAAATATATCGTACACACTGTACACGCGTAGTTTCGCCAATAAACGAGTAAATTTCGGTCTTGGAATGCTTCGTTCGTTGGAACATGGCAAGTAAACACGTACAGTCTATAGTTGCAAGGCTAATGATGTCGTTTCGAAAAACGAAATTCATTCGTTTATACGTTTATTTACGCATATAACGCACCGGGCCGACAAATCGTTTGAATAAAAATCAACGCATAGCTGGAGGAAACACGTTGTCGTACATGGACAAGTTAAGACGAAGCGGCTACGATAAGATACATTTTGAAATAAGCCAGCTCATAGAAATATGCGACGTACTACATGTACAAACTCTGTTTCACGTACGATCGATTCGACCGTCGAGATCTAGCACGCGCTCGATTCGTGCGCAACAAAGATGTCTCGATCGTAACGTCGAGCAATCGGTGTCTCGCTGTAAGATTGATGGTTCGTCCAACGAAAGGCTAATTCTCGGTATGCGAACACGCGTGCATGCGTTATATATATATATATATCCAGCGCAGAGGCTCGAACAGTGGCAAAGAAGGCTAATCGCGTATAACCGTACGCGGCTATGATCGATAAGCTTTTTAATAAGAAATTCGATCTTTTATTTGTTACGACGTTCGCGTCTCCCAGTTACAACTTCTGGCAGAAAGTTAGAAGGACGAATACGAATAAACGGAATTGGAATGTGACGAACGAGAGATCGCCGAATGATATCGGTGTGCATCGTCGACACCTCCGATCTCGCGAAACGAACGTTTCTTGATCAGAATGCTTATTCTCTAGCCCCGTGTCACAGTCACCTGTGTTATATCACCGACCAGCACGAGTTCATCTTCCGGAGACAACGCGAATCTCGTATTCCCCTTTCGAGCGTGTAAACGCCGCGATAGCTACGGCGGCGTGCACGCGGTGACAAGCCGGACAGTTTGACACTCGACTTCCTAACGATCGGCGCGGCCTGTCGGAGAAAAAGGAAGCTTTGAATGCCGATTCTGCGGACCGCTTGATCGACGCGTCGTCTCCCTGTCAGGACTGTCTCTTTCTCTCTTTCCATATCCTAGATTTTCTTCTACGAGCCGCGGCTTTGTACGCCGACCCATTCGAGCTTAACGTTTATTGTTTGCGCGCGCCCGTCTTTGTCCTCCTCGTCATTCACCGTGAGCGCGCTCGCGGGAGCGCGCCCGGTGCTTCGCGTCGCACTGTTAACGCGCCTTGTTTTATCAACGAAATTCACGCGACGCGATGCTTCACGCGACACCAGCCCTTCCGAAAACCCGGTCATTTCCTACTTCCAATCACTTGGTCGCCGATTTTCACCGATCTGGTCGAAACGAAACACGAGACTCGACAAGGGGAATCGAGGAAAATGGCTATGCGATGATTATCGCGTCGAACATGTGTCGTTCGTTCGAGTTTTCGCGATGACGCGAATATAACCGTTCGCGGACTGCGACGAACCCAGAAAGCAATTGGTTTCGTCGTCTTCCTCGCGACTCCGTCACTTCGAACAATTGACTTTGATCCGTTCGTGCGCGCGTAACATTGAACGCAATTACGGTCAATTTACGATGCCTCTCGGTTTCCCTCGATCCCTCGCCCCGCTCCAGTAACCCGACCGTAGGTGGAACGCGATACGCGATATCGGTCGCCGTGAAATCTTCTTCGAAAATGATTTTCTTTTTTTGGGGGGGGGGGGGGGGGGAAGAGTGACGAACGTGACAAGAGAGGTTTGTACGGTTGGATGTTGCACAACGCGGCAAATACGTTCCACGTTACGCGAAATTCGAAACGCAGGACGTAGGAATTAAACGAACAATTTCTTTTCGGTAGAAGGGAAAATGTGCGTCTTATAAAAGCGAAAAAATTGTTAGACAGCAGTAGATACGTATCTACGAATACAAACGATTCGATCGATCACATTTGCATGCTATGAATGAGTCATACGAAAGTGCTACTAATTATAAAAAAAAGGAACGACAAGAAATTTAGCATATTTGGTCTCAATTAATCGATATGTAAATATTATGGCAAATACGATTACTTATCGATACGTTTTTCAACCACTGTATCTGCCGCATTATACCTTTCGCTGTACTATTTTTGTTTGTTTAAGGTAACGATATGTTTGCGCATTGGCGATACTTATCGTCACACGCGTTGTATACAAAGTCTCGTATATCGTTATAGAAAGCCAGTAGCGATTTTTTGTTCGCGTTCTACGTGTACCTCGTTATACGGGTCTTCTTATATAGGTTACGTTTGTCTTTTAGAACGATAGAGCAAACCAAAGTCCCGAAGGGAATTGGGCAACTTTCCCGAAAGATGGTAGGTCTCGACGATCACAGGACTCCGTTTCCCTTTTCGTGATCGCTCACCGTTAGAGTCCGCGAATTCGAGTAGATGCGACTCTTACGTATGATATTACGTTCTATTAGGGTGGATGTAACTACCGAATGAAACGCGACAGCGTATGATAGAAGCGAAGGGTTGTCCTGTATAACAAGGGCCAAGCTACTCGATCGGCGATGAAATTGCCGTTCTTGGACTTTTTCCCGTTCTACTAGTCTCTCATTCGTAAAATCTTGTAGAACTCGCGAAACCCGTGTCACTTGCGTCTTTCGTTTTATACATTTTTTAATTGTTTCAAGCGTATCTCGTATCGCGACGATATATATCGATATACCACGAATCATCGTAGAAATATTTTTAGCCATTAAAGAAGGCACAGTTCTTTTTCTCGGAGAAGCAAGAGAACGATCGAGTTTGCGGAAAGGCGTAAAGATTCGGTTCCTCTATTCGATACACGTTTGAATCCTTTGTTGAACGAAATATTCGTCTTATTATACGATTACAGAGACTTAAAGCCGCCTGACTCGATATAATTTAATTCGATTTAATCGGATCGAGTCCTTAATAACTCGTTTCGACGCCCACTCGAAGAACATCTCGGACCAACGAACAATACAATTACCCGCTTCTCAATTATCTCGTTGTTTCTTCCTTTTTGGTTGGCGGAAGGTGCGTACTAAATCAGCGGTGGCGAAAAATCCTGCACGTTTGCCTCGCATTGGTAGGTGGCTCTTGTTAGGGAAGAATCGGTGGCGCGGAAGATTTCGTAATCGCGAGAACGAAGGGACGAAAGGGGCAAACGAAAGAACGTAAAGGAAGAGGGGATAGATGCGAAGGAGACGGTTTTACGTTCTTTCGGGAGCGTCGGATAGGGTGGTCGGTAGGGGTGGTTCCTACCGAAGGAAAATTTCGACTATAAATAGCAGTGTATTCTAAACGAGGTACAGAGAGCGCATTGGATCTAAATTATGAATTTCATCAGCGGCAGTCTGCCGTTTCATTCCGCGTTTTAGCCTCCTACTCGGGCTGCCCCTACCCTACCAAAACACTCTTCTCACCCCTTCGCACTCGTGCGCGTTCCCTTTTCGCCGTCCTCTTTCCCACCGTATCCCCTCGGTACTTTCGTGTCTCTTCTTGGTCGTCCGCGTTCGTTTTAGCCTTCGCGAGGTTTCCACGGATAGCCGCGCTCGTCCCTCGACACCCTCCTCCGCACCCCCGAGCGACCCATTTTACCGGTAGCGCGAGAGATGAAAAGTTCTGGCGAAGACATAAAAATGCGGCGCTGCATTTCCCTTTTAAAATAACGCCCTTTGCTCCTTTTTCAGTTTATTATTATCAAGTTGTGCAGGCGGTACGCGTTCGCCGTGGCCTTTCACCGTCTCGCTCTCGCGCCGCCGACTTTCCTTCTACCCCGGGACACTCGGGGCCGACCGTATCTTTGCCCATAACGCGCCAACCCTCGCACCCTGTGCGAGCCAGTTTTCCCTCCCGTGTCTCGTCTCGCAACCGCTGGCGCAACTCTATTCGTAACTTCGCGTTTCGGAACTCGCCGTTATGAGAACGAACGTCCGATGTTTAGCGGAGTACGCGGCCACCGTACGCGCGGTTCTTCGACTTTTCACCACGAAAACGCTCGATCCGCGTTGTACCTGGATCACTGTTCCGCTGCTCGGTCGTTGGTTTCGCGCGATCGTCGCGCGATCGATCACGCGCCTGCGCGGCGATCCACCGATTAGCGGAGGAAAATAAAAGTAGAAGGGGACAAAGGACGAATTTGGTTTCGTCAGCGTGGCGACCTTGAACACGATGACGAGCCCGTGACGCGAGAAAGCGCGTTCGGTTCGGTACCTCGACTCTGCTCCGCGCGGCTAGCCTATTTATAGGCGGCCCGGCAAAAACACGAACGATGACGGCGGGGCGCGAAGTGCCTTCTCCGAACCACACGACTGAGTGACTGGAGAATCGGAGTCGGTGGAAGAGGAGGAAGAAGGAAGAACGAAAGAAGGGGCGAAGAACGGGGCAAAGAAGAACGAGGTGCTGGTAGCAAGATGATGCGAGAAGCGCGAACCTCGAGGAGACGAGTGGCGGAAGACGGGACGAGACAAGATGAGACGAGACAGCAGGAGAAGAGAGACGGGCGAAAGAGGGAGCGAGTCTGATCGGGAGCAACGTATGCGAAAGGAGGAGAGAACCGTCGATCAAACGTCGCGAACGTCCGAAGCGTCTGTCTGGAACGAAGACGTCTCCATCAGCCGTCAGATCGAGCCACACGTTCCTCGCTCCCCTCATTTTTATTACAGCATCAGGGCCGTACCTAGTCCGACAAGCTCGTCGCGGTCCGACACAGGCCAACGACGTTCGTCTCCCGGAACGAAGCTGTCGATTCACGAGTGGCGCGCCTTTTTTAAACGAACGTCAGCGAGAACGTCGTCGTCGTCACGCTGTGCGAAAAGTTTTGCAGGTATCGCGAGAAGAGAAACGTCGCATCCCGGTTCAGATAATTCGTGCGTTTGTAAGATACTTGTAAAAATACGCGTAGTAGAACCTCTTCTATTCAGACTTGGTTTGAACCAAGAAGGAAACGTTCGTACGTCTGGTTCGGACGTACGAACTACGACTTGGCGTAACTCTGATTGTACGAACGTGTATTTTTATTACGATTAACCGGTCGTTTATATTGTCGCGATCTTGGACGATAATCGTCGCTGCTGATTCGTAGGCAAGTCGAAAGACCGGAGTTTGTTGGTTCTACAGGGAGGTTCGTGGCGCGTTCAGCGAGATTTGGCGAGAATCGGCGAGAGTTGGCGAGAGTTGGCGAGCAAGCGAACCGATAAAACGAGGAGATACGTGGCTGATACGGGAGCGACACGGTTCGTCCCAAAGTGTTGCGGCTAGTTGCGACGCGGTTCAACGTATGATTATCCGTTCCCCTGGGGACCGAGTCGACGGAAGAGAAACTACGCGGAGATGATGGTGCGCGCGAAGGGGATCGGAGGAAGAGGAGAAAAGAGAGGAGAAGAGAGAGAGAGAGAGAGAGAGAGAGAGAAACGTGGTAGGAGCAGGAGGTGTAGGATGCAGGGACGGTTATTAGTTGCCACGCCGTTGTCGTTTTATCTTCGTGCCCAATTAGCAAATATCATTCCGTAATGCAACGTGACGGGGCCTCCTCTGAAAAGAGTGCAGCTGCATCGGCATTAAAAAAAGGGTAGAAGAAAGCGACGCTCGAGGGTTGCGGGTAGAGACAGAAGCGGGGGAAAGGGAGCGTAAAAGAGGAAACGACAAAGATAGCGGGTTCGTTCGAGTTTTTTATTGACATTTTAAAAGGTGGCCGAATAATACCAGCCGACATACGTAATAATTATTGCCTTGCTCACTTGCCTTGCTACCGATCGGTAGGTAATAGGTGGAACGATTCTCGCGACCGGAGAACCACGAGAAAACGGCATCGATCGACGATTTTAAGCCATCCACGGACTTGCCCTGCCCCTTCCGGAACTTTACACCGAACGTCTCTCCACGCTTGTCCACATTATAAATTGTATAAGTAACGGTCGATTAATTACCAACACCGATGCGCCGAAACTCGTCCAAGATTCGATCGTTACGCGAGTCCCTCGGACGTCCCACGCGTCCTCTCCGAGAGATCGTCTCTTCGTTTCTCCTCGTCCCTTGCACGACCGTCCTCTTTCGATTCGAATGCCCGTTTAAAATCATCCTTGACGAAACTCGAGGAGCACCGACGGTGATTTTTTTAGAGGACCAACTGTAACCGAAAGAGCGAAAGAGCGAAGGTGGAAAGGGAGAAAAACGGAGGAAAGCGAGGATTCGTTCGGTGGGCCAAACGAAACCGGCAGCGTGACTTAGAAGTCGTAACAGATCGATGACGATGACACCGGGCAGACGAGGAAGGCAAACGAGAGGCAAGGATATGGCCGAAGAAACGACTGGTTGGCAGTGCACGGTGGTCAGTCAGGTCGATGTCAGCCCGCTAATTGGCAGCCGTGTCGCATAAAGGTAGCTCGAAGCCGGTTTGTGTAGCTGGCTGCTCGTCGCGTAATTCGTAAGCGGTTCTTGCCCCTTCTTTCGTGAATACGCTCCCACCCAAGCCTATCCTCCCTTCGTTCACCTTTCCCCCCCTCCTTCGTTTCGCTTCGTCTCGTCTCGGGCTACTTGCCATCTACCCAAATATCTCTCTGACCGTTCGAAATGCGCTCGCGCTTTCGTTCTACACCACTGCGTCCCGACGCACCCCGTACCCGTCCCTCTTGCGAACACCTTTCGGCTCTGCTTCCCTTTATGCGTTTACGCGTCGCGCGTGGGCGAGTTAAACGGAATGGACAGCCTGACAGAAAGAGCGTCGACGGCAATAGGAGACCGAGTGAGTGACTACGAGAGAGAAAGAGAAAGAAACAGAGACAGAGACAGAGTGAGAGAGAGAGAGAGAGAGAGAGAGAGAGAGAGGGTGAGAAGGGAAAAGGGGAGGTAGAGAACCGCGAGGGAGAAAAGGTGGCAGTGCACCGAGCGAACCGCGTATCCTCTGTGTTACATACCTACACCTACATACTCGTACATACTCGAGCTCGATCACCGTTAACTCTTGTAGAACAACGAAACACTCTGGGTGGTCCTGGACGCGTTCCGCTCCCACTTGGCGTGTATTAGTGGCTCGGTATCGAATCCGGCGAAAGAAACGGTTCGCGTTCTCTAAAGCGAAAGTCGAGCTAAACTAACGCCAGTATATAGAAACTCGAAACATCTGTCGTCATCGTCGATGTATCTTTATCGTTGTCGTTTTCCTTGTCACCACGGCCGTCCTCGTGATCGCCGTCGGTGGTGAGCGAGATGAGCTGCGGAGAATAGCGGAGGGAAACTGGGAGAGTAGTAGGTGGAGGCGGCGGCTGCTATCTGCACCGCGGCTGACACCTGACGGATAGCCTGGCGTCGGCAACGCGGGATATTAATTTGGTAATTTATGAGGCCCGATTAGGCAGCGCTATCTGTCGAGCTAATGCGCGAACCGTTGGCAGGTCATCGCCAAAGGGCCTGTGCTTCGAGCCGCTAGAGGCCCTTCCACCGCAGGGATGTTTCGAATCTCGACTTCCGTTTTCTCCGTTAACATTTCCAATCTTTCGAACGAATCGCCACGCACAGCTATTGCAGCCGTTCTCGCATCTCACCTTTCATCGAACGTTCCATCGATTTCTCTGGCGCGTCGCGACGAAGGAGGTGCGAACGGAAAACGCAACAACTGCCGCGAGTATATCTGCCGGTATATCCGTCCGCAGGATGCGAGTGGGGATAGGGGAAATGGAGAGATCGTTGCGAAGCTATAAAGCGGGTCTAGCATCGACCCCGATCGAGGTAGCAAAGCCGCGTTACTTCTGACACGTGATAGATGGACGTACAATGGAAGAACACGCGTGCCTGCGTGCGAGTTACCAGCTCGTAGCGTGTGGGTATCAACGTAGGTGGATGAGGATGAATGGCTCTCGTCAAACGGAAGGGACCGCCCGTCGTTTCGCGCCGTAATACGCGACCGCGTAAGAAGCACAGTAGGTCGGCTTATCGATGACCGGACGGCTACTTACCCACGAGAGAACAAGCCACTTACTGGGTTCAAAGTCTCGCGAGTTGTTTGTCACTCGACCCTTGACAGCGTCTCGGCCAAAGACTTCAAGGTTACTTTCTGCGAGAAATTTCATTCGCCCGGTACTTTTTTTCGTCAACCACGGTAAACGCTTCGATCGATACGACGTTTCTTTCGCGATGCTTCTTCTCTTCTACGGATATACGTAGAGGTGTATGCGTCGTTGAACGAGGCGAAACGTCAGCGACAGGAACGACGCGCGAACGCTAATTACGAAATAACGATCGACGCGTGTCGTAAACTCTGCGAAGATGCCGATTTCCTGGCGCGACGCACCAGCTTGCATTACCGACCAGAAAACCGACATCCTCGTCTTAAGCACTATAGTTATCCTCGACAAATTACGTGCTCGCTTCAACCTGGCGTCGCCCCGTCGTTATCGCGTCATCTTGGCAATTTATCGATAGCCGCGAGCCAACCGGCAGATCAAAGAACGCAGAACGGGAACGCGTTGCGTGTCGCGCAACGGGCCGCGAATTTTCCTACGGAAAATCCTACGGATAAAAAGAATAATCTGTAGACGATCGACGATAAAACGGAGCGAAACGATCGCGCTCGACTCTGATTGAAATTAGTGCTCGCGCGACAACGAAGCGACGCTCGATTCGGTTTTGCGACCGATCCTTTAAACGGATCGCGTCCGTGGCGCTGGAAAAATCAGAAAGTTCCGCGTTCGAACGGGAAAGACAATAATCGTGTGTAAACGAAAAATAGAAAAACGAGAGAAAAAAAAAAGGAGAGAAAACAACAGTGGAAAAAAAAGGAGAAAACGGGGAAAAAAAAGGAAAATACTTTCAGCAGAGTGGTAGCGCGAACAATGGTAGCCACAAATCAACGGGATTATGCCACTATTTCACGCATGGCTATGGCCGGCTCGCATGATAAATCAAGCTGTCGTTGGGCCACAATAAACAATAACATTTGGACGGCCGGCTGGCGGGACGGCTGGTACGACTCTTCTTCACTTAACTCGGTCATTCGCTCGCTCCAGCGCACGCTCCGATCGCACGTGTTATTTCCTCGGCCTCGACGCTCCCGAACATACACCGGTTCTCGATAATAAATCGCTTCGGGAGGACATCGACGAGCGCGTGGGCATCTCGCCGGGCCCTGTCGTTCAACTTCTCGCTGCTCTTTCTTTTTCCCCATGCGCGATAACCACGTTATTAAATCTGTTCCGATAAAGAGATCCTGAACTCGACCAATTTCACCCATTACCGATTTCCTTACCATTCGAATTAAACGAGAAACGCCTGAAAGTTGTTCTCTCGGCGTGCAACTCATCCGAAAAGCGTTTTCGACGCTACACCAAGGCTGCACGGTGGTATCTACCTGTTATTCTGTACGGATAGAAACGTCGAATCGAAGAATTTATTCGTCCGAGTATCTACACGAAGCTCGCGGACCGGTCGTATATGGCGATCGACCGAGTGGTAGACCGTACCGACCGACTAATTATAGCCTCCTATTTATTTTATTTACGCGTATGCGCGCGAGCGCACTTCTACTCTCGCACACGCACACCGGGAACGACGCAGCCATAAATCAAAATTCCATTTCAACGTTCTAACGAAGGATCAAATAAAACACTTTAATTGACGTTTTTACGGCGGCCGGCAGCCCAAGTCGAACTGCTGCCTACCCGCTCGACGGCTGACCCCGCTCTGACTCCTTCTTTCCCTCTCGAGAACGCGCGGAAGAACGTGTCGGTGCGGCGTCGTTGCACGAAGATACGCCGGTTTGTCGCGCACCACGAGTCTTTCTCGTTTTTCACCGATTTTTCTTCCCTTCTACGGTTCTTCGTCCCTTACATAAATTTCCCATTCTCCTCGCAACGCAAACAGACCTTTCTTTCCTGTTCTTCTGTTCTTTCGGACGCAGACGAGGAACGCAAAATTGTTTTAGATTTAACGCATAGAACAGACGATTTGGCTCGAGCCGTTTCAAACTCGATGGGCCAACGAACAAACGAAGAAAACGAAGAGAAAGGTTCGCCTGGATCGGGGAAAAGAACAAGGAGAAGCGGAGAAGAGAAGGGAAATGAGAGACGAAGGAGGGGCAAGGATCGGTGATTATAGCGTCGCGGTTATTGTTAAGGGTGCGTCTAGCCGCGTTACTTCCCGCTCACAGTGATTATCGGTAATTTCACGGTTTTCGGAAGAACCAGCGTAAATATAGAGAATCCCCTCTGGCCACTTTAATATCGTTGCCCACCGATCAATAATAATAACGGAATACGCGGTTCTTGTCCCGGCCTCGATATACCCGATGTATTATAGTAATTTTGTACCATGATTTCTGTTCCTTCTCCCGCGCGTCTTGGACCGCTGCCCGCTTCGTACGTTACGAAAAATACGGTAAAATTTTCGTGCTATCGGAGGAATCGCGGAACTCGCACCGATATTTTTATTTACTCTCGCTTCCCATTTGATTCTCCTCGTTTCGCCGGCCGGAGACATCCGGATGGTAAAAAGGAGAGTTAAGAGGCGAAGAACCGTCGTCGGTAGAAAGATCGCGTTAAATCGAAAACGCGAATCGAATAATTTGAAGGGTATCGTGGCGCCAAACGGACGGGTTTCACTTTGACGAGTACCCAACGAAGCCTGGAGGAATTTGCCAGGCAAACTCGAGACGAAACGAGTGACGAAAGGCCAAATGAAAAAGACCTCTTCCCTTCGACGCGGAGATAATGATACTCCACCTTCCACCCCTTTAGATATAAACACACACCCTCGTAGGTAGGGACCTATCGTTCCTCCGAGTTGCTCTTCCTCTTTTGTCAGTTTTTTTCGCCTCTCTCCTCTCTCTCTCTCTCTCTCTCTCTCTATTCCGTACCCTGTTTGATGCTCGATTCTAGTTGTTTTGCGGTTTACGACGGTTCGCGTTACAACTGATTATTAGCCGCCCTTCCTACCCTCTGCCCCTTTCTTCCGTCTTCCTCCCTTTCCTTTCTCTTTTCTCTCCCCCGTCTCCTCTGCCCTGTCCATTATTATACGCGGCCATATACGGCCATTATGCCCAGGCCCCGATATACAACACAATCCGCCGTAATGCCGGCCATAAAATTAAATTAGGGTTATAACACGATTTTTCACAAAGGTTCTGTGGGCCGCGTCGAGAGAACCGCGCCGCGCCACGTTTTCAGCCGTTGTCGATCTCTTCTTGAACGTCTTCTCCTGGCAACTACCTGCCTCGATCGAAGGTTGATACCTGCCGATATAACCTGATCGGTCGATCACGTCGTTCGTGTTCGAAATCCACTTTCCAGTAAAGAGTAGAAACGTCGAAATATTACCCGCCGTAATTCAAAGTGTATCCTTTAGAGCGTAACGTGAAGCGTAGAAGAATTTAGAATAAGAAAATAATTATCTGGTCGTAGTCATAATTTGTTGCGTTTCTAGCATCGGTCGAATAAATGCCTGGCCAAGGTTTTACGTTCGATTCAACTTTACTTTCACCGTTCCACGGAATAAATAATTTCTCATAATTGCGTTAAGATGAGAAATTAATGGTATTAATCGACGATTCGTCCGAGTTTCTCTCGTACTTACACGGTAGAATGGATTAGACGGTGTTTAAAAAACTTCAAAATCCTTCGAAACCGGGATCGATCGATTACTTACGATTTCCCGATGACGCTTTGCAACTTGGTTGCAACGCATCACATTGCAAACAAAGAATCGAATCGACCGATGATTAAACGTCTGACAATTTTTTCAAAACTGTCTAACGCAGTTAGACATAGCTTAGCATAGTTTCCTGATTTTGTTGATTTCGACGTTGGAACGTTTCCAAGCATCGATGGTCTGCTTAAATTCATAAATAATAATTTGCAGACTGTCCGAAAGTCTGAACAGTTAGAGACGTTTATCTTCCGTCTCGTGCGCATTACGGATTCATAAGATGCAACGGTTTGCGATCGCGGGTCAACAGTGATCGTCGATGTATCGGTGTATCGATGAATCTATATACGAAATGCCGCGCATTAAGGTCAATCGGTAGAAATATCCGTCGCGGGACGAATCAGCGAGGAATCGAAAGCAGAATCGAACCGTTCGCCTGAACGTTCGGCGGAACTTTGCGCGTTCGCGATTAACCGCTTCTGCGTACGTAGTGAACGATCCGCAACGCGTACGAGAAAAAACCACGACGAACGCTATCCTTGGACGGTCGTCTAACGACAGGCTGCGAACGACCGGACGCACGACCGAACGAAACTAATTAATAACTCGAGCACCGTGCACAGGGATGATAGAATCGTTTCCAAGAACATTCGTGTTGTCTACCCCTTATGAAGAATTCAACGAACTCATGGATACACGAGCGACCCTGGAGCTTCGAATAGAGAGATAGATAGATGAAGAGGGCGAGATAATAGACCTGTGGGAGAAGCGAGAAGGAAAGAGGCGAGTGGAAGGTGGTTTTTGGACGGAGAGAGACGCAGAGAAAAGGAGGGAGCGAGAGAGGCAAAGTTTCGGGAAGGAGAAGCCCGCGAAGAGAATTCGAGAGGCCACAAATCACAGAGCGCTGGTGTGAGGCGTTGGAAGTAGGGTTCGTCGGAAGGTGGAAGAGGGCCGGAGAGGTTGGAGGCAGCGATAACAGGGGGGTGGACGGGTGGACGGTTGGACGGGTGGTCGGGCGGTCGGGTAACGGGGTAGGGTGGCGTAACCGGGTTGGGAACGGGGGCGAAGTAAGAGGTGGAGGCAGAAGCAGCGGCAGAGGCAGAGGCAGAGTCAGAGTCAGAGGCAGAGGCAGAGGCAGAGGCAGAGGCAGAGGCATAGGTAGAGGCAGAGGAGGAGTGGCAGGCTACAGACGCGGGGCGCGACATGCTTTATGACGTCTGTTCATCACATCGCCCCAGTCTCATAAATTAGAAATCACCCCTTAGATAGCTGGCACCCATCTACGATGGCGTCAGTGCCGTATCGTGGGAGGCAGGGATCGCCTCCGACTCGTCCGACCCGCAAGAAGGCGGAGGAGTGAGACGGAGTAGCGTAGAGAGGGAGGCAGAGAGCGGCCAGAGGGGCAGCACGGACGACGGCAATAATTTTCACCGTATGTCACCCCGGTGGAAGAAAAAAAACTGGCCATGGCTCCGGAGGATCGCGCAAACTGTTCTCGTTGACCCTATCCCGTTCTTCTCCACTCGCATTCTAAACGTACGTACGTAGCTAACTGGCTTTGACGCGTAAACGCGAACGAAAGACCCGTTTCGAAATCGTTGGAAGATCAACCGGCACTGCGAGAGAAACGAAGCAACGAGGCAACGAAACTTTGGTCGATTAACGCGACGGGAAATCCGAACGACGCGTCACGTCAACGACATCCGACGTTCGTTGTATCGATCGGTCGTCCGATCGCGACAATCGACGCCGATTAAAATCGATGCGTAGCGAGCCGACAGATCAGCCTAACCGTCTCCGGCAACCGTTTCCCTCCAACGTACACGCGCCCCTTCTAGTTTCTTTTCCCTCGTTGCTGGACCGCTGCAACGCGCGTTACGTCCACCTTTTTCCCGGCGAAAAGAAGGACAAGAGCGGCAAACTGTCACCCGTGCGAAATATCTTATCTTCTTTCCTCTACTCGCCGCTATCTATTTCCTCCGCTTTGCTATTCATTTTTCCTTTCTTTCGTAGATACTGCTTCTCTGCCTGGCTTATCCCATCTGTGCTTTTTCGTTTTCAGAATTCTCGCCGGTTGATCGTGAATCACCGGGTCGTCAAACTTTCGAGCAACGCGTGGCAACGTGGAAGATTCGTCGCGTTAAAGCTGAGCGATCGATGTCGTTTCGAAAGATCGAAAGGATCGCGCGCGGCAAAAATTCGTTTCGGGATTCTCGATATCGCGACGATTTAGCAAACGACGCGGACACGAACGGTGTTTCCAGGCGGAGTTAGGTGGAACCGGACGGGTGAAAACAAATCGGAATCTTCACGGTGCTAGCGAGCAGACGGATTCGTTGTCGAGAAAACTTTAATTGGTTCTCGAATCCGAACGATTAATTAATCTTCGATTGACTCTCGACTACTAATGATTCATTACGGAAGATCGCGGCCGATGCGGCAGAGAAGTACCCGACGCGAAGCAAGGAGGAAGAAGAAGAGACGGGTAATCATCGCGACTTTTAGCGTTTGCGAGCTTGGCAAGAAACCCGGCTCGATAACGAAAGCACGAGCAAGCGGCAGTTACGAGACATTTTTCCAAATATTTCCTATGCTTTGTAACTGGAATTGGTTTCCGGATCTGAAACTCATTGGCGGGGAGGCAAGGTGGTTCATCCATGGAAGGAAGGAATGACAGACGGGAAAAGCAGAGCGGTGACAGGACGATGGTGGCCGTCATACACGGTCGGTTCGTTCGACGCGAGAGAATACTTGCGAAAAGCGAGGGTCGAGATACGGTGTCGCGAAGGGGTAGAGGATGTGGTGCAGCGGTAGCAGCAGCAGCGCTAGTACCAGTAGTACGAGAAGGAGAAGGAGGTGATGGAGGAACCGAAGAAAGGGTAGGAGAAGGTGGAAGAGTTGGCATCGGTGGTAGTAGCGAGAAACGAGTGGCGATGGTAGTGGTTGACGAAGAGGACGGTGGCGTTCACCAATACCTAGAACCGTATCGTTTATGTGAACGATACAGAGGGGTGAGCGAGTTTGGAGTGCGGATTCGACGGTGAGGCGAGGCTGTCCATCTCGCGGCACGTCGCGGTAGAATGGAGTCGTGGAGTAGGTCGAGGGGTGGGTGGATGGTCGAAGGTGGAGGAGGCAAAGAGGAGGAGGTGGTAAAATGAGGGTGGTTGGAGGTGGGTGTTTGAATGGGGAGGGTGGTAGCTGTCGCTCGCCCGGGCAGCAGACGTCTTCTGACCCGGCCGGTGGCTCAACTCGACTCAACTAGACTCTGCTTGCTGGCAGGAGGCAGCAGCCGGAGAAGGAGGAGGAGAAGGTGGCGGAGGAGGAAGAGGTGCGGGGGTCAGGGGAAAAGGAAGGTTCGCGGAGGAGACGCGAGCAGGGATAGAGAGTAGGGTGGGTAGGTGATGGCGATGGTGAGGGGCGCGGATGGTAGGTGCATTGCTTTTCACAGGAGAAGGTGGAGGAAGTTGGGGTCGTAAGGGTGGCAAGCGTATCGATCCGGACGGAGCTTGGCTGACGGCTGACGAGGCCGTCACGCGAGACGAGTCGAGTCGAGACGAGACGAGACGAGACGAGACGGGACGAGACGAGACGAGACGAGACGGGACGAGACGAGACGAGACGAGACGAGACGAGACGAGACGAGACGAGACGAGACGAGACGATACGGCTGGACGGAACGAACGGACAGACGAACGGACGAACATACGGACGGACGAACGGAGAAGACCCCACTCCGATCTTCCCTTCTACCCCGGAGACTCGTGTAGAGTCACGGCGTCGGGGTGGATGAAGCGACGAACAGTGGTAGTAGACTTGCCATAGAGAGAGAGAAAGAGAGAGAGAGAGAGAGAGAGAGAGGACGTAGGTAGGGAAGATCGCAACAAGCAGAAGACGAAGGACGGAGGACCGAGAGCCGAGAACCGAGGACCAAGGACCGAGGACCGAGGGGCCACGAGGGAAACTCGAGAGATACTGCTTACTTCCCCTTCGGGGCCTTCTCGTTGCGAAACAGTACCTAGATTGTACGTGCATGGCCGAATAGCTTGGCTACTGTACCGCGATACCACCGTACTTCCCTTCCTACCATCCTACTTTTCCCGCGTCTGTATATTCTTACACGTACAAGCATACCAGTGTGCGTGCATGGCTCCGTCGTCTCGTCTTTCGAACACGGTTATGCATGCGTGTGCGTTTACGAGTTTTGGCTCGGTATTCCGCGATCGCTATTTTCCAGCGGGATCTTTCCACTCTTCCAATCTTCCTTCGTAGACGTCTGAACAAATTCCTGTCTCGCGAGTAGAACTCTCGGTACTTGAACGTACTTTTACGACCACGATTATTCTTCTCGATGAGAGCCGCGTTTCGCGTAACATCGATCTCTCTATCGACGATCTCGATCGTATCGTTCAAAGGGATTAAAAGCAAAACGAAATATACAAACGCAACGAGTACTAACGTTTGCCGAATGAAACATCGACGAACGTGTTTGAACCGAGTTTCAAGAGATATCCGTTCGGTGGAAAGACGAGCGAAAGAAATGGAAGATGCGTGTCGGTAAGTTCTACTCGACGGCGGCCAACCACGGACCGACTTTTGTCTCACCGAGGCACAGGCCACTTTCTCTCCGCACCCTCGAGCCAACCCAGTTTCGCCCCTTTACCTACTCACCCCGATCTCCACGAGCGTCTCCGCGAGTCACTTTTCGCGCGTTACGATCGTCTCGAGAAACGCAACGCGGCGATTTAGTTATCCGTACGGGAAAGCGAGCACGGCACAGGTAGCCCGAGGGAGGCCGCAAAGGGAAAGAAAAGTCAGGGGCGGCAGGAGCGTGCGGTGTGTGCTCGAGAGGAACGAGCGAACAGGAGAAGGAGAAACGAGAGGTCAAACGCACTGCCGCCTCCGCCTGGTGGTTGGTTCGCGAGCATAGCCGCAAAGCGAACGTTGTCGCAAAGGCAAAACACTCTCGCCGCGTGCAAAGGCCAAACACCGAAAGTCACTTAAGCGTGCCGGCACGTTCGACGCCAAGCGCTGCAGCGGTAGTTCGTTTTCGAGTGGCACGCCGTGTCGTCGCTACGAGGACACGCCGTTGCGTTCTCCGTTGCCCGATCAACGCCCAAGTGCTAAAGAGAATCGGAAAAGGAATTCGTAAGAATACCGCTTCTGCCAACACTCTGATAGTTCTGATGGCAACGTCCAACGAGAACTTTCTGTATAATTTTTCTCTCTCTCTCTCGTCTTCTCCTTTGCGTGGACAAGGCGAAAGAAATTAATAATTCGTCCGATTCTCGTCGTTGTTGAATGAACCGGAGTCGGTCTGTTGTTCCTCTTTGTAAGAATGACTGCGAGAGTATCGCGAATTTATTCGAGAGTATGAACCGGCGATATATAACTCACTCGGGTGTTTGTCAGGCAAACGGAGAGAAGCAACAAATCCCCTGGTAAACATAAAACAACGGTACTGCATCGAGTCGGTACGGATACGCTTTGATGTGCTTCCACCACCCGCGAGCGTCTCTACCAGCTCCTTTATGGCAGCCATCGGGCATCTGTCGTACCGCCGTCTTTTTCTCCGGCTAATTTATTAGCACCGCTTAGAGAATGGCGCGGAGAAAGATCCGGCTGCAGGCGCTAGTCCCGAGCAGCGACTCGTCGCTGCGTCTCTCGGTATAAATCGGGAGACGGATCAGTCGGATACAGCGACGCCGGTTTTACGAGCATCGAAAATAGGGTGAGAGGACGCGAAACCGGGCGCGCGCGTTCCCGTTCGAGCTTAACGCGATGAAAACTCTCTTCGCGTTAAATGATTCATTCCGAATGAGAATATCGACGATGGCTACGCTGTCGTCGACTCCAATCTCGCGTTAAGAGAACGCGATCGAACTTCTGCTCTTCCGTTCCTGCGTCACGCGCTACGACGATTATATTCGAATAAGTCAGCTGTACGTTTTACGAAGACAAATCGTAGGAAAGCGTGGCAAGTAGTGCGACTATTCTACGTTACGTAGAGACGAAGTTTTCGCGCTACGTTAAACTCTAAACGCGCAATTCCGAACGTAAGTGCGATATACGTACGTGGTAGGTCGTACGTCGACCGCGCCCCTCGAAACGAATCGGTCGCTGCATCGAAACATCGCGAGAGATTAAACGACAGGCGCGCCTAATAAAAATATTTGTTTTCACCAGAGACAGGACTTTATTCCACGAAGGAAACCGTCGTTCGTTCTGTTCGTTCGCTGTTCGTATACCGGTAAACACGCGCTTTATTCGAGAAATACGTTCGCCGCGAAAAGCCGACAACGAAGCGAGAACGGTGAAGTTCTCTCGCGTGATCTCATTTGTCCAGCAGATATATATCGTTTTTTGGCATATTTGCACGTCGATGCGATATCGCGACTGAATCATGATCACCGGAAATAACGAAAGCAGATTAGAAAGCTGGTTTGCATACGCTGCACGCGGAAACCCCGAACCCCGGTCTTTCATGCATGGCTAATTCGTTAGGCATCGAGAACGATCGCGCATTTGTCGTCGGTGTATCGACGACGCGTATCGGCCAATTTCTTGGAAACGAAGCGACGTTCTTGGCCGCGATCTTTCCCACCATCGATCCATACAGGCCAATTCCCATGCTTCTTCCGGATGTGTTTCGGAGGACGGACGATAAAACGTCGGAGGGTTTTCCGTGTTTAGTCGCGCAACTTATGCGGGTGCCTCGTTTCCGCGTCAACCCCAAGCCTGGGACGAGCAAAGGACACGGCCATGCTTTTTCCGCAGGGTTGAAGGATTTATGGGAACGGAGGAGTGAGGCTTGGAGGCCGAAAAATGCGTCGGCATTGTTTGAGGTGAAAGTTTTACGCAATAGGCGTCGTTCGCCACGGGTCACCAAGGGTTTTTATTACGATAGACAGGGAAATTTCTTCTTGTGAGAGGAAGCAGGTATATAACAGGAACGCGCAACGCGTGTCCTTTCAGGACGTTGGAAACCATCGTAAATTTTTTTGCTCCACGTTTCGCAAACCTCCCGCAGGTATACGCGTTGCCTTCTTTTTGTCTACTCGAGGTTTTCGTTTTTAAAAAGAAACAATCGACGACCTAGAAACACGCAATTTTCGAATATCAGCGATTCGCTCGATTTCCGTCTCTCCGTACGCTGAATGGAAAAAAGGTCGGCTATTACCAAACGACAAACAACCGTTTCTAAATATAATGGAAACGGGAGAAGTTTGGCTTTGAATACGCGAGGTCCGTCTGTCGTCGAATCGATCATTTTCATTCGGTTGCGCGGAATCTCGCGACGAGTCTCGTGGCGTTTCGGATGAAACCATATAGTACCGCGCTGGCTTTATAATTCCGGACCGCCGAAAATATCTGGTAGCGAAGACGGACGACGGCCGTTAGGATGCGCGTGCGCCAACTTAAAGCACTCTTCCTGCTTTATGAATGGAGCCGTGGATCACGAGTCGTGGAGAAACGCACGGAACGGTAGCCAACTCGATCGTGTCCTCTGAAGCTATTCGAGCGACGCTTTATAATTAGCGCGCCGCTATCGAGCCTTCTCTTCTCCGAAGATTCGTTCGATCCCCTCTCTGCCATCGACGACGTTACTCGTCGTCGGACGAATATTAAGAAGGCCACGACGTTATCGGCGATTCTCAGGGTGAACGATCGCGTGGCGAGCAACTACGCTTTCCGCTTTAAAACGCATCGTCGCTTCTTTCCTGCCGTTCGCGCGATGTAACGCGACTCGATCGAAAGCGCCGCTCCAGATCGAATTACCCGCGAGTTTACTTTTTCGGACATTAAGAAGAGAAGATGCCTTGAAACTGCACCTGTTGCGCCAGCTACGAATTTTCTGATAAATAGCCAACGCGTTAGACTAACGCGATCTTGAATCACCCGTCGTTCCTCCAGTCGAAAAGAGCGGCAATAAATAATGCGAGCTTTCCACAACCGATTACTTTAAACGATCCGCTTATCGTTCGATCGAAGGTTACGCGAGCGCAAAAATTTGACTACGAGTCCGCTTGCCGATCTACGTACCCTTACCTGTTTCGACTTTTCCACTTTTTACCACGATCGTCCACGTAATCCATCGTTTCGTCCGACTACAATTTTACGAAAAATTTTAGCCGCGCTAAACGAGAACGATATCCAGCGGCAATCTTTTCGTGATAATATACTGCTAATTAACTTCCTCGGAGTAGCGAACGTATGCTCGATGGCCGACTCGATAGACGAGAGATCGATTCGTACGGATCGGCGTATTTCTCGGGTCCTTTCACCGGGACATCGTAAATTAAACGGAGAAATTAGCTCGAGCTATGCCGCACGACTCGAATGCCACAGTATATTTTGTCGTTTCTTAATCTATTCGCGCCTACTTTCGCTGACGGCTTCATCGTACTCCGGCTACGCGGCTGTTAGAAGAAAGAAAAGAGAAAAAGTACGATGGGTCTCGTGACTTTATACTTTTACCCAGCGAAACTTATATCGAAGCGGAACAAAACAACGAGAGAATGGAAATTCGACGACTAAGATTCGTCGAATTTCGATGAACCGATACGCAGTGAACAGATCCGTGTACGTTCGACGAAGAAGTGACGCGGTGTGTGGCGGAGAATTCGGGGAAAAAACGTCATCGAAAGGTGAATTCGCTCGGAAGCCCTGGCACCACGGAAGCTGGCGAAAAACTGTGGCGTTTACGGCGCCGAAACTCCGTAGACTGCCGTGGATTTATGTACGCGGCGTGTATCCGCGCGCGCGCACAACGAGATTTATCGGCGCTTGGCCGAGTTTCGGTAGGGCAAGTTGAGTGAATTGTAAATGTTTCCGGCAGAACTTCACCAAGATGGCGTCCTCCACCAGGGGCGAGTTTGTTTACGCCTCATGGCTCCCCACGTGGGAAAAGCAGCATGGCGCGCGTCGAGCATTCAAACCCACGAATCCACTAGCCGTTTGACGGCTGTTTTTCTACCAGCGCCCACGAAATTTCGTCGGCTCTGCTTTCATTTTATAGCGAGATTTTTTTTCTTTCTTCTTTGTCACACACACACACACACTGTACCGTGTCTTTGTTTGTTTCAGGAAAACATTCTCAAACTTTATGAATTAATCGTCCGTTAGAATCTTCTCGTATACATATAGCATACATAAATGTCACGTAAAGAACGGTAATTTATAAAGGAGGATTATTACTTTGAGCGGTTTCGGTACTATTCGATGATCGTTTCGTAAAAGAAAATGAAGATTTGCAAGAGTATTACGCTCGCATGCCTGTTCGCTACACGCGAGATAATTTACGTTGTTTCCGTGTAAACGGATACGTTCGAAACTCCTTAGATACTCGAGGACGAGAGGGACGGATTTAACGTTATAATTTCAACGAACGGCATACTACGAGCGAAGATAAAATTTTCCTCCGACTTTATAGTCAGTTTAGATTAACCGATGCGTAAAGATGTTTAACGTATGCGTCGCGAACAACTCGATAAAATAATTTAGACGCGTCATGGGAATAAATAATACAGCGGTCGATTACGGAATCGAAGAAAACGAGGAACGCGTGGAATCGATGAAATTTATTTCTTCATTAGCGAGCTTTCCTGGTCGTGAGAAAAATGTCGTTTTACCCAGAGGACGAATACGCGCGTGAAATTACTCGGAAAAACGACTCGTAGTACTATCGAGCGACGTGCTTCCACGTGGTCTCGCGTATACCACGCAGGAAAATAACAACGAACGAACGTCGAATCTGGAGATTTTCGAAAATTTTCCTCCAGACAACGTGCCTTTTTTCTTTCACGGAATTCTTTTTACCAAACTATCGACACCCTAACGCTACCTCCGTTGAAAATTTATTTTCTCAGCTGGACAGAGTTCATCGTTTCGGGGCCCTTTCTCGCCGATAAGGATACGATACGAAGAAATATTTCACTTACATTTCATACGTTGTGGAGCGTGCTGTTTCCTTCGGGGCATCTGCGTCCTTCGGGGATGCTCGATTCTCTCTGTGGCCTCCAGGTCTTCGCTCGTTAAACGCAGTCGATCGGAACCCAAACATGTGACGGTCGTGTGTCGCGATCTCACTCGAAGATCCGGCGTAGATCTTCCGCGGGAAACTGTTCCAAGTTTCCCCTTTTCTATGCACTACAGTCACCCACACGCGTCTACGCAACGAGCACTACCTCATCGCGATTTCCATAGATCGTTTCGTTGTTGCGATCGATGCATCGACGATCGGTGTCATTCTCGTCCTCCGATTTCTTTCTTTCTCTTACGAGGAAACCACACCTATATCGGTGCCCCAATACACTACTACGTAAGCACGAACAACGCAACTATTATCGGCTAGATCGTATACGAGGAGAATATTTTCTAGTTTCGGTATTGTAGTTAGATTCACGGAATGTCGCGCACTGTTTACACTTGAACAGCCCAGAAAGTCGCCAAGTTTCGTGATCCATACGCTATCGGCTCACTCTCGATCTGGATCTTGTGATCACCAAGCGTGATTATTATCGTGTGTACATCACTGTCGTATCGCGATCGAGGAAAATCGACGAGGCACGATTTTTTCCAACTTCCGGTATACTTCACTGTTTGAAAATACGGGAACGCTTGCTCGAACGAAGGTTACAAGAACGTCGGGTATGCCGCACCTACGGAAGATCCAAGACAAACGTGAGAAACGTGGCGTCTTCTGGAAGTTGCGCGTCGCGAGCGAGACACCAAAACGATCGGAAAGCGATCGTTCGTTCCTCCGCGTGTATCATCGAGGAAGAAACGGCACGAGACGAACGTCGACTCCGCACTTTGAACGTGTTCACGCGTTATCGTCGACCGACTCCGTGTCACTGGCAGATACTCGCGGGTTCACTTTGCGCGTCTTTCGAAAAGTTGCAGCGGTGACGATGAAAGAAGAAGATCGGGACGCGCGGCTCTCGAAGACGAAGGAACGAGCCGTTGCTGCGCGAAATCCGATCCTCCGTTGGAGGATCTAGAATTTCGACGATCGCGCGATAACTTATCTATCGGGACGTGTGCCTCGCGACGACGCCTTGCATCCACTCGGGACGCGCGCACGACACTCCGCCGTACGTACTTACGTTCGTACGTACGGAGCTAGCGAAAGCTCGCTCGACACAGGAAAATGGAAAAGAGCAAGAGAAACAAGGGGAGAAACCGATACGCGATCGCATCTGTGTGCGTGCTCGTTTCAGAGTGTGTATACCTCGGAGACCAATTGAAAGCGCAAGGGTGGAAAAGAGGAACAGAAACAGAAGAGGATCGCGAAAAGTGCCGAGAAAGATAAAGATAGCGAGTGAAAGAGAGAGAAAGAGAGAGAGAGAGAGATAGAGAGAGAGAGAGAGAGAGAGAGAGAGAGACAGAGACGAAGAAGAAACGCGGATGGATATCGATGAAGAGAGAAACGAAGAAGGTAAAATAAAAAAAGGAGGAGCGTGGGACAGAGCGAGAAAGAATGCAGGGGTAGAGGGCAAGAACGTGAGCAAGGTAAAGAGAAAAGAAGCGGAGGTGGAGGAGGAGGTGGAGGTGGAAGTGGTGGCTACCGTCGTTCGTGGATCGCGAAATCGAGCGGGCGGCGGTCCAGCGCTGACTGACTACGGACTGGCGTCGCGGCGGCAGCCCGCGTGGTGGGGGGCCCCAGGAGTAGTAGTCCTCTTTCCCTCTCGTCTCCTCCACTCGTTCTCGTTTCCTCGCTTGCCAGCTCTTCCTTGCTATGCTTTGCCTCTTGCCCTCTCTTCGCCGACTTCTTTTTTCACTTCTTCCACGCTGTATACTCGCGTTCGCGTCCGCGTTCACCTTACCGACCGATACGCGACTCGCGGAAAACCGAACGATTATCGAAAGTTACAGTCGAATCGAATAATCGACGCGACGCCAGTGACAAAATGGAGACAAAAACGAGAGGTTCGCGGTGCAGCCGGAAAACGTACACACGGATGGACGGACGAAATCAGAGAGACGATTCTCCGCAACCGTCGGTTTTCTTCGGCTACTTGTCGATTCGACACCGCGGCAATAACGGCCAAGGGGCTGGTAGAGAGGTTAGCGGCGGCGCAATGACAACCACTCCACGTCGCTGGATGCACTCACTGCTTCAACGTGATCGCACATTGCCACAAACGCGTTTTCCTTTATCTCGCTATGCGGCCTCTCTTTCGTGGAAAAAAAAAGAGCAACGATTCGCGAATGACCGGAAAGGTGCGACGAAAGTTCGTCGATGGGCCCGAGGGACTGACGTTGCGCTCGCGCGCGTAAGAGATGGTCGAGAAAGGAGGCGGGGTCCCTAACCACCTCGGCCCCGCTCCAAACCGCGAGAGGGGAGAACCGCTCTGTACGAGTGACTTTTGTTTCCGCCGCCAGAGGCGCTGCCTCACGATGTAGCTTGCCATCGTACTACGGCGTCACGGAGCCACACCTACGAGTTTCTCGACAATTTCAACCCTATCAAATCGCTGATCATCACGCAGAGTTCGGTGAGTGCGTCGTAACAATTGTCTTTTATCAAAGTACGATATATTTCATCGCGAATTCGTTTGCACTTCGCGATTAAATCGATATCGAGGAATCTTCGAAGCTAACCTCAAAAGTTGAACGAACGTCGTGTATTCGATAGTATTTCTAGAACGTATATAACGTGGATAAGAACGTTTGACAGATTAGAGAAAACGAAAGATAAACGCGTTGCAACGCTGATAATAATACATCTAACGACAATAACTTTGGCTATATGTAAGAACGATTCGTTTTCGATTTAACGTTGAAGCGATATTAATAACGTGACTCGATATCGATGCGTGTGTAACTGCAAACAAAATCGACGTATCGATATGAAATCGACTAACGTGCTCGAAGTTTGAATTCTAACGACATCGGGACTTTCATGTAACGCAAATTTTTTCCACCGTCTAATAGTAATAGCCTGTCTGAAATCGCTGACCGTTCTAACCTTTCCGATATAAATAAATACATGCCTAACGATTCTTAACAAAAGAAAGTGCCACAGCTTCGAACACTTTTACCCCGCGAAGCGTATGGTTGGCATAGTGAATCGGTGTTTCAGAACTAGCCTTCCCATTTTCCTGTTCTCAACCTCGAAAAAGCGTAAACCTCTTTCCACGAAGGAACGAGAAAGGCGGTCGTTTTACAAGTTCGGAGGCTAGGGTATCGCAGTTATGATCGTGTCTGTTTTTCGGAAAAGTGCTCGGTTCCTCGAAAGGTTTCGATCCGTCACTGTAGTAAGGACGAACGTTACCCCCGTCCGGGAATATTTTACGATAATTCGGGGCGAAGATTTGAGTTGGAAAAGAATCGGAAGGAGGTCGAAGGATACGAGTTCGTCAGGCTATAGATAGTTGGTGAGCGGAGATCGTTTTGGCGGGCACCGGTGGCGGCGCTGCCAAGGTTGGCGGAGCCGAGGGGAAAAGAGCATTGGCGTACCAACTACCAGGTTGTGCCCGCCTACCAGGCGGAGCCCGCATGATCTATAGCGTCATAGAACACCCCTGCCGTTGTGGTAGGAACTCGATGGCGACGCCCACGGTGTGGAACGTGCGCGCTGCCCCCGCCGCCTCCGCCACCACCGCCGTCACCGCCGCCGCCGACGTCGCCGCCACCACCACTGCCGCCACCGGGATGTTTATGCTCCTGCCGCTGTGTCTCTATCTAGTCGCGGTCCTGGCGCTGCGCTGTTCTTCTTCTGCCGTTCCTGCTACCGATGCTGCCGTCGTAGCTGCCGTCGTTGCTGCCGTTGCCGCCACCGCCACCGTCACCACTGCCACTAACATTGTCGGTCGCCGTTGCCGTTGCCGTTGCCGTTCTCGTTCCCGTTGCCATCGTACCAGCTGTCCTCTTCCTATCTTCAATTTATTCCGACTCCTTCCACCTTGCGTTCATTACCGCTAAACATTCCTGTCAATTAAAACTGCACCCGATTTACTGCCAATTCAACGTTCGTCCTTCGTCGGACCTTTCTCCCTCCGTTTTTTACAAAACCGTGTATACCTTGTATTTTGCCTAAGAGCAGTGTTTCTGCTATTTTTTTTTTATTTTTTTTTTTTTTTTTTTTTTTAGAGAAATGTTTGTCCTCACGGTAGCGAAATTAACTCGTTCCTTCCTTTTGTGAGAATCGTTCTTCGTAGTTTCAAAAATAGTATCCTTCGTCGCCTTTGGTAGCCGGCCCCTTCTACGTCGCTCGATCCGCGTCGAACTCATCCGCGTAGAACCTAATCCGTAGAAATTCGAGCTTAGTCCGTCGAGTGATGGATCGATTAAAGGGATCCGATGAAATTTCGAAATTCTGCTGCCTCATAAGCTTCGTCAGTCGGTCGATTCAATTGTTCCAGCGTTTGTATCGTTGAGAGGGCGCTGCGTCTATATATCGAAAAGAATTTCTTCAAGGAGCTGCGGATATTCGTGGCAATTGTCACGCCCGAGTTTTACGCCAATGGTGTTAGGGATTCGGAGCGGCGGCGACTGTCATAAAAAGTATTTTATTTCGACGATCGTGGTGCCGTTTTTGTTCTGGGGTTGCGAAGCGATCGTGTCGTTTCTACGCGCGTCAGACCAATTCAACGCCGCCGACATTCGCGGTCCGACGTTTACGAGATCGTTTATTAGGTGACGTTTCCATCGAGTAGTTTTGTTGCGAATCTTTTTCTTTATTCCAGGATCCACGTTAAAGGAGATTTCAGCTTATCGCGATGCTCCATCGTAAAGCTGTTCCAATATTTGCGAACGTAAACGTCCTAAAATTAAGGATTATCGTGAAATTACCGTCAAATATCACTTGTACCAATTTCCTACGTCGATAGTACGTACTTGTTAAATGTTACTTGTTAAATCAAATTCTCCGAATGATTAAACGCGTTCAACGTGTCTACCTCTTTTACTATAATAACCCCTATTGTTATATATATATATATATTTGAGAACATTTATTTACCGGCCAAGCATCGTTAAGATAATTTTCGTTGGTTGGAACAAGAGGGATCGTGAATTCGACAATCGGAGAAACGATGCTTTCACGCGCGTGGTAAGCGTCAGTTGCGTTTGTGTCTCTCGGTGACTGCGGGGGTTCCATTTACGAGCGTTCCTGTCGTCGGTGGACGAGACCAAAAGCACTAAACTTGCGAATATTTCGAAAGACGTCCCGTTATGCAACGACAATGTGGGTCAGTGCACAAGTCCACCGTGTACGTTTGCTCATTTTGTACAGTCAGTTCCCCGCGGGACCCGAAATAAGTGCAGCTCGTAAAATAAAGCACCGTATACACCGCTTTTCCCAACTATCTACGGTGGCCCACTATCGTCCATCTTCTGACAGTTTCTGACATCTCAAAGCGTGTTTATACATTTGGCAAATGATACGCTTTACGCATTAGCACCACTTTTCCGCCTACTGATCGCTCAATCGATGTTAACACGATCGCTGCTACGATAGATTGGGACAAAACGTTCATCACGCACGATTGCACGATACATTTAACGATACGATAGGCTTCGATCGTGAACGTTAATCGTTGGGAATCTTTCGTTTTAACCACCAAACACGTCGATTATTTGTAGCTGTACTCGTTTGTTTCGTTGCATAGAATTAAATCTAAATTTATGTGGAAACGTCACATTGACATAGCCGATCACAAGTATTAGCACAGCCGATATTTACTAATTTTCTCTTGTTTTTATCGTCTAGTTTTTTTCTAAACAAATATTAACTCGTAATCGATAGTGCATGCAACGCCGATGGCGAACTCGTTTTAAAGCGAAGTCGATGATTTTGCTGGAACTCGAACTCGAAATTAAAACAGTCGAAATTCTGGAGAGCGAAAGGTTACAGGGTATAAAAATTAGAACGAATCAAAGTTTGATCTAAAAGTAGTTGAACTGTATGTCGAAGAAACTGTTTTTCAGCTGGTGTTCCTTTTGTTCTTCGCAACGCGTTTTTCGTAAACCTCGACACCTACAACGGTGAGCGTATAAATAGAGGAACGCTTACTCGTAATATGAAAAATTGGATCTGCATTCGACTCTGTAACATAGAGTAGTTTAAAGGTACATTTCTTATACTTGGTGCACGCACATCTTTATTTTGTTGACAATACAGAGCCTTCGAATGTTTTCCTTCTTAACAATTACGAATGAAGTTAAGTCACATTTAGCAGAACTTTCGCTATTTGCCTCACGTGGACTTCGATCCGGCACGCGACCACGATGAATACGTGAAACGTACTGTTCAGTTTAATGATACACGTACACTATCGAAGCTACGTTCTTGAAACCTGTAAAAAGTCACGTGTACAAGATAGCGTATCAATGTTAGCGTCAACTTTCCGTACCTTTTTCTCGCCGAATTATTCCATTGAGAGAACCGAGTGGCTTGTACCGATTAATCGCATTTCGTTTCGTAAAATGATGTCGTTAGAAACGTCCGATAAGAAGGAAGGGGGCTAAGTGAACGAATAAGCCAAACGGTACCCTATAGCGCTTGAACATGATCTCGACGTTTTATTCTTTTATCGGATTACCTCTGAAAACAAAGGTAGAAGGTTCCTTTCCGGTTTCTCTGAAAGCTCGGTTTCCACGCGTAGGTCAGCCGACAAGAATAAAACGGGTAAAAGAGGACACATAGACGGAACGGAAGAAAGAGAAACGCGTCAAAGGGAGGCAAAGGCAGAGAGATTGCACGAGAACAGAGGGACAAGATTCGTCTTGTTCGAAGGGGTAATACCGCACCAAGACCTGTCCGAAACGAAGTTAAGCTTCGCAGTTTCGAAAATAACTCGGCCAGTAGACGATTAGAATCCACTGCCAGACGAGACGATCGCTGACCAGGCACCACTTCTTTGAAAATAATTTCTTTTCGTGTTTTAACGCGGAGAAATCACAGACGAACCCCCCACGGTCAATCGTATTACGAATGTTTCGCGCTATACTCGCGTCTGCGTTTTTTCATGGCGATCAAAGTCCGCGCATTCCCTGATGGTTTCGCGATGCATTATTTCTAGCGAAGGATACATCAGCCCGTTATCGTCGATCGAAATATCAACGGTCCCGCGAAACCTAGCGCGGCACGAGACGCATACGATCGTACTTTAACGTTCTTTCCTCGTAGTGCTCGCATATTTCCGCGCTCGTTGAAATTTTACGAGCCCGATAAACTTTACGCGTTGCTAACGTAACGAAATCGGCTCCGGTTCGATTCGTGAATTATCGGCTATCGAAAACGTTTCGCGTTCCCGACGAATACACGCTCCTTACCGTTCAATATCCTACAGCTATTATCGTCAAATAACGCATATGGAAAACATATAGGCTCTCGTACGTGGAAAAAAAGTCGCTCGTACATTGGACGCGTTGACACTTTGCGGAATCCGTACACACATAGGAGAATACGTATGAGAATATATATAGATATATATACATTTGCCGACGAAATATCCTTCCTTTTATTAGAGTATATTACACGAAACGCGTAATCGAGTCGCGTGAGCCGACGCGAATCGCCCACCGCGTATCGTCGACGTTGATTTTGCCAGCGGACCGTGTTACGATAGTTGGAGGATTTAAACAAGAAGAAGTAAATTTAGATAAATGGAACGTACGCGCAAAGAGTTTCGAACTGATTCCGATGGCGAACGAAGAGCAGAGTTGACGAATCTCGAGCAAAGCGACTGGTTCGCTGTGCCAAGATTTCCGTTGCGCGTATTCCGCGCTGGTGGACGATACGCGAAATCGAACGGAGAACGAGGCCGTCTTAAGGAGCGTGAAAAGTCGGCGGGTAAAAATGACGGAGATCCGCGAGACAGCATCGGAATTCGATGAAATCGAAAGAGAGATCGCTGGTTGGATAAAGTTGGGAAGATTCTCGGGACGGAGTCGCGACGACATGGAAGAAAGACAGGTTTCTTCGGCAAGGTTGACGGAACAGGGCGTCGAACGGTTTGCTGGCGTTTGCCGGCTGCGATTGGCAAAGTCTCGGAAACGAAATCTCCTTTGTAGTCGAAATAAGCGCGATTCTCTCCGTGACGGTGGCAGAACGGGTCATGGGTCGAGGGTTGGCGTCAGCGTGTATAGCAGCGGCAGCATTCGCAGAAGGTTCGGTATAGGGAGTGTGGCGCGTGGTCGTAAGGGGTCGCGAGGGACAGGCGAAGAGGAGGGGAGGGGGGGTTGGCGAGAGTTGGCCGTGCGAGCTGGTTGACGAAGAGGGTGGGGTGGTATGGGGTGGTTAGGTGGACGAGGATGGGGTGGTTGTCGACGATAGGGCGAAGAAAGAGGTGGAGGAGCGCAGAGAGAAGCCGAGGTCCGTCGGTATCGATCGGGCGTCTGCGGTAGATTGACACGTGTCATGGCCGCCTCTCGGTGTTCGAGAGAACCAGGTGGCGGGAGAAAGAGGGAAACGTGGAGAGAAAGGTGGCGGAAAGGAGAAAGGGAAGAGAGCGTAGAGGATGGTGGCGAGAAAGAGAAGCAGAAACGAAGAAAGGCTGGCGAGACGAGGAAGGTGGCTAGGCAGCGAAGCGGTCGAGGGGATAGCAGCGTCGAAGGTGGAAGAGGAGGTAGAGACCGGGGGTTGGTTGGCGCGGGGGGGAGGCGAGGGAAAAGGACATTAAGGTGCGTAATAGCCAGCGGGGCGAGCGCGCACCGCCGCGGCATCGATTAGACAGAGGCTCCCTCGTCCCATTGCTAGGATGCAGCCCTCCCCTTCTCCTCTTCCTCGTCGACCCACCGACATACTCACCCTCCGCGCTATATCCACCCGTCCACCACCCGCAACCCATACTCTCGACCGAGAGGTCCCCACGACCACCCAACCACCCACCCATCCACCCGCCTCCGCCTACTCCGTCGAACTGGAGAGCCCCCGAGTACGTGCTCTACATACACACTCGTGCGCTTATGTCAGTTCCTGTCCTGCCGTTGCCTCTGCTTCTGCCTCTGCCTCTGCCTCTGTCTCTGCCGCTGCCACTACCTCTGCTGCTACCGTTGTTACGACTACCGCTGTGTGCCACCGCTGAGAAAGAGAGCGACAGACGCGAAGAGAAAGAAAGAACGGGAACGGGTGAGATAGAGACCGTGGCCACATGAACACGCAGAAAGAGAAAGAGCGAATGAAAGCCGGTGAAGGAGAAGGAGAAGATACAAGAGCGAAGGATAATAAGAGGGAATGAGAGACGCGGATGTAAAGGGTGAGAAGGGAGGAAGCAGAGGCTACGCTGGAGGGTAGGCGAAGCCACCTAGCTATCCTATGGCACCTATACACGCGCTACCGGGGACACCAACGTCTAACGTCGTTATAAACATTAACGGAGCGGCTCAATATTCCCCGGACCTTGCATCCCCTGCGTCTACCTCCGGTCCATCTCCCTTCTAGACCAACCTCCACCTCTTTGCGCTCTACCTATCTCGGACGTTCGTCCATGGCTATCTCGCCTACCTACGCTCTTCGGACCTTTCGATTCGCAAATCTCCGACAAGACTCCCTGTCTCTAGCCATTCCGTTACGGATTCTTACGCGTTCTCGTCCGTCCTTGTTCCGTGTCAATTACGCGCGTTAACCGAAGATCGCTAAGAGTATTCATATACAGATCGAACGAAAGTAGATACGCAGGTCGTAGATCACAGGCGACCACGCCGCGTTACCACGTCGAGCGAAAAATCGATCTCGTTCGATAGACTCGAAAGCCGTCCGAGTTACGGCGCAAACACGGAGAGCGAAGTTTAGCCGAAATCGTGAAATTGGATTTGCTCTGTATTTTAAAGATCGATTTCGGCGAAGAGAGACGAGCGAGAAGGGCGGTCGGTCCGTCGAGCGAATTCGTACGCGAGGGTTCGTGCGCTGATTACCGTTAATTGCGGTTGATATGGAGAAACGAAGGGACGTACGACACCCTCGACCATTTCGATCGGATTAGCGACACCGATCGGAATCGTCGTGAACGGGGACGCCTCGTATCCCGTTTATAAACCGTGCTTCCGTTCGATTCATTTTCCGAAACGAATCCACGACGTAATAATTTCGAACGCGCATCGTTCGAAAACAACGTCGAAACGAAAGTCGCGATTTCCATATATCTGAAACTGTGACTACACGTACGTGCATATACATACACGTACACGTATAGTTGTTCTTCGTTGCAGTATCGTACGGTTTCACGTTGCATGCGGCACGTGTAATTTAGCTTCGCATGGCATCGCTACAGAGGGAATTCGTCTAGTTCGTACGTTCAACAAGTATCCATCCCTCCTCCACCTTCGGCGGCTCTACTTCCTGCCCGTGTCTGCAGTTAGATCGCAAAGTGGCCTCGCGTTCTTTTTAACCAGACCGACGGCTGGTTATTTTTCGCGTGCGAGAATCGAACGGAAAGCCGCGTTTCCTTGGTAGCAGGTGCGCTGTACTTTTTCCCATAGCACGATGGGTAATAAGGGATTAGTCATCGGTGATCGTCGATCAACGTTAACGCGGCCATCGGTTGGTTCGAAGTCTCCGGCGCGATATGTCAAAGTTGGATATTATATTGACGTATCGACGTCTCGATGCTGTCCACGACCAGCTAGCCAATTAACGGGCTTTCTTGTTTTTCCGGCAAACACTCGTAAATCTCGACGGATCTGTCCACTCGATTTAGTCCTCTTCTGCCGTGTCGTGGGTCGTTCGCATCTTTGTTCATGTTGTACGCGCTCTTCCCCACGACGACGTACAATTAATATCGTTGTTCGAGAGGTTGTCCCCGCTCGACAAATATTTAACATGCTACGGCCATCCTAAACTTAATTGGCACGCGTTTGCTCTGCTCCGTTTGCCTTTGCTTGTTCTATCGCGGCGAATCATTGCGTCACACGTTCGTTGCACCTGTGTATGCGCGGTAAGATCGTTCGAAGATACGACGTTTGGAAAAAGGAAATTCCACTTGTCCAAGCTTTTCCAAATAGTTACGGATTTTAGAGTTACGGATGCCAGAGAAAAAGGTTCGGGTCGATGGTACACGCGGTCGAATAATCGAGGATAATCGATCGACGAGTGGTATCGTTCCGATGAATGAACGAATCGACTCGCGTTCCTTTCAACCAGTTCCAAAGGGAGGACGCGAAAAGAAAAGGCGCTCGTCGAAGAGGCAAGCTTTTCCCTATAACTCGAGAGTTCCGCTATCTCGTTACAAATCGAATTTTAGTCACGTCAAAAGTAAACGATCCGCCTAGATCCGCGCGTTAAGCGATCAGGTCGCGAGAAGCGTGTTTCGAGCCGGATGGAAATCTCATTTGGTAGTTTTCTCCGTTTAATAAGACGAGAAGGAGACGAGAGAAAGAGTGAAAGAGAGAGAGAGAGAGAGAGATTGAGAGAAAGATAGAGAGAGAGAACGAGAAAAGACGGGAGACAGGGTGTAGGGAGACGGAGCCACGAGGTCGCTGCCGGTTCGCAGACTTCGGAAAGGGGAAACGGAAAGGGCGCAACAAGGCCGGGGGTAGAGGCAGCGGAGGGCGTCCGGACGAGGGAGGAGGACGAAGCGGAGGAAGAGGATGAGGCGGAGGAGGGAGGGAGGTAGCAATGGGGTGGCGGTGGATGGTTGGAAGTAAGCAGGGGTGGGTAACGGGCCGGGGAGTACGGGAGAGGGAGGCAGAGGGCGGCGGAGGGTCGGCCAGGACTGGGAGGCGAAGTGTCGTCGTCCGAATAACGGCCAAGCGGCATCGACCGATCTTCCTACCCCTAGCTCGTACGAAGCGTCAACTTGTTTCCCTTCTGTTCCGCGAATATCGGACCTTCAATTTGCCCGGTGCGGTTCGCTTACGCGATGCACTGCCCTTTACGCGTAATCCATACACGGTCCGTCAGTTGTCCCATCGATATCGTTCCCGTCCTCGTTCCCATTCCCAGTCCCGTACCTGTTCCCGTTCCCATTCCCGTTCACGCGTTCTCTTCCTTCCTTTCTACTGCTACTGTTCGCTTAACTTTGAAAAAAAAAGTTACTTCACGGATACCCACGGCTTTCTTTCTTTCTTCTTTTCTCTTCTATTTCGCGTTTCACTTTAGTTATACGACTAGACGCGGCAAAGAAGATGCCGCGATGTCTTTGATGTTGCCGTTTATTTCGTTTCGTTATTTCGTACATACAGCGCACAGTTTTCAGACTACACGGATAACCTATGGAGAGTTACGAGGACGACGACGACACTCACTTCTGCATCAAATGCCATCTGACGATACACGGCCTCGACAATTACGTACGACATCGTCAATCCGGATGCCGGCCACGGGACGACAGGAACGTAGCCGCGCGGGTATCACCCACGACGCCCGCTTCACCGACCACCGTTTTCTATCCGGAGATACTGAACGCGGACGCGTTCTTCAGTTCGCTGGAGCTACAGAGTAGCTCCAAGTCGAATCCTCGAAAGGCATCCGGTTTGCTCGAGGAAAGTAGGAAGTTCAAGAAGGACGACAAAAGGAAAAAAAGTCTGAAATCGCAGGTGGACGCGGACGAATCGCCGGTAAAAGAGAAGCTTCACAATATGTTGCCCGGAGTTTCGGAGCTCGAAAACCCGACCGATCACCTCTGTATGCCATCTCTCGTTGGATTTCCCGATATCGTTCCGTCCACGTCCAATAAGCCTACGATCGCGAGCAACCGAAACAAATTAAGTCAATCGATGAGCAACGTCGCCACGAACATCGACAGCGGTGGATTTTCGGTGAAGCCCGAGCCGGAAAATTCCTTGGAAGGTCTGATGACGTCTCAGGAATCCAAGCAGTCGGATAGAAAACGACAGGAAGAATCGCAAAGGATCGAACAGGCTCATCAAACGTGGTTGGAATACACGATGTTGGCCGAGCTGGTGTCGAACAACGAAAACAAGGATCTGACCAGATACGAGTACGAATATCAACAGGACGAGGATTCGGAGGACGATATATTGGAGGAAGATATGGGGGAGGATGACTCTTACTTCGAGTCTGACGATGGGGAAGATCGAGAACGTCCACCGCGTGGTCACATCGGTGGCAAATGGAAGCCAGAATTGGACGATCTTCCTCAAAATATGTCTCAACTTCAGGACGACGACGTGGAGCCCGAAGACGAACATCAAGAACATCCGCCGCCGACTTATACAGGGGGCAAGTGGCGACCCTCGGACGCCTCGCAGGTACGTAATCGTCGAAATTGTTTTATCAGACGCGCAACTGTCGCGCCTATCTCTCTGCTATCAACTTTTCCGAGCCTTCTGTTACGCGTATTAAAAATACGTCCACGAAGCGTTACGAACGAAAGCTGTGGTTTTCAAAAATTTCCACTGGCATCTCTTAGAAGGCAGAAGAGTACGAGACTAAGAGCAACGTCGGACAACCATCGCCAGGACACACACGAGGGAAATGGGTACCGGGCGCGCAAACGGATATCGAATCAGGATATTGGTGCAGTCCTTGCGGCAGGAAACTTGCCTCTCGATTGGTCTACAACAGGCATCTTCTCTCTGATTTGCACGCTAGAAGGAGCATGCGAGAAATCGATGGCGTTCTTTGCCCGCCGCGTGCCGTCAACTTGCACGCACTGAAAAAATCATCGACTCGTAATCAGGTAACGATCTCGATCTTTATCCTTTCGTCTCGTTGCTTCTTCGATCGGTTCCAACTTTCTCTACCTCCTTTACCTTTTTCCTTCTTTCAGTTCCTTCGGTTTCTTTTTTATTATATTCTTTACTTTTTTCCTTCTTATTACCTCGTTTAGTTGTATGCCCGTGTCTTTTTTTTTTCACTCTATATATATATATATATAAATACATATGGGAGAAATTTAGGCGAATGTAGAAAACTGACGGATATGCTTGTCTGACAGAAAACTAAACAAGCGGCGGAAACGAAAGAAGCAAAGAAAAGTTTGCGAAAACGAGAAAAGGAAATACTTTGTTGCGAAATGTGCCATGCCCGAGTGAGAAGAACGCAAATGGGCAAGCATTTGCTCTCTCATTATCACTGCCGCGTGGCAGGTGTAAATCCTTGCGGCCCACGGGCGCGTCGCTTTTTACTAGAAAATATGGCGAATGTGGTTCGGCAGTGCACTTTTCAGTGTTTCTCTTGTCGTTTTTACTGTAACACGGAGGAAACATTCCTGCGTCATTGGCGATCCGATCTCCATGCAAAAACGCTCGACCAGGTATTCTCTCTACGTTACGATCTCGATTTACGAGTACAATGGAACTCCTTTCGTATAAATTCTGTCTATTTCTATCTAGTATCTACTTATTTAAAAAATGCTCGACGATATTTTCTCGTCTCGTCGATTCTCTGTTTCCAGATCGCCGGCAGTTACAGATGCACTCCTTGCGACTTTTGGTGCGAGGACAACGAAACGATGGAAGCGCATCTGGTCGATTCGAGTCATCGCGACGTTGTTTCCATGATGAATGGTTCGGTACCGATCAGGATAGGTCGTCAGCGAGCTCTGACTTGCGGTGGTTGCGATCGTCGATTCCGTTATAATTTGCAACTTCGATTGCACATCAAGGAAACCGGCCACGAAGAGAGTTTGACCGCGACGGACGAATATCAACAGCGAATCAAATGCAATCTGTGCCCGCAAATAGTTCGATCGTTGGTGGCACTTCAGCGTCACCAGTTGTCTTCCCACGTCACGAAGATCGAGAAACACGAGACGAACGATTCGTCCCAGCCAACGCCTTATTTCTGTTCCTTCTGCTCGATGAACTTTGCCACTGCTCGAGAAGCCGTATTACATCGAAGAACGTCCAGTCACAAGGAGATGGTGAAGGCTCGGAAAAGCAACGAAGGCCCGTCGACGTCCACGGTTCGCCAGTGTCCTCATTGCAAGCAGAAGCAGACGAATTTGTCGGAGCACAAGACACACCTTCTCGATAGTCACCCCGAGCTTTGTTACAGGTAAGAGAATCGAAGTGGCGATAATACGCATTCAAGAGTCCTTAGTTCAAATATTCTACCTCTTACTTCGAAGTCGAAAGAGACTAAAGTTTTATCTAGAAGCCGTAACTGTACGATATGATATTGCTCGAAGGGTAGGGAACACGGAAAACTTGAAATATTTCGTTGGCGTATGTATTTCGAGAAATGAAAACATTCTGGATGGGATGCTTCGGTTAAAACGGACAATACCGTAGACAGAAACGATATAACGAGCTGGTAAAATCAACGATATGCTAAAGTTAGTGGGGATTGATAATTAGGACGCGAAGTGTCAAGACGTTTCGTACAATACGCGCGACGCGTTGATGAAAAATTTCTGCGATTGTTGGAATATTTCCGCGAACCGTCGTACATGTACCTGATCGATGTTTACAGATGTCCCAAATGCGGTACGTTGTTTGCCCTCTCGCAAGACGTGACGAGGCACACGAGGGAAAACAAGTGCCATGACTCAAACGATGAATCGAATAAAACGAAAACAGCGGACGCGAGAGACGAATGGAAATGCAACAGCTGTAGCTTCTCGACCAACATTCAGGCGGAATTTATCTTCCACGAAGCTCTTCACGCCGGGATCGTACGAAACGATAACGAAGACGAGAACTCTGGCAAATCATCGGCAAAGTATTCTTGCCCCGTCTGCAAGAAGGCATTCACGAAAGTGTCATTACGGAATCACATCAGAAGCCACACCGGAGAGCGTCCGTTTCCGTGTGCCAAGTGTCTCGTGCCCTTTTCCAGGAGATCCGACCTAAACGCCCATCAGAAACAGTGCACGGCTTCGACATCGTCGGGATGGTCGGAAGGTTTGGGACGGAAACGCAGCTTTGTTTGTTCCGAGTGCAACAGCGCCTTCTACACAAAGTAAGTACCGTTTTATTTAACGCTATTCTGCCGTGTTGAGTCGAGAAAGCGTATCTGCGACTCTCGCTTAAATCGAGTCATGCCAGATAGCAGGAAAATATTTTATCTACACTGATACGGAAGATATAACAGTGTCTATGCTTCGGATGTCTGTGCGTTAAATCGATGCCCGGTTGTTGCTAAAAGTCAACTTTTCTTAAAAAGGCTCCTTCGACCTATCCGACCTGTTCGAATTAATACGGCGAAATTGTCGGAATGTTGGATTTTACAGCGAGTTCTCGATCATATAGTATACGCGTGTCCGTACGTTTCTTAACGATAAATCGTCCGAGAACTTTCAACTTTTGGACGTTGCGTTCTATTTTTTCGCACGTAACGCGATGAGAAAGGAAGTAAGTACATGCACGTTGAGACGTCATGTTGCGAATAATTTATCCTTCTGTTCCTCAAAACCGAGATATTATATTCATCTAGAATGGTAAAAACGGCAACAGCTCTTTACTAGCTATCTGAAGCATAAATATTCGCTCGGATCTCCATCATCTGCGTGGAAATGAAAATAAGATCTGGTCGACTATCACGCACCCAGTTATCCATACGAATTCCCAGTCCCACACTATTTACAGCGAATATCGGCACGCTTCGAAGAAGCTGTCTCTGTCCGGATGAAAATTATCGTGCGATTAATAATCTTAAACGATCGTTCGAAAATGGCGCGTAAAAGTAATTGCTCGGGCACGTTCTTCGTGTACGAAAGCTCTGGATGGCTCGTATGACGTATAGCAAACGTTGTATCGTGACAACAATGGGTTTAACGTAGAAAACTTGCTGCATTATCCGGCTAACAAAAGGATCGCATTTATCACGGGATTTCCAGTTAGGTACAATTATATCGCATCGATCGTAGATCGGTAGGTCGTCGAACGAACCGTGACCGCGTTCGATGCAAACCGCTCTGTACTTCGCTACCTTTCACCGAGCTATTTATCTTTCGTCGAGTTACCTTTGCGAGTGCGTTAACATCGACGCGAGAGTAATATCGTAAATATTCTAGGCTACGCCCCAAAAGTGGGCATCGCTGCTTACTCGAAAGTAGCCTGAATCGAAATACAGAAGGCTGTTTCCCCTCGTATCGTATGTATCGTTACGTAGTCGCGACACCGCGTAGATCTCGTATCGCCGTTGGTAAATGTTCGCCTTGTTACGAAGCCGGTATGGATCAAATTTTATTATAGCTAAGATATCAGGCCGCGAACGCGTACAACTGCTATTCGCTACACTTTCCATTAATATTGTCCCGAGTAATGATCATATTAATTTTATAATCACGATAATCGCGTGATCGAAGACCGCGGTTAAAATATACGATAAGTTACGGCACGTGTTCCCATCTTGCATAACACAGAGTTTTCGATCTCTCCGTTTAATTAAACGAGTGTTTTGTCGTTTTCTTGGATCGTTTTGAAGAATACCGATAACGTTAGTCGCTCAGACTGATGTTACGAGAACGAACGTAACGCAACGACTAAACCTTCTGACAACGAGATCAGAAACGAACGAAGCATCGATAAAACGAAAGAAGCATCGTTGAACGAAAGAAGCCCAACCCTTTTGAATTCCAGTTAAGTATAATTCTGACCTTAAGGGACTCGACGTTGAGAGCGGAAGAAAACGCTCGCTTATCGTAACGCAAATATTACAGCGTCTTCGAGACGAGGGACCACCGTGCTGCACCGTGGCTATGAGCTCGACTTCCGTTCTAAGTAAAGGGTGTTGCGTTCGCGGATAAAAAGTGCAGGACAATAAAAGCCGGGCTCGCGTGCTGAAACCACGAAACGTTCGCGGGTTCTCGTAGTAAAAGTGTCCTCGCTGCATAACTATAAAATAAAAGACCGTGTCCATGGACAAGGGTAGCGAGAGACGAGAGGGAGAGGCGAGTGGCCGAAGAAAGTACGGAGATGGAACGGAAAACTCTGGAGAGCGGGTGAGGTGGGGGTGGAGGAACGAGAGTAAACCGTGGTGCGAGAAGGAACTCGGCTCGCTCTCTGCCACCGGTTCGTATTAACATCTCATAGTGGCCTGTAAGCCCACGGGTCATTCTAGCATTTAATGGGCTTGCATTATGGCCCGTGCAAGTATGCGTCCTACCGGCGCGCGCGTCCACCAGTACCAACCTACGTAACTAGAAACTTGTACTCGCTAATGCTTCGTTACACTAGCGAAATTACTAGCGCGGATTAACGCCCCGTGGGTCCTATTAAAAATGCGATCGAATCCAATCCCGCTAATGCCAATTTACGCTGCGGAGGTCGCGCGACTCGAAGGACCACGGATAGGAGGCAATGCCGGAACGACGTGGACGAATCGTCGATACCTTTAGCAGATGCTCGAGGTGGACCATGGCGATACGTATTTAACGATGCTATTTGAATCGGGTTGAAGAATCGATAGCTATTGCGTATAGCGTAGGTAATATTTCAGCATCTAAAAAGCAACGAGGAAAAGCTCATAGAAACCCATATCGGCCCTTGGCGTTGATAGCGGCACAACTCGAACAATTTCGAATTTTGCTTACGTTCGATAGAAGGTCTGCGTTGTGTTTCTATATTTATCGTGATATAATTTTATTATAATTTGGCATAATCGATATAGATTACATTGTAATTGTAATTTTAGAACGTTATGATTCCATCAGTTTTGCGAGAAAAGGGGAAAATTATTTCTTCAAACTTATTTCATCAATCTGGTGTCGATTTTACAGCGATATTCGCTCATCTTCGGCTGTTTTACGACGCTACAAGTGCAAGATTATACTGGCTTCGCGAATAGTGGCGTATCTTGCGTCAAGTCGGCCTTATAACGTCGTTGAAACGACTCACGAAGATTCCTTCGTGAATTTTAAAAAGCCTCTCTTTCGAAATTTACATTGTCCGAGTTGCGCCACTATCACTGCCAAGCAGCGATGTGACGTCTCATTCGATGTTATTCGACGAGATTCTTTAAATATCGCCCACGTGTCACCACGGACACCTTCCATATTTTAATAAAAGTATAACACGCGAACGTAACGAAGTACAACAGGCATTTACAAAGAGCTTCGTGAGTTAGGTTAATTGCGCGCGGAGATACGTGTATCGCGATACGCGTATGATAGATATCAATGGTACATGTACCGCTTATAGGAACGTTTGTACGACGATTCTCATGAGATACAGTGTCGCGATACTGATTTTGCGTATCTTGAGCTGCTCGGTTACCGGTGACTTTACTCGCATGAAACAGGCAGATGAAGTTATGATTTTAATAACTTCGATAACTATCGGATCTTAAGATTTACCTCATCCTTTCACGAACGTCTTTATATTTATGAAGTAATTAATAGAATAATACCTTGTAATAAGTACTTGCTGCATCTTATTTTACAAGATTAATGATCACAGTTACCAGTTAAAGGTGTGGTATTATGATATTCAAAGTCACTTAGTCTTCAAACTGGATCAGTAACTGAAAAATGTTATTCTACGTATATACCTGCTTTTATCTGCTTTTACAAAAAAAAAAAAGAAAAAAAAATAAAAAAAACAATCGACAAAGAACCGTACGTTTTACCGAATTCCAGCGAATCTTAGAGAAAATCTGCGCCAATACTTTTCTTCGTTACGTGATACGTAAATCTGAATACTATGGAGGAAAGTTAGCGTTCGTAGGTTCCCGCGACTAAACATCACCGTACACAGAACCGGAGACATTTCTCTGGCGCGTCGTCGATGCCGGTATTAAACCATTGGCCGAGCGATCGCTATAAAGCAAATGTTAACACGTATGCTCGCTCGTTCACCCGGCTCGATTTCCTCGTCCCTTTTTCGCTCCCTCCTTGATCGTTCCTTCCGTTCGGTTCTCGTCGTTCTTGCCACTCGTGCTATCCCGTCTCGTACACGCGTTACCTTCTCAAATCTAGCCGTGTCTTCGTGCCGAATAGTCGGTCAGAAGTCTCCGCGTCTCCGCCCGAAACGACAAGGGTTTCGCTTAATGTCATGATTCCGGCCATTTCCAGGGATTAGGCACCCCTATAGTCGTTCCTACTATATCCCTCGCGATCTTTTCCGCAGTCCACGCATAGCGTTTCGATACAGGTTCGATCGAGTGTTCGCGATACGCTCTCGATCGCGGTTAAGATCTTCGGATTCGAACGAAAGTCGAAGGACCGTGTATTTCGAGAATAGCTGTTCGTGGCCGTGCGAAGCGAAAAGAACGAACCACATTAATTGTACAGCGAGTCATTGATCGATACGGTGTGGCAGGTCAATACGCTTTGGAGATAGCGAGTTGTTCGTAGCGGAAAGCTGGTAGCAAAAGAGACGAATTTTCGTGGATTTATACATCGTTGAATAATACGTGATTCGTTCACTCTCAGTGACCTGCCGTAACGTAACTTTACTTTTTCAGAAACTATCCTCTGTCACACATCTGGCGACGAGCGTTATCTCGTCGTATACGTTGACGTTACGTATGCATTGCTTTTTATTCTATAAGGCGTGTTCGTTGCAAGAACGTGAAAAATTCTTTTCCACGTCGAGACTAACCGACTGACCTGGTTCCATCGTAAATTCGACTCGTCTATCGGGAAAGTTTCCGCAACAGTGTCTTACCGCTCGATCATTGTCCGCTGTCAGAGGCACAAAGTAGGCGCGTACCTAGAGCCGCGCGTCATATTTCGACCGCAGGTTGTTAAAACTTCCGGTCGGGCCACGTTGATTAGGACTTTCTCCGGCTTCATTTACGCCAAGAATCGAGGGCAAGGCGAGCGTCGGTTGCGCGTCAGTTGTCGACAATGTCGAATCCAAACTCTGTCTCCGTTTTGCCGAGCAAACGGAGACAATCTAGCAAGAGGCGTTCCACAAACTTGCTAGGTTCTCGGGGATGCAACAAACTGTTATCATCGATTATACGAAGCTAGCGTTTCGTACGTTTTGCTCGGTCTCAATTTCGAAAGTTTTCAATGTCGTTCGTTCGGTTCTGGACGTGTGTTTCGTTACGAGATACCGGAGGAAATTGCGAGGGATCGGTCGAGAACGTGACACCGGTAAGGAACGAGATAAAAGAAGAAGATCGAAAAATGGAAGAGCACGAGGCGGGTAGCGGCTGCAAGAACTAAAAGAAGGAAGAATAGGAAGAAGGAAAGCGAGGAATGGCGCGGCGAACGGGCAAGAACGGAGGGAAGAAGGGTTGGATAGAAGGAAGGAAGGAAGGAAGGAAGGAAGGAAGGAAGGAAGGAAGGAAGGAAGGAAGAAGAGAAGAGAGATAATTACGAGAAGACGGGCAGCTCCCGCGCATTCGATCGCCTAACCAATTCTCGGAATAAGCGGGCAATTCTCGATGTATGCGCATATTCAAGATAGTATGTTACATACGCGAGCTACTGACCGTACGTTTCGTTCGTTCCACCCTCGGGCCCTCCGCCTCTCGTACCGCGCGGCCTTTTCTCCTCGTCGTGCTCTGGTCAGTCCTTTCCAGCGTTCTACCCACCGGCAACCCTCTCGTTTCTGCCTGACGATGTGTACGCCAGTTCCCCAGAGGTATTTACATATATGGACCGCGGCGTGGCGCGCGCGTATCTTTTATCTTCCGTAGCAGTAATGGCGCGTCCACCTCCTTCGTAGCCGGTCAGGTAAACGCCGTAAAGATAGGCATACTGGGTGAGATTGGCGTAACCTCGCTGCCTGTTGACGTTTCACCGGATCACTTTCCCGATACTATTTACGAACGAAAGCTTCTCGCACGGTAGTTGGTTTCGCGGGGTAGAAACGACGCGTTTTCATCTTCGCGGCTATTAGCTCGTTCGATCGTTACGCCGACTTCTGTAATCGCTGAATGAATTCGAGTGGATCGAGGACACACGTCCATTTGGTCCGTGTTGATTTTAATTCGATTAAGTTTGATTTACGCGTGTAAATGACGCAGTTTGTTTCGCAGAGGGACGAAGAAACGAAGAAACAGGGGATTTCCGAATAGAACGAACGTAGTGTTTGAGACACCGACGAAACGAATAGCGAATTAACCGATCTGCCTCCGGTTAATGGATCAAAGTTATACCGATCGTTCGAACGATCGTCTTAATCGTCGTATTCGAAACGGAAAAGGAAACTCGAAACTCTGATAGATTGGCCGTCGTATCGTAGAGGGAATGTAAAAAGTAGGGGATTACTGGATCCGAGATAATGACAAAACAGAGTAGGAAGCTTCGCACGGTTAATTCGAAAAGCGAGGCATGTTCGAATTGAAGCGGTACATAAATCTCCGATCATCGTAAATTTCGAGGGGCCGAAGAGAGCGAAGAGAATGGAGAATCGGCGGCGAACCCTTCTCGTCTCTTATCCTACCATTGTCTGGACGGTGTGCGTGAGTGTATCGTTTTCTCTCACCTCCATTGGCGCTGCTAATGAGGCACGGTGTCGTCTTTACGGATCACCCCGTAGGCACCCTTAAACATCCGGCCTGCTGAATCCTACGAGGGATTGTCCGCGCTGCCGGAGAGCAAAACGGCGGAGACCTGGCTCGGGCTGGCCTCGCGAGAGAAAAGAAAGAGGAGGAAAGATTTCTGCATGCCCCCCTGAGGAACAATGCGACGACGCTGTTGCACCGCATTCGTCGCATTGAAATGTATTAGTGAGGTGTCTCTCCGGTGCGCGCATTGTGTCGCAAGAACGCGCCTGTGTACGAACGTACGTACGTTAAGCATGGGTTTTCTTCGTTCCTATGTGGTGGCAATGGTGGTCGGTAGCGATGGTACGCGGTGTGGTATGGTTTGGTATGGTGGCACGCGGTAAGCACGGCCCCCGTATGCAGACAGTTTAGCGGTGACCGCCCCGCGAGTCCAGTTGTCGCGTGAAATATTGCGATTCATAAAATAAAACAGGCCTGCGGTCGAGGACGCGTAGATATAGCCGCAGGCCGCTAACCCAGACCTAACCCGCCCCTCTGTCTCTCTTTTTCTCTCCATCCCTTTACAAGCTCTTTTCGAAACGCCGCATCCCCCCGAGCCTCCATCCGCCGTTTTTTCTTCTCCGTCCTTCTGTTGTTCGTTTGCTCGTTTGGCCGGCCGTCTTTTAACTTCTCCGCGCGTCTATCCATTCGTAAAATACATGCACTCACGCACACAAAAAAAAAAAAGAAAGAATAAATAAATTATATATATATATATATATAGGTAGGATAAACGAAGCAAAGAATCATCGGACTTTCTTTTGGTCCACCATCGACGACGCTTCGTTCGACGTTCTTTTCGGCTTTTATCGTCATTGGCGTTGACTCGGCGGGCCAAGGTGCGAATACATTGGGAAACCACGAGCATCGCAACTAGATCTAACGAGGGAAATTTTTCGGTATCGCGTCGCAGCACGCCACGGGTCGCTGTTCTCGATAAGTTTGGCGCGCGGTGTGCGGTGCTGTACGATGCGGTGCGGTGTAGTACGGTGCGGTACGGTGAACACGAATACTCCGTGAAAGCCGCTTCAGCGCGTTCTCGTAATGCGGTAACGAGGGAAGAAGGCGAATCCAGAAGCGAAATAAAAAATACGGTCCGCTCTCCGGAGCAGCGAGTTGTTTTATTTAATTAAAATTTTTTCCACGAGCCCGAGACTGGCGTAAAGGCTGGAAGAGTAACGAATGGCTGAGAACGCGGATATCCGCGTAGAAATTCGGCTCGTAATCTCTGGTAAGGTTATCCTCGATAACGAAGAACTCGCGATCTTCCCCTAACGAATGATCGTCTCCGGTGAACGAGAAGGCAGAAACGTCGACGTACGTTACGGTTAAGACGCTCCTCCGTTCCGGAGATTCCTCCTTTTCCACCGACGAAATTAGCGGAGGACATGTTTATTGTAAATGAATCCTACTCCGGGAGCGGCTCGTGGAAGACTGCTACATGTTCTAGGGGGTGGCGAATCGGAGAGACGAAGACGGAGGTAAAGAGAGAGGAAGATGCGGGGAGGGTAGTTTGGAGGGCGCGCGCGCTCGCTGCTCCGATTTATGCGCCCGTTACCGAGCCCTCTGGCGCAATTAAGCTCGCGTTATAATATTGTTGTTTATTCTGAGCCTCGGCTGCGAAGCGTTAACCACCCCTCCGCTCCGTGCCCACGTTGGCTCTACTGGCAACAACCAACCCTACGATCCCCTAATCTCCCTGACGCGGCAGCTAGAATCTCTCGCTCTATCCCATTTCCTTTTCCAGTTCCTACCATCCTCCCTCCCTCCCTCCCACCCTTCTACCCTTCCAACCTATCCCTCCCCGCTCTCTCTCTCTCTCTCTCTCTCTCTCTGCCTGCGTGATCTCTCCCTCGCGACTCTCCTCGTCTCTCGCTCGCCGTTTCTTTTTTATTCTCGCCGACTTACAGCATCAGCGCCAAATACGGGACTAACAAACCACTCCCTGGCGGTCGACAGAAGCGAAATTCCAGTTTTGTTTGTCCCTGCAGGGCAGCCTTTGATTGGGATTCGCGAGTTAATTTGAACTTATTTTGACGCGCGGTCACGTACGCGCTAATGAAGCTGGCTTTTCGGGGTCGAGCCTCTGACGTTCCGGTCGTTCGATCGTTTGTTCCGATTTGGCTTTCCATTCGCGCCAAATCCAAACGATGGCCCGCCGCCGATCGAGAGCCCGCTTTGACCGGCCTTTCCTCCGAAAGATTTATCGTCCGAAGGGTTGCGGAGGATCGAAACTGCACGATCGATCGATTTATTTCGGGCTTTCGACTCGGCCCGTCAAATCACTTCCCCCACCCACCCACACGCACACACAGACACGATAGAATCGATCTGTGTTCCTTCGTGGATTTATCTGCTTGTTTACATAAATTTGAGAAATCTATAATTAAAGCCGTGATTCGTCTTACGAGCTTTTATCTCCGCTTGGAATCGACCAATTTATACCATTTAAATAACGCGTGAATCACTTCTTAAACCGGTTCCTGGACTCGATCCTGCTGACTCTGACGAAACGAGGACGGACAGAATTCGTTTCGAGCGAAATCGACGTTAAGTCGACGACAACTGCGATACGCCGGTGGTCCTGCGTGCGCACGCGTTCGCTCGGCAAAAAGCTGTTTTACCGGAATCGCATCTAACAGAGGAGGAATTTAGACGTGGCAGAGCGTCGAGAGTACGCGCGGGGATGCCGAATTTCGTCTGGCGACTCCACGAAGATAAGATTTCCTCTCGGAGCGCGATGCGCGCCGATCTGACTCGAATACGATCGTTTCGAGGCGTATCTGTTCGATGCGTTATAATTAAATCGTCGACTTTCACGCGGATCTATATTTTTCCGCATAAAAGAAAAGAAATAGAACGTAAATAGAAATTCCTTTCGTCTACTACAGATCACGACGATTGCTCCACTTTGAGTATTCTATGTACTTTCGCGCGTTAGATCTTTTCCCTTTAAACTTGCCACGGATGCAGAAACATCGGGTAAAATCCGATCACGACGAAGCATCCGACGCCGATAGAAAATCTTCGAACGTCGCGTCCAACGTTAAAAGTTAACCGGCGTTCGTCTTATCGACGCTGTGGTGTTTGGACGCGAACGGTGCGTGCCGCGTATCTTCCGTGGGACGTACCGGTCGATGCATCGCGAACACGAAAAAGTCACACAGCTGGCACGAAAATCACGGATGGAATCTAACCTGAGCGAGGAAGAAGATCTCCCGATGACTTTACATCGAGAGGGTATACTTGGCCATGATCAAGATCGAGCCCCGAGAAAGACGGATAGAGATGAAAAGAGAGGACTCGATGTAAGCAGAGAAGTCGGAGAAAGAGCGAGACGAACGCAGGTGCAACCTGCAACGGTACGGGACAGACGTACGGACGTACGAACGGACGAAGGTGGGATTGAGTTATGACAGCGTTTGCTCCAGGGGGCCGGCTCTGGACCCGACGAAGCGGATATTCTTCTTATTCTTTATTTCTTCGTCTGCGGCCCCGCCGTAGAAACCGTCGGCCATGCATCACCTTCGGTTCACTTTGGTCCTGCCTCCTCTTCGGCATCGTTCCACGGCCACACCACCATCACGGCCCATCACGATCCCACCTTAGCCATCGTCCGCTGGAAACGTTGATTCCACCCACCGCGGCAGCCTCGACTCTCCAGCGAGCCGTAGGCTCTGCGAGTATTTACCTTTTAACCGTTCGTTTCTTCGTTCGGCCGCTTCGCTTGATATCGCGGCGAGTTTCCCTCTTGCACGCTCGGCTCTCTTCGCGATTCGCGGTTCGCCAGGTTCGCGTGTCTCGTACGTAGTTGAACGAAACCGAGGACCATCTCGTTGTCTAACCGAAACGAGCCAGGCGAACCGTTAGAGGAAGAGCTACGGAGAGTAAAGAAAAAGGGAGAGAAAGGGAGAGAGAGAGAGAGAGAGAGAGAGAGAGAGTGAAAGAAAAGGGAAACGTTGTTAAATTACGGAAAGAAGCGACTTGCCAGTTTCGAGGATGGGGGCAGGCTAGCCTCGTAGATATGTCGCGTCGGTGACAGAGTCGAAGAAAGAGCTCGGCCAAGTCGCGCGTAAATCATTCCTGGTAATAAAGATCCACTTGTCGTGGCTCGATATTTATGAATCGCCCTCGGTTCTGCTGTACGCCAGAAGAGAATCGGCTTTTAGCTCTCGTGGCTAGTCGGAATGAACGATCGTCCGATTTCGAGATAATCGAAGAGGTCAGGGGCGGAGGGGACTAGGCCGCGAAGGACTTGGCACGGCAGGAAAGACTGTCGGTGAGGAAGGCGAGGAAGGCGTGGAGGACGTGGAAGGCGAGGAAGGCGAGAAAGGCGAGGAAGGCGAAGAGAAAACGAGCCGAGAAAGCATCGGGGAAGGGGAATCGGGGAGGAGGAAGAGAAGGAGAGGCAGAAGAAGAAGTCGAGTCCGAGTCGACGTTCGTTGTAGAGGCCGCAGACCGACAGACCGAGCGAAGGACCGCGAGGCCATAAATACCTCAGCGCGTTCAGCCAATTAAAACAAATCATTTTAATGCGCAACCTTTTTAATTAATGCCCGTGCTCGCTCGCTCTCATCCGCTTCCCTCCTCTCGGATAGTACACGATCGCCGCGCTGGCTCCGCCATTCCCATCCCAGAACGATCGAGGCTATATTAACCTGTACGTCGCTATATCCTGTCTGACTTTAGCTTCGTGAACGAACGCGAATACTCGCCTCGTTCTGTGATCGACTCCACTCGATCCGACTGTTGCACCTTTCTCTGCCAACTAGCTCGTCGTCTCCCTTAAACCAAAGAGTTCCAGTTTTTTGCCAATCTTGCCTTGAAAATTGCAACTCGTTGCTCCTTCTACTCTACGTATCGTCGAACGGCTATCGTCGCGTACGCGATTTACGTCCATCGATCGATTCGCCAGAGACGAGAAGGATATCATGGCGGTTGCGACGTCCGTGCGCGTTCTTTGGGTTCGCGAGTACTCGAGGCAACGTATCGCCGCCGTTATTGACGAATATAACGACGATCGTACCGCCGCGGATTAGACTTTTAAATGACCTCGAGCCGGACCGGCGCATATTTCACGAGATGACGGTGGACGTCGCGCTAAATCATCCGGAGTGACCGCATCCGCTTACCCAATCGGACCGAGACTCTTCTTAACGGCCTCTTGTCACGCCTGCGACATTCCACCGAAACACACGCCGAGAACGTGTCTCCTCTCTCTTTCCCTCGTATTTTAACCTCCTCCGTCCCTCTTTCGTCAATGTCGTTGCCGCGAGACGCGCTTTTGTCGACCACCATATTAATATTGTTCTATCGGAATTCCAATCCCCCGGAATGGGCCGGCAACACGAGATTTCCCAACGCTATAATTCACCGCGGCGACGCGTTCCTCGACGCCGTCTCGGCGTTCGCTTCGTCCCGACAAATTTTTACCTTTTGTTCGAATTACCCTTCCACTCCTCCGCGAATTCGAATCGAAAGCGCGATAAATACATTGATGGACGATTTCGCGGCGGGAGTTTGCACTTTCTTCGCCAATCCTACGCGTGACGATCGTCTAGACGTCTATAATACGTTTCGAGTATTGCTCAACGACCGAGGTTACTCTCCTCCGCTGTTTCTCCTCGCTATGTTTAGCAACCGTGAGAAAACACAGATGCATATAATGCGCTATATCGATATCTTTTTTACCTAGAAGCTTATTATTATGTACATAAATGTTTCCTAAATTTATTAATGCCAGTGTTGCGTTACATCCTTTTACGAAGGAAGACGACTAACGATGCAACGTGTATCAACACGTTTTTGAGACAACCCACTGCCGCTCGTTTATTGCATTTATCAGCATCTAGCAAATTTTCTAAGACACACGGTGCGAATGATCGCAATCGTAACGATATAACTGGAAAACAAAAGCGACAAAGGTATTTAATTTCTACTAAATACGAATAGCTGGACGCTCGCGACTGAAACAATCGTCGAAACTAAAGGCAATCTATGCGCAGCAGATAGTCGTACGCGTTAAGTTTATAAATTCGGCGTAAAACGTAGTATCTTATTAACATCGCGATTTTTCCTCGAAGTCAGTGGAACGATGACTTTCGATATGGCAACAAAGTACAATGGAAAGTAAATGGCACTCTTGGCAGGGATAATACGATAGTCGTAAAATTGGCGAAGCTTGAAAATGCGCGGGTTTCGATCACCGAAACAGAGACTCGAAAAGACATAAAAAGAGACGAGGCGTTCGAGCAGAACTCGGAAACTAGTTGTTTCGCAGCGGCAAATTAATTTTTACAAATGCAGCAATTACTATACGATAGAAAGTTTATACTGGAAATAAATTATGCTTTTATTAACTTTCAATTCCTGATTATAAAAGTTTCTAGTTAAAGGAAAACTCGGTTAACAGGTTGACCCATTAAGGACCAGGCAATAATTCGTCGTAATGTTGTAAACGCTTGAACGTCTTCGAATGTCATAAAATTCCAGAGTCTCGGCGGCAGAAAAAACGACGACAAGAATATCGAGCGAATCCTTGCGTTCCTTAATTTCCTTCCATAGCCGCTTCCATTTCCTTCCATGTGAAAAAAAAAAAAAAAAAAAAAACAAAGAAAAAGAAGAAAAACGGAATCTGTTAACATAAATTCGATCGAAAAGAGTTTGCGTACAAAGAGTTGTCTTGCGTAACGCGTACGAGTCGATCATAACTATATCCTTTCTATAGCACGAAGGATACGTGGCGTGCGTTCGTTCTCGAAGGATCGGTCAATTTGTTTCGACGATTGGCTGCCGTAGCGGTAGGCTTTCCGGCCGATCTGCTCGAATACGACTTGTCCTTGACCGGCAGTACGAGCCTGGTAAAAAAGTCGCGCGAAGAGAACGGACAGGGGTCGCGAAGGAAACAAGAGGCGAAGAAGAAGCGTAGCTTGGCGAGTGGGTGCAGAGGTTGGTGCAACGGGTGACACGGCAACGTACTTGCAAAGACTATTCGAGTGCAGGTGTAAGAGAAGGTACGTCCTAAGCTCGTGCGAGGGCGTGTATATCCTGACATTGTAAAAGTTGCCGTTACACTTGCGTAGCCAATTGGGTAGGCCGGGACTCCCTCTAGGACGGCCCAGATCTCGTAGCCTCTCTTCTGCTTCTGCCGTTCTTCGTCTCTGTCCTTTTCTTTCTTTCGTCCGCTTCGAATCCCTGTCCTCCTCCGCGTCCCTTTTTCTTTGATTTTCTTCTTCGATCCGCCTGTCCTTCGTCCACGTTCGGATCCTGGCACTGCGTTCGTTCTGTTGCGCGCTCGCGGAGAGCCCGCTGCCGGTATCGTCGAGCTGCCATCTCGAAAAATCCGTGTCCTTCGTTCTGTTACCGCGGTAGGTTTCCCTGCGCCGGTGACCACGTTCGTTCGCAAAGATCTCGATACAGCACCGAGAGATACGTACGCGAAGATCGTGGCTACCACGTTCGGAAATTTGCTGCCGATTTCGATAACATCGACGAGCTTTCGCTTAGTTTTATACGTGCCGAGGAATGCCGGTATTACCCGTGCCTTCTCTGTCGTTTTCCTGCCGTTCATTCGTCCCCTCTTCTATTCGCCAAGTCGCTACCTGGTTCGCGGTTTTCGCATTTACACGGATGGCACGGACCCGTGCAACATTTCCAGTGCGACCATTCGCCAAGAGTAACTGTCGCATCGGAAAAGAAACGAGGAAGGAGGCAATGTCGGTAGCGAAACTAGAGTAGGAACGCGAACTCGTCGAGTTGCTCGACTATCTGGTTGTATAAGTTCAGTAACCGTATAGATCGTCACCTCTTGACAGAAACTATTTAAAGTGCAGCTCTTGTGTGCGCTCGCCGGCAGGTTGATATAGGATGCAACAGCTGCGATCGGATCGTATGGCGTGCGAACAGCCGATGGTCACACGCGTACCATGCATTCGTTGGGCCATTGTGCTGTCTTATTACGCGTTGAATTTAACGAAAACGTGTCCCTTTAAGTCGCGAAATCATTATTCCGCGCGTCGTCGTGTCGGCCAATCGTTCCACTCTCGGTATTCGAAAAATTATACGAATTCTACGGCGAAATATATTTAGAACACGCTAAACACCCGTATACGAATGGTTTCTCATCCAACAACCATTTCTCTTTTCTTTCAGACACTCGCTGCGACAGCATATGCTGCGCCACGCTGGGAAAAAGTACAAGTGCGGACTTCCGGGCTGTCCAACGGTGCTCCGAACAGCCTCCGAATTGAGATCGCACAGAACCTTGGTACACGACAGCACGCCGTCTAATAGACGATACAAGTGCTCCGATTGTTCTTACGCGGCCAAAACGAAAACTCAGCTACGCCGGTACGTACAAATTCCTGTAATCGTTATCGTATCTCATCGACGAGAAATTCCAAACAGCCAATTCACGCTTTTGCCTCCTTACAGAAAATTCTCATCTTAGAAAACTGTTTCGCGTGGCAAATTGTATTCTTCGTGCTTGTAGCGTTAATTCCGAATTAACCAGCTCGATGCAATAGGTGGAACAAGTGCAATGAGAAAAGCGATCCGAATTTTCTTATCGACCAAGCACACGTATTTTGTACACCAACGATGTACGCTTCTCGTACGTTCGTGTTACTTTATTCGGTGGAATAAAGGGAATCGCGGAATAAATGAGACAAGCAACGAAACGCAGAAATTCGTTCGTTAATATTCGACGTCGGATTCAGCATTAATTATAATCAAGATTCCCGCTGGGAATGATGCAAACCTCCGTCTTGTTCATCGTGCTCGTGGATCGCGTATGTACGACGCGTGATCGATGTCTTTGCGGAAGTAGAAAATTAATTGCTATGGGCGTAGTAGTACTTTGAGCCCGAAGACGCGCCACTTGGTACGCGCACGTGATCCCTCGGTCGCCACACGATTCAGGAATCTCGAATATATTATCGTCCAATATTATCGATACAATTTATTTTATCTATACCGCAAGTCCGTACACGTTTCGTGGCGCACCTTTCCTCTTTTCCATGCAATTTTCCATTCGCGCTGATGCATCGTATTTATTTTATAATCGAAGCTACGAGGAAACTTACGACACATCCCGCGACTCTGTTCAGATCCGATGATGGAACTCTGCCGAATTTTTTCTCTCTCGAACTCACCTTAAATTCAGCTGAAACTTTCTGTATTTCGATGTTTCGTTTGGGAAAAGTTTTGCCGCAAAGTTCGGACGAAAGATCGGGCATAGATCGGTAACGATTCCCGCCTGTTTCTTTCGAATTGAATAAATTTTCCGATAATGAAAAATTTGAAGCGTTAACAGAATCTTTGGTACAACGTTCGGACCGCAGGTCAGGCGTATCAACGACGATCGCTTCGTATCTTCTTCGAATCGAACAAATTCTCGGATAACTGAAAAGATTCGAGGGAAAGCGAGCGAAAGGGGCGCGGCAGAGCGAAACGCTAATTATTCGACGAACGTACGCCGGTATCCTACGTACGCGCGTTTTAATCGGATTAATCGATTGATTCTTAGTTGTCCGAGCAGACAGGTGGTTGGACACTAGCACCGGGAAATATGCGATGCGTGCGCCTCGTAGATTACGCACGAACGCCAGCGATTCGATTTAAATTAAGTCTTATTAAGGACATTGTATCGGGCAAGACCTCTAATAAATTTCATCTCGTTTGATTCGTTGTTCGTTTCAACTGTTTTGCGCTTTTTCTCTTTTGCCAAACGAATGGCCAGAGAGGAAAAAGGGGAGGAAACAGAGAGTACGAAGAGAGAAACGAAAGGGGCGAAAAGCGAAACGAGAAAGAGAGAACGAGACAGAGAGGGAAAGAGCGACGAAAGCGGAAGTTGCGTGCAGCAGTCGGCCAAGTGCGGGCAACCCGTTATGATCGTCCGCATGGCGATGGTCGGCGCGATATTTCATCGCGAATTGAGTACTTACTACGTGAGTCGAACTCAACGCAGCCACAGAGTGTCACGGGTCTCTCTTTCTCTCCCACCTGCGCCTTCTCTACGCTCTACCTCCCCCTAAACTCTCGTCTCTCTAGCTGCGTCCTGCTCTCCCTCTCTTTCGCTCTTTCCATACCCTGTTCTTCCCCTTTCCACGTTTTCCTTTCGTTCTCTTTTTTCGTCGCTGTCCTGTACTGTCACCTTTCCCTCTTTCTCCCAGCGCCGATCTTTCTCCCTCTCTTTCGGCCTCGCTCTGTGCGGCGGAGTAAATCACAGAGGATTTTAATTAAACGTGTCACGCATTTCGAACCTGATATACACGTAACCATGGCCAATGGCTCCCTCGCAATATCGCGCACGCATATCGCATCGTTCATAATCACCGGCCCTGATACGACGATGAACTCGTCGATGGTACCGCGTTTTTTCCCAACTGCGTGTCCTTCCTTCTTGCCCTCTGCTCTGATGGAACGCGAGACGCGAGAGAAAAAGTCGACTACCGATAAACTACGTTTCGAACGCCGAATGCCAACCAGCTCCCATCGATCGTCTCGCGTTCGCGTTTAAGATCAAACAAATTCGCACGTACATTCGCATTTAAATTTACACGTAGATTCGATCGTAGCTGTAGACGTAAATTTTAGTACGCCGAGTAGCGTAGCCCGGGTTCGTCAAAGTCGATAAGCTGGAATGCGTAACCGAGAGTGGGTCGTGTAAACATGACTTGCGAATTCTTTGTTGCAGACACTGCACTCGGCACGAAGAAGCAGGGAACGCGGCGAAATCAGAACTTCGCGCATGTCCCTACAGTGGTTGCGCTTTTAAAACGAAGCTCGCTTCTCATTTGCAGCGGCACGTGCGTCTCCACACGGGCACAAAGCCATACAAGTGTCGTCATTGTCCGTACGCCAGCAACAACTTGGTAAGTCGAACCAGTTGCTAAGGATCTATACTGCGAGCATCGTGTCGAGTTAATCGAGGTAAATAAAGCCACGTGATTAAACTCAAAGTATCGTAGAGCAGAAAATTGCACGAAACGTAACGAAAGTCCACGTATACGATACACTTTTTGCGAAATATATCGATTCGTAAGATGTAGCTCTGATTTAGGAAAAGGAAATTTGAAAAATCGTAGGAGACGCAAAGCGTTGGAGATTTGCGAGTAGCGTGAGACAAGGTGCAATCAGAATTAGTTGTTCCGCGGCCATAGGCTAGCTTTTATAAATGCAATAATTAGTCTAAAGAAGAAAGTCACGGGGCATCGGTACGGTGTAATATCGATGGAAAGTAACAAGCAAATATTTTCCATATCGACTCATAAATCAGCCTCTCGGTAACCAAACTGGCCAAATTCCACTTTCGATTAATTTCTTAATTCCATACGATATACTTCCATAAATTCACTCGTGGCGATACCAAAAAAAAAGTACACGAGCAATGGTAAACTTGAAAGTAGATCTATGAAACAACGTTTGCGATATCATCGTTCTCCCGTATTTTTCAATTTGCCGACTCGATCGATGTGACTTCCGATCGGCTCGAATAACGTTTGCAATATGAAATCTCAGATTTTACGGTTACTCGTTGCAGCTGCATCCTTGCTGCGACAACCCCTTTCGAACGCGGGTCGAATCGAAACGGAAAGATCGGTCTCGTATTGCCAACTGTTACGGCTGTACACGGTAGAAAGGTTGACTCGCAGTTCAATTTTTGTAGCCGCGGTGACTCTGCGGCGTAAATTAAGCAAAGTACACCTTAACGTTTGGACCATGCCGCCGCCTCTGCCGCCACCGAGGCGCGATAAGATAACGAGTTAATTGTGCTCACTGGATGCCCACACACGCACGGCCCAGTCATACCGAGCGGCCGGTATGCTAATGCCCTTTGAAGCTTTAGTTAGGATGCGACTCGCATACGAGGGCTCCGTGTCTCTTTGATAGCGACATAAACTCATTCCAGTGGCTCTCAGCCTGGGATAACTTGAGCCAAGGTAATCTCGCGGCACGGAGAATTGCGAACGGTGTACGTCTTGCATCGATAATGATACAGCAGGTAGGCACTTCTGAATTGTATCGAGTCGTATGTAACTGTACGGAAGACGTGGCAGCTTCTGGGCTCGTTTTGCTCGTTTTCGTTCTTCCGGGGATAAGATCGGTCGGCCGTTTCGCCGGTATCGTAATATTACGATTACGATCGGCAATCGAACGAACGATTAAATTCGTACCCGATCGGATTCGAGTTCGTACGTCAGCCACGAGATGAAAAATCGGGACGAGGATGTAAGAATCGATTTAGCTCGCGGACGATATCGAGTACGATGTTTATTTGCTGAGATTTCAAGCTGTTAACCCGCGGAAGAACGAGTTAACTCGTCACCAGGATACTCCATCTCCTTCGATACAACGATTCTTTTATCTATGGCTCTTTCGTGTTTTAATCGGTCGTATCGACGACGTGACCGGACTTAGGTGGCGTTTATCGACTTTTAATTGGAATTATAGAAAATCTTGGTCAGGAAGCGATTCGTTCGTACGGAAGAAACGAAGCAGATCGATACTTTAACCCTTTTCGATCGACAGTGAAAGATGTTTTATCGAGAGGTAAACAAATGGATCGAACGAGACGCTTCTCGATTCGATGGGTTTTATACGAAATTAATAATAATATTAATTTAATCGACTATTTGAAGAAAACACGAACGAAATTGTTACTCGTACAGACGAAGGAAAAAAGAAGCAATCGCGAGAAGAACGGCGAGTGAATTTTTAATCGCTGTGTTCTCTTTTTTTTTTTTTTTTTTTTGCTTAATTCGTGATATCATTAGGAAAAATTACATTTCGCCTTGTCCGAGATACTGTAGCTCTGCCTAACAACGTGGTGGTAGCGTTAATGATAATTCTCGAAGGCATTGGTTGGTTTAGGATTCGCTACGCGTTTCCACGCATCTCCTCTCATCTCCTCCCGACTGCCATCGTTTTTTATCTGCCTCTTCAATTTTCTTGCCGACTTGGCCCCCGCCCCACGGTAAGTAATGGCGAGTCGAAATAATAAAGATTTAATAATTCCCACCGATCGGGCGTTTGCGGTAGGCGATCGAATGGAAGCGATACGATCGATTTATTCGGTATCTTGGGTGGAAATTTACCTGAAGGGATGGTTTCGGACGGGCTGGGATACGCAACGGGATAAACGTTGGCCGGAATTTATTAGTTATCGAGTAAAAAGTGGAAACGCGCATCCATTGGATATCTCATCGATAAAATCTTGATCTGGGTTAAAGATCCCGGCAGTTTGCGCTTACAATTTTACAATCCTCCTCGGTCAGCGGCCGGCCAACAGAATATCGAACGTTTCTTTTTTTCTTTCTTCCTTCCTGTATATTCGATAATTCCCATAGAAGTGTTACATACGTATAAATATATATATATATATATATATATATATATATATATATATATATACATGCGTTATGTATATCTCTACGTATATACGTATATATACATATATACATACGTTAGGAGAAACATTTACGTTCGAGTTACGATACAGTAGTCTACAGGTAGAAGGAAATTAATATGACCCCGAACCGGCTGGAATCCCGAAAGAAATAAAGAAGAAGGAAGATAAAGCGCGGCGATTTGAAATCCTAGAACGAAGCCTCGTAAAACGGGGTATTCTACGGCCGGTAACATACAGACGAGCGTGTACGGTCTCGATGCAACAGAAAATTATATCCGAAGGAATCGGAATCGATCGGATTAATGAAAAGCGTATACTAGCGATTTGCGTGACGGCGCACACTTTCCGCGGGCTTGTAGAAAGCGTTTCGCGCAGAGGTGCACGACCGCCCATGACGGTGTGAACGGGTCTTTATCCGAGAGACCGTCACGGAGCGCTGCTCGTGCAGAAAGATTTACTTATGGGAAATTAAATTTGATGTTGCCGTTGCCATCAACGGCTCGTATAAGCCCGCCTGGTAGGAAGATGTTTACGACTACGGCCAGCTACTTAGCTCGAGAGGGTAAAGCGCCTTTAAATGCTCCATGGCATAGCCAATGAACGCGTCCGGTTTGCGGCAGACCGATTCTGGTCGCAGGTATTCACCGTCGACCGATACCAGCGAAAGATCGTCCTGAACGTTCCTCGACACCGAATCCACACACTCTGACTCCATCACCAACGTCCTCGACTTCCCGAATGTCGCGCGTGTTCACGCTGTTCACCTATCCGACCACGCTGTTTAATCCCGCGCCAATCTTTCCCGCTACGGTGACATCGTGAAACGATTCGTCGTTTTGCCTTGCCTCTCCCTTTGCACTCTCCCTTTGCATTCTGCGTACATCTTCGGTTCGATTTGTTGCGATCTAGTTTCGCTAGTTGTCAGTTTCACGCGTCTTTTGGATCCTCGTTGCATTATGCAGTGGCTACGAAAAACATCCGCGCTTATTATAGATAGAACGAGGATTTTTATGCATTCGTGGGACATTTAAGATGCATACGACCATAAGACACGCGATACAGGGAAACTACGATATGTGCCAAATAAGATACTGATTGTAGCTTTCAGTGGATAACACGGACAGATGTTCGTCCGTTGGTCGAAGGAGGTTTTAAACGATCGAATTTCGGTAGTTTGCTTTGTGAGTAGAAACAGGAAAGAAACATTACGCAAGAAATGCGGAAACTAATCGATTCGAGTTAGATGTTTGCGTCACTCTGCGAATTCGATGCTTATTTTGCTTCTCATCGTCGAATACTTTCTGTCAGTTCTTGTCTCGAATCAATTCTTCTACGATGTCTATCAATAGCGTAAGATGCGACGATCTCGCGGACCAAACGATGCAACCTCCCCGACCAAACCATCTTTCATCATACTATTCGTCGATTGTCTTCAGGTTTCGTATTTCTTTAATAAGTCTTTTACAAAGCGTTTGCAAACGTACGCTCGTACAATATTTCTTTTCTTGTTTCTATTCACAGAATGAACTGGTGAAGTTTAATTATTATATACCTTGTCACTTTGCTATCGCGTTATCCTGAAATACCGCCCCGTCTCGGATTAAACGCGTCAGTGTCATTCAGAAGAAATCGTAATTTTCTGCATCAAAAAAGCTCGCTGCACTATCACTGATCACTTTAATAAACGACTATGATATATAGATATATAGATAAGCTCGCGATCTTCCTTCAGTTACGATACTAAAAGAGTATCGTCACCTACAAACTACTCGTAATCGAATCGTACACCAAAGAGTTACATACCTTTGAATAACAACAAGGCTGATAGTAATGGTGTTTGTTGCAGGAAAACCTGAGGAAACACGTGTTGTCCACGAACCTGCATCCGGGCAAGACGATCTACGAATGCGACGTTTGCCAAGAAGACAACCCGGAGCCGTTCCAGACGAATTTCGCGAAAGAGCTTCGCGCGCATCTCTTGGATGTGCACAGCGACGCTTTTCCAACTCCTAACCACGCGAACGATTACGTGGTCGGGATTTTTAAGGTTCGACGAGACTGCGACGAGTCGAATTAAAAGCGCCGCAACCGTCGTTCGAATATACATCCCGCGGATCGTCAGCAGCGGCGAACATAGCGCACTGGACGTTGGTGGTATCGGCGTTGCTTCTCGTTGTTCGTGATCGTGCGAACCGGTAGGCCTGTACCGTGCCAGGAAATAGTTAAAGTGATGTACGGTCACGTGGCACGGTACGTACTTTGGACGCGTACACGACCGAATCTTTATGTCCCTAGCGTCGAGATATTACGAGAATCGTTCGAGTCCACCTGCTGATATCTCGGATTCCTCGACGCGCCGGTACGCAGCAAGTACGTAAGTTTGCGAGTTGTCGTCATTGTATTACGTTTCGCTTCGTCATACTCGTGTAACCGAAGTAGACGTATACCGTTCCATCGTTCGTTAGAAATAAAGACAAACGTGACGAACGAATTTACGAAGAGCGGTCGGTCCCTCGCGACTAATCGTACTGTTTCGCGTCTTTGCTTTACACGATATCGGGAACGCGGACAAGAGCGGACGAAAGTACCGAGGCGTACGAAAGAGAGAGAAAGAGGGAGAGGGAAGGAGAGAGAAGGGAATGGAACGAAACGAGACGAAACGGTCGTTGAAAAATTCATCGTGGCTGAAAGCCAGCGACGGACCACCTCGTGGATCGTCTTACAAGACGCGTTTCCGTCTTCGAGGGTCCTGATTGTGAGAAATGCATCGTGCTGTCGCGCGAGATAGGTGTCGTAAAGTATGCGGCCCTTGAGTTCTCCTGGGCAAAAAGGACGAGACCGAGCTGGAAAGACGGAGAGAGGAGAGAGAGCACGGGCGTCGTGAGCGCGAAGGATAATTTATTGACTAATTAACGAGGATGTCCTTCATTACGGGTCGAGCAGCAGTCGTGGTCGCTTGCTCTCGCTCGGAACCGGCATTATTTGGCGCCCGAATATTTACGACCGCGTCCTCCTTCTGCCCGTGGACCGGGCCCTCCGCCCCGATACCGATGCCGATGCCGATGCCGATGCCGATGCTGATGCCGATGCCGATGCTGCTCTGCTGCCTCTGTCCCCTGCTTGAGAAACACAAACCGTGAGGGAGAGGCCCGGGGTGGACAAGGAGAAGAGGAAAGAGCGCGCGGACCCATAACGACGTGTCCCGATCTTACGGCGATTCGGGGACTTGGAATTTCCTTGCCGATGGCGATCCTACGGCCTACTCCGACACACGAGCACGAAATTCGCGGGCGTTACTCTTCGGACAAAGGATCGCGCTTAAATCTTGCGAAACTCGCGCCGCTTCTCTCGCCGCGAGACCCGCGTCTAAATCGATTCAACGACCGAACCAGAGCTCATCGAAACCACCGTGTGATCGTGGCACGATTCGCGTTACAGCTATTGGTAAACCTACGGCTAATGCAGAGGCGACTTATGCGCGTATTAACTTTATTTCTGTCCGAGTATAACTCTGACAGGGTACACGCGGTGTCCTTATAACGGCCTCCCCTACAAATTTCGGAACGTACGTACATATATATTCTGCTTTAAGCGAGTATGGCATTAGCCAGAGCGTCGTTTACTCGGTCACGTAACTTTGAGTTAATCTTTGGAAACTTAGTACACGTTGCGAGTTCGTTCTCGCGAGTCTTTAAGCTGCGTCGCTCTTCTCGTCCACCGTTCGCGGCTAACGGCTAACGTTCCGTACGATGTTCGAAAAGCTAGCAGATATAAAGAGACCCGTAAGGAATCGAGTCTACGCGGGCAAAGAATCGTAAAAACTAGCGCGAAAAGGGAATGTACGAGGTCTGCGTGGCTGTCTTTCGGGCATCTTTATAGCGAGTTTATCACGGGGAACAAGGAAACCGATACGTAGAAAGAAAAAGTAACGCGAAATTAGTGTGAACTGCAAAGTGCTAAGAAGTCGCGACAGGATGGTTAGGTACACCGCTTAATGAAGATATAACGAGCCTGGCGCCCCGTGGGGTTGGCACGACGACGTCGGCACCGAGACGCCCCCCACCTTCATTCCCCAACGCGTCCTCGTCGTTTCTGCAGCAGCAGCAGCCCCTTCTCGCAACGAGTCTGCGGGCCTCGGATTACGCCAGAACACTCGTCCTCTTTACGATCTTAGCCGGGCAGCGTGGCTCGCGAAATTCCGCGGACTTTATTCCCCTAATTACACTCGGCAACTTATGTCACTGCCAGCCGGAGATTCCCCTCGCGATGTCGCTTCACCGCGTCATTTATTTAGACAGTTAATAACCTTCAACGGTTAGCTGCGTTAGCTGCGACTTTATGGATGCCGATAGTCATCGAACGATCGTGGTGATTAATCGTGATTGGCCGTGGCCGTGATTGGTCGGTCAGTTCGTCGAAAGCGGCTTCTCCGCGTTCTAAAAGCGAGGAGATTTTGTCGGTGTAGAGCGGCCGTGTCACCAGCCGCCACGTCTTATCTTATCCCGAAAAAAGCGCTATAAATTACGCTGTTCGAGTTCAATTTCGTAGGCAGTTCGGTTAATCGCGAGGTGATTGATCGTACCAAGGTATATCCAGATGAATCCACGCAATACTTTCTACCGTGACAGCAGAGCTCTCGCATACGGCACTCGACGGTCTCGCTTCGCCTCTCCTCTTCTCCTCTTCTCTCCTTCTGTTTCCTCGTCGTCTTCCTTTCTCCCCTCGTCCCCCCCCCCACTCTCCTTTTTTTTGTTCGTTGCTAAAGAAAGAACCGAGAGAGAAGAGAGGACCCTTACCCGTTACGATATTCGGTGTCCCAGAGTTCGCGAGGATTCGCTGGCATTCTATCCCGCGAAACGACGAACGAAGCGAGTGTAGAGGATCGAGGCGGAATGGGCCGAGGGCGGACGATATATTTTCCCTGGATGGCTCGGACACGGCCTCGCGTGTCTACACGCGTGAGCTCGATGCCACGTCGCGAAGAGACAGCGGGTGTCGGCCCGTACACGCACAAGCGCCGAAACGCCATCTTAATTATCGGCTGCGATTATTTATGTCGCGTCACACCGTCGCGCCAAGACTCTCATAGCAGGTACCTACTCCTCGTGTTGTGCTTTGGCGAACCTCGATGACCGAACGCCCCCGGTCGTCGAGCGTTTCGACACCCGCGCTCCTTTCGACGGCCGTTCCTTCTTCCAGCGGACAACCGGTCGTCGGTTCTTCTCTTTTAGCCGTGAAATTTCGAAACGATCGCCAGGACGGAGGATCGCGCCAATTAATACCACGAATCCCGTATCGCGTGGAAGGGCCGCGTGGCCTGCGAGAAGGACGTTGCCGGAGACAGAGAGACACCGCGTAGGGAAGACGACGGAGGATAGGAGGAGGCGAGTTGCCAGGACTGGAAAAGGGGACCCACGGGGATTGATGGCCACCACCTTTAATGCCGTTTGTATGTAGCGGCGCGCGTAAGCGCCTCGCCTTACAGTAATTAGCTCAACAAACGCGCCACCCTGTCCCATCAATTGCTACCCTACGCTTTCGGTTCTCTTTCCTTCCCATTCCCTTTCCTTGCTCGCCTCTCTCTCGCTCTCACTCGCACTCTCTCTCTCTCTCTCTCTCTCTCTCTCTCTCTCTCTCACACTCTCTAGGACTCGCTTATACGCACGCAACTTCTGTAGCTCTTCGCCCTTACCCCTATACCGCAGAGTCTCTCTCTCTCTCTCTCTCTCTCTCTCTCACGCTGTCGGTGCAGCAGTCTTGTTCTTCCGTGCTCTCCTTCTTTCTCTCTCACAGTCTCTCGCTCGGGCTCGACACTCTCACGTATCTTGAATTAAACATTCGATGCCTCCTGTCTTGGCGGCGTGCGCGCAGCTCTTGCGTCGGGAATGCAAATGCAGAAACGTGGCGCTCGCTCGCGTGTGCGTAGATGCACGTACGAGCGAGCACACGGCCGGACGACCGTGGCGAAGAGTAGGAAGGGGTGTTATCCTCGAGCGACGAATTAAAGGATACGCCGAAACCCGATTGAAAAACCACGATGCGCGCATTCGTGCGTGTATAGCAAGTTCGCGACTCCACGATCTTTACTCCCCACATCGACTCGCTTCACCGGGCGTCGTCGTATCTCCGCGATTTAAGACCACGTGTCGAAGCTCTCGCTTCGACGACCACGGCCGCACCAATACGTGGAAACTTTTCATCCTACGGATTGCTTTTCGTATATTACGAACGAATGGACGAATCGCGCGGTGTAAATTACTGGGTAATCGTGGATTCGGGCGCAAAAGCGACGATGGTTTAAACCGGTTGCCTCGGTGGTTCGTGGAGTCACGCCACCGTTTAATAATCATTCTAGCGGTAACGCGAGCAACGCGATTATTGCACTCGCCTAGGACGCAGTGTCTCGTGCATGCCAGCGCGTACGTCCTGGCTACGCGAGTCTGCATCGACACCACCTACGCGATCCCTCCCCTCCCACAAAGAGGGAGCCATATTGCGTGGTCTTGATATTTACGATTGAAACAAATCAAACGTTATCAAGCATTCCGGGACGGTGATAAAGAACACAGAGGGGACGCGGAGGCATTTGCTGCTCCCAAGGGGGATGTCATCGGAAAATCTTCCTCCCGGCGTTCCCAGTTAACGCGCCGTCATATTTGCTCTATATCGTATCGATCTTGCCCGTTCTCGGCGATTACATCTTTCACCGTATATACCCACGTCGATACGAGTGAAACCATTGGCATCCTTTTAAATGAAAAACATACCGGCTAGCTTCGTCTGGGTTTATCCGATAGTAAGACTGCTAGATATCGTATCGATTCTAGGAAAGATCGGAAGTAACCGATAGCCGATAACGATAGATGTACGAGTAATAAAGAGCCGAAAAGGCGATTAGGTAAAGGAATCAGGTCTGAGTGATTATGCCTGATAAACGAGACTCGACAGTAGGGATAACGCTGTATCGCTGGCTGTTTACGTTACATAAGTGCACTTATGAAAATCGCTGGTAAATCGAACTTTGATAATTGACTACCTATGTAACGAAACGAATAGATTAATAAAAATCGACGTTACTCCGACTTGCCAAAAATTTGTACAAACAAAATTACGTCGAAACAGTCACTGCCCTTGTCTCTGTCCCGTCGATCATCCTCGCAGCCTTTCGCTGCGTACGTCCTATACCTAATTGTCGGACGAATGAGAACGCGAGTCGCTAGTGGAAGCGAGCAGGAATCGCCGAAACTGTGCGTGGCCTGCCGTTGGGCCCTTATAAATCCATCTTTCTTTTAAGGCCGAAGGTTCTCTACGTGGCCAACGTGGTGAGCCTTCTTCGGAGTCGCCAGGGAAGGAAATGAGGAGAAGGGTTTGGGGCGGTCAGGGAAAGGGGAACAGGGGGCTGGGGAGGGAAAGGGAAGGAAGGATGTGGCGTTCGGGTCCGTGGTGATTTAAGGGCGTCGCTTTACGTGTATCACACCGCGGCTCGTCCGTTACGAGAGACCACGAAGAAGACGAAGGTTCGGTGTTGTCTCTGGGACCGTTCATTCGTATCTATCTGAGAGCGTTCGTTTGTCTTGGTGAAGTAGCGCGAGACCATAGGTACATTCCGACAGATATAGCCTGGTTACACCACAGACCGCTGAAACACTGGGCCCAAACGATCCAGTTGAGTTGATTTGTGACTACCAGAGAATCGCGGTCGGATGCTTTATGAACCGATCAGCTTGCTTCGAGCGACCACCATATGGGCCCATAAACGTCACGGCTTTCGGGTAAGAGACGGGCAGCAACGGAAGAATGCGTTTCGTATTCGCGATCTCCTCGACTTTACGATCGATGCATCTTCGATCCATGTTGCGGGGGAGGGGAAAAAGAAATATTAAAGGAACAGGAACAGGAGAAACCTATTATACTATAATTGGAAGTTCGATTTTAAAAAGCCGTGAGAACCAACGGGATCATATTTGACGTAGAATTTCGTACAAAGTTTACGACCACGAGGGTAAGTGGAATATCTTTGGATTCGAATTAGGGCCAATTTAGCATCCTTGGCCGTGGTAAGTCTTCGCCACACGAAGTCGATAATCGTCGCCCGAGACAATTCCACGATTCCTAGCGGGGAACGTTCCGCGACAGTCTCTGTGTTCGATAATATATGCGCCAAAGATTCAGCAGACGATTCGTAGTGCGATACCAGAAGCCGAAGGGGCTGACTGTTCGAGAGCGGTTAAGTTAGGTTAGTCCGGCTCGTCGGTAGAACGCGGATTTCTACGTAAACTCGCTCGGCAGATACGATCTGCGGGACCCTAGTGCGTCCGATCCTCGTGAACTTCGATGCTCGACCACCACCTTATACGTGTGCTCCACGTGTGTACAGTAACGTATCGGTTTAGGTCGCTCTCGGGACTTTGTACGCCACCCCGTATCCGTATCGCGATTCTAACGAATTCGATGTTACGCCAACTGGAAAAATCTCGCGGATTATCACGGTTAACGACGTGGCGTTGGAATTTTCCCCGTAAAGGAAGATTTTCGGCAGCCGAGGCACGCGTTGCAACGCGTCGAAGAAAGACAGACAGCAGTCGGAGCACGAGTGTGCGTCTTCTGCAGGCAGAACGGTCACGATCTGTACGGCCTCCGCCCGTTGTCCGGGATCCAGAAGCAAGGAGGTAGTATCTTATTATCCTATACCGGCAACCACGGTGACAACCCTTATAAGGGCTGTCCGTGCTCCTTTTGCCGTACACGCGTGAGTTCGAGCCAGGTAGCAGCTACGCCGACGACAACGAGAGTAGTAAGAACGAGAGTGCTGCGCTGGCTACAGCCTCAGGGAAAAATTGCTATCCCCATTAACATCGCCGGTTTACAATGAGACTCGGTAACGAGCTATTATACCACGGACTACGTAAACTTTTCCTATAATCCAACCATCCAACTTCGTTCGAAATACGATCGGATCAAGTTGAACGAGTACCGATCGGATGCGGCGCGAACGAGTGTCTTTAAAATGTCGTGCTGCCAACGTTACGGTATTTCACCTTTTTAACGATCGAACACTATCTTTCACGGGGGAACAATGTTCAAATAATACGCCGTCGATCCGATCTTACCTGAATTTATTTGATTTTGGAGGGTTGAACTCTACACCCTCTTCGTAATTTTAAACATACCAATCTGGCGCGATATCGAACTATCGAGAGGTACTAAAACGCTGTTTGTCCTAACGCTTGAATACGTATATTACAGATTTAACTATCGTTAAACCTATTTTCGCAAATCCTGTGCAGCGTCGTCATCGTGAAATCGTAACGACGTCATGTCACGTTTTGCAACCGAATCTACGACTGTGTATCTATCGAAACCATAGAAGCAGGAGATTCGCGTTGGTCGCGATGGTAATCGTGCGTGGACGCTCGTTCGCCTGAATTTTACTTCCGTCCGATGGACGTAACGGCTGCGTCGTTTACGAAATGCGACAAGTCCGAGCGCGAAATTCCTTTGCCTCGTAGATCTCGCCGAATGACTCATTTCTCGCGTCCATTCCAGTTTCTTCCTCGAAGAGGACGATCCGCGAGTATTCGCATAAAAGACGAACGTCGATTATCCGTGCGTCTCCGGGATGACCTTGAACCTGCTGCCGCCGACTCGGGTCGACGTATATGCGAGCCGGTGTTTCTACTTTCTTGGGTGTTAATCACAGCCAAGGTCACCCAGGCTTCACTCGTATAGGTGAAAGAAGCTCGAGAGAACAGAAAGGCAGAAGAGAGAGAAGAAGAGGAGGGAGAAAAGGGGACAACAGAGGGGAAGGATCGACCAAGAATATACACCGAGTTCCTCACGGACACGCTGTTACGACGAACGGCCGATCCGTTACGTCGAACACTCTAAAGACCCACTTTAATCATGATCGCTGGAAAGATCGGTGCGATCGTGATCCATCGATCGCCCGGCCGGGACGTGTTTACGTGCTCGTTGGCGTCGTTACCTTATGCTAATCGATGCCTACACCTGTCGGGCGACGTGCTCCGACGTTTAAACGACTCCCCCGTCTGAATTATTCGCGGCCAAAACTGTCGTCGCTGTGTTCCTTTTTCCACTCGGCGCCTTCTTCGCCCCCTCTTTCTCCTGCTCGCCGCCGTTCTCTTCCTCCTCTATCGCCTATTCCCTCGTCTTTTCTCGCCGCGCTGAGATTCCGCATGTTGTCACGATAAACTATAACGACGAATGAAATAAAACTGCGGCCGGAACCGCACTGGTCGAGAGCGAAAGTATCCGAGACGGGTTACGTTGTCGGATCTTTTGAATGCGTCTCGACCGCTGAAAGAACGTGCCCCGACGCTAACGTTAACGTTATAAATAGATTATTATCGATAAGGTCGATACGAGGGAACCGAGGTAATCGAAATTCGCGTGCAGCGACTACGAGAGAGGTGGACAGAGTCGTGGAAACACGGGCGAAACGTAGGACAGGACAGGGGTTGAAGCGTCTCCGAGCGACGTTTTAGTGCGGAGCGTTGCACCCGGACGATCTAATTTACGAAAGCGAACGCGGCGCGCGTGTTTGGAGAACGGCTCCGAAGCTAGCTTATCGGCTCGTTAGTTTTCGGTAGCCGAGCCGGCATTTAAACGAAGCATCCCGTGTGCTAGCCCCGCGAGAGAGGCAAGAGAGAACATCGAGGTGCCCGTTGGCTCGGTAATGATCCTTTCGTGGGTCATCAACGTTACGCTGGTGGACATGCATGTGCGGAGGCGAGTCCTACGGTATGGAGGGGTGGCAAGGAAGAGGGGTGGAACGGTGGCCGGTGCATTATATGCAGAACAGGGTGCACCATAGTGCGCCCGAGCCCAGTCAAGTGGCGAAGGGCGAGAAGGGAGAGCGAAGAAGAAGATGGGGGCCGCAGATAGGAGAGGGACGAAGGGGGAGACGACAGTGTGGCATTGCTAGGGTAAGGGGAAAAGAGAGCGAGAAAGTGAGCCAGGGACGAAAAGATAGAGATAGAGACGAAGATGGAGACGGAAGAAGAGGCGGAGGAGGACGTGACGGAGGTGGGGAAGAGAAAGACGGAGGTAGCCACTGGGCAGTCTCCTCGTGCGAGGATTTATATCACGGTGCCTCTACTCGCACACAAACACGCCTGACTTATGCAAAACGAGAAGCCCACGTCCCCTTGCACCCAAATAAATGTCACCGGGAAACAAAAACGTTCCTCCTCCTGTCTTTTCTGGCCATAGGCCCGCGCGAGTTCGCGCAGACCCGTACCAACGACCATTCGGGTTCTGCATCGCGTACGACCCCTTCGTGCCTGCCTTCGTTCGTAGCCCGTTCTACGCACAGGCCGTTTCCACTCAAACGAGAAAGGGCCAACCATATTTCAGTGACGTCACTGGTACAAAAGCACGCGTGTGGAGGATGCGAGCCGCGCGACTCGCAATCTGGTAGGAGCGCCCCAGAACTCGCCGGATCTAGTCGCGCGCGGTGACAAAGCACCTGCTGTCCCTTCGTGCCACGTATTCCACTCCTTCGTTCTTCTCTTTCTTCGCGATCGCCTACTGCCCTTTCTCCTTCGACTCCATACAACCTTTTTCCTTTGCTCTTTTTCTTCCATCCGTTCCATGCCTATCCTCGTGCGTTCCTCGTCCACCTCCTCCTCCTCCTTCTCCTCCTCCTCCTCCTCCTCCTCCTCCTCCTCCTCCCCTGCGTCCCCACCTTTCAAGTTCTTCCTACACTCTCGCACCATCTTGTTCCTCGCTTGTACTCGTTGATCTTCGAGTATACGATCGTACTTTTATCTCGTAGGATTCGTGCGTCCTCGATGTCCTCGAGAATCGAGAAAGGAAAAAGGATGCTGACGAGGAAACGGAAGTGGAATCTCAGCGTACCTTTGGCGCCATCTTCCCGAAAGCTTGCCAACTGACGCATCTGTGGCGTACTCGCCTGATGTCCGGCCCTCTTTTACCGTAGGTAACTCCCACGTCGGTTTGCCCTCCGTTGCTCTTATTTTCTACTGGCTTTACCTGATTCTGACGGGCGATCGAACACCGACGTAAATATTGAGTATTTCTACGAAACGGCTGCCAAACCCAGTCGCATCTTCTCGCTTATCGACAGATTCGGGGAATACCTTTAGGGTAGCCTCTCCTCGCGTCGAGAATCAGATAAAGAATGCGATTTTACGTTATAACGCCTGCAACGGGGAAAGAGAGCGGCAAAGAGAGAGAGAGAGAGAGAGAGAGAGGTATCGTTCGAATTCGTGGATAGAAGTTGATTTCGCATGCGACCTTGCGGTCGACGTTGAAATAGGCGAGGAGAACGGTCGATTTACGCGACGAGAACTCTACGACAGCGCGTGATCGTGGAAAAATTTCGTCGTACAGAAACGAGCGGCCGGATAGATGGGCGGACGAGAGGAACGAATGGTTCTAATGCGAGCGACGTGGACATCGCGAGGGCTCACGCGGTGTTTGGTCCGAGCCGGTGCATCGTCTGATGAAGATAACGCCAGCCTCCTTTGAATTACGAGCCAGGCCCGGTAATAATAAATTCCAGCAAACATTCATTTTCGTACACGCAACTTTATGTCGTCCTTAGCCGGACTAAGCGCTCTCCACCGATGTCATTTAGCATCCCGGTGATGGTCCTAATAGCCGGGTCCTCCCGGTTCAATGGACGGTCCTTTAGGATTTACAGTACACCACCGACCGCCGGTACATCTTGTCGATGATACTTTGTTTGCCCTCGCTGTCCGTTCCTCCTTTGCTTAAAAAGAACCTTCCGTGCCCGTTGCCTGAGCCAATATCTTCACGACGGCAGGTGTTTACCGTGTTTCGCATACTCTACAAACGTATCACCGGTACGGTTACTGCACCGGATAATCCAGCGTGGTAAAAGTGGCTGGTACGATATCGATGGAAATCCATTTTCCCAGTCGTGTACGTTCCACTTATTATATGGTTTCGCGTAACCAAAGCATCGACGAACGTTTACCGGGTTCTCGGCTCGATTTCCAGACGAACGATCGGCTTTCGTTTCCACGGAAACACGGCTGGACGGAGGTCATGGGAGTTAGCCGAGGTCACGAAATCCTCGTTCTTAAGATCGTTAAGATTGAATTCTCTCTGTTCGGTGGTTGGTCGTGCATCGGCGGCAAAAAAGCAGCGGAGAAATGTTTTCGCACTAATTGGAGAGCAGTTATCGCGGTCAGAGCACGGAATCGTTTCCACGGAATCGTGGATCTAGCAGCACAGAGACCGTTCGGTAAGCTAGCCGTGCGCGCAATGAAAAGCGCAACGACGCCTCCCGGAGATAATGCCGATAAGAAGACGGCGGGGTTGGCGAGGGAGAAAGAAAGCCGGTCCTGATTTTAATTGAACCCCCAAGAATTAAAAGAGAGATCTCGAGGATGCCGAAGGAGGAGAGCGCCAGGCGGCAACGGCGAACCAAGGTAGGAGGAAACGACAAGGAGGAACGGAAAGAGGGAGTACAGGGCCAGAAAGCGTCGGGAACACCCGTGGCTACGGCCAATCGCCTCCGCGGATGGAGGCCTGGCACGATGGACGGACCAGAATTATGGGCTCCTCGCACGAGAATCGCGCGCAACCACTCGCGAGACGCTTCAGCTTTTGCGCCAAGTCGATTTACGTTCTCCACCGGATACTTCCGCCAAGATTGATCGATAAACGTCCTTCGGACGCTCGTTCCCCTCTCCTCTTTCCGAGTTTACACGGCGCATCCAGCCATCGTACAGGGGTGTGTTCGTTTCTTTGGTTTCCGTTGATCGATCGAGACGGTACGATGACACGACGAATGAATTTCGCGCGTATAGTTGTTGCAAAAGAAAAAAAAAAAAAAAAGAAAAAAAAAGATATACGTATAGGCGCGGATGAGATTTCGTTAACGAACCAGAGAGACGGATGGGTGAACTGGCACGGGAGGTTGTTGGTTGAAAATTAAAAGCGGCCTCGCACGCACGGTCAACGTTTTAAAGGCACGTTACATCGCGCAGAAGAAAATGCAAAGTTACCGGGAAAGAGAGAGGAGTAAAGCGATAAAGGAGGTCGCGAGCCGGGGCAATCCCGTCGAAACAAACGTTTTAATCCAGAAAACACGAGGGACTCTCGAGTGGAAGCAGTCTGGCGCGCGCGTGAATATCCCGGGGTAGATACGCGTGGGTGTTGGCGACGACGTATAATTTAAGGCTGCGAACGCAACGATTCAATTTCACAAGACCACGAAGTACGGCGCGGCGTATAAGCAAAACCAAGGTCCAGCGAGGAGGAAATAATCTCTTGATTTGTGCCGCGAATAAAATCACTCGATTCATTTTCGTCCGTGCTGGCCTTATCTTGGTGCACGCTGGGAAAACGATCGGAAGTCTGACGTTGCGGCACGTTTCGTATTCGCAATATTGTCAAAAATATCCGTATTCGCTTACCGCCTACAGCTGCCTTAAATTCGTATCGGATTCGCGTGCTGTCGGAGATATTAACACATAAGTATACGCGTATACGTGGCTTATTTTACGAAATAGGGGAGGCAGCGATGCCACAACGTAGCAGTTATTTCCTCTATCGCGTACATCCTCCGCTTATATTCCGTTAGACGTATCGTTCCTTATCGTTTTATCTTTGCATCGCGTAAACTTTGACCGATAGCAGATCGGCACGATAAACGTAACGCCGGTTGTCTTCGGATACTACGCGTATTTGCGATCGAGTACGTGGACGAGGATGAGCTCGAACACGATCGTGGATAGGTGTAGGACGAAAGGAGCACGCGGCCGATGGACGAAAATAATTCGATTGGCAGCGGATTCGATTTAACGTGAGAACCGGACCAGTTGCAACCAAGGTGAGGCCGAGGTATCCGGGGCCGAAGGATCATGTCATACATACACGTAAGTGTGTGGTATATAGACAGATACAGGATATAGGTGTATACATACGTATACACAACGAGGCGCTCCACCTCGTCGGGGCTCATATAATTGCTGGCATCCATAACGCTGATGTATTTATGGCATTAACTCGCCTCTTTCTCGTACACTGCCGCCCCCGACCCACCCCGCCGTGGCCATGCCCGTACCCGTCATGCAACCACAAGTAGAAATAATTGGTTGAAAACAGCGCGCTCTCAGGCGGCAATATATCCAGCTTACTCCCCGCTGTCGCATCGCTTAGATCACTTCCCCGCCACCAAAACTCGCTGCCAGCCCGCCTCCTTCGTTCTCCACCTTCTTCGACCGATTCTCTCTTCTTCCCCCCTTCCAAGATTCTTCTTCGAGCTTCTTCGACGCCTTCCCTTCCTCCGATTGCCTTTCTTCTTCGTCATCCTCGTCATCTCTTTCTTCGTTTCCTCTTCTTCTTCTTCTTCTTCTTCTTCTTCTTCTTCTTCTTCTTCTTCTTCTTCTTCTTCTTCTTCTTCTACTTCTTCCCTCAGCGTTCCCTTCTTCTTCCTCTTCTTCCTCATCTTCCTTTTTCTTCTCTCTGTTTCTCCTCCTCTTCGTTCTTTGCTCTTATCCACCTCTTCACCTCACCCCGCTCATTTGAATAGCTCTTATTTATGAAAATTGAATTGAATGCTTCTCATTTATGAAGGTAATTGGTACCTGTCACGAGTCCTGCCGTAGGATATCCTACTTTATACGCGGATAAGCGGCGATAATTATTCTTGCAATTGAATTTATTTCTATAAGTCTCGTTTTCTTTCCTACGCGGTCACCGTTGCCGCGGCGTTCCTGCGTGCCGATCGTTCAAACCCCGTCGCGAAACGTCGCGTGCTCCGAGAGCCGTGCTCGATCCGCATCGAACGAGGGTGCATGCTTTTTATCGAGGCGGCCCTCTCTCCGCGGTCATCGCTTCCGCTCAACAGGAACAACCTCTCGGACGGAGCTCCGGCTTTCCTTGCGCGAGTTCGATAGTCGCTGGAGTAAACCAGAACAACGGAACTAATACTAATCTCTGATAAATTATTGCCGAATAACCACTATTTACCGTACCAGCGTTCGTGGCCGAATAATCAATGGTGCGTAATCAATTTCTAATACTATCCCGATAATTTATCGTTAGCCCTAGCAAAGTTGGGCTAACGTAACATCGATAACGCGATCGCTTCTCCTACGTAACCGCGCCATAATGTACCAACCATTTCTTATTTTCCTCTTCTCTGCCTTCCTCTTCTTGCCAATGATCCCAGTGGGCGCCAACTCTCTCGAACAACGAAACAAGTGAATTTTTCCAAGACACGATCGTGTTTACTCCGTCCATCGAGTTCAAATGTCTCGTCTACTATCTCTAAACTGAGGAAAATTAAGAATTTTTTATCGTGTATTTTACGCGATCTCGATCATGTCGTTGTTTGCACCGTCGTGGCTCGATCCAGGATGCGGCTGTTACGGCAAACAGGACGGACAATGTACGGTGACAAAATAAATCTCGACGCCGAAAAGTCTTCGCTCTTTCGTCGGCGAAAAAGAGCAAAGAGCAAAGGGTGTTCGTCGAGTTGCAAGCAATGCCGGCCAATCGCTGTCACGTAACGCGAAAATTATCGTTACCTGATTGCCGCGTAATGCGTCCCGACGATTTCGCCAACATCGAGGAATTCGACTTTATCTTCTTGCCATATTAAAGTTACCCGGTAGCGGGAACATGTACGATTATTCCAACTTTCGTCGTAAAACTACCATCGACCATCGGGCATAACCGGTGTTATCCAAAAGCCTGCTTCTCCTCGATCCTCCATTTTTTCGCCACGCCGTAATGTAACGGAAGCTGCCGCGATTCCGTGCGATTCGTACGAATCCTCGAATTAAATATTCTCTTCTTTTTTATATCGCGATAGGCGATTTCGGTAGAAAACGAAAGAAGAGAAAGGGATTAAACAAGTGGATAACGAGCCACTTCCGTTTTCCTTTCCTCTCTCTCTCTCTCTCTCTCTCTCTCTTTCTCTCCCTTTCTCTCTGATCGTAATATCGACTCCGAAGAACAACGTAGTTGCACGGACTGGTAAGAACAGTGGGCGCAAAAGGGGCGAGTAAAGAATAAGTAGAAGGAAGAAAAAGAAAGAAGATGGAAATGGTTCGCTGAAAAAAGTGGCGGCAAAAGTTTGCGAAAGTTTTTCGAGCGGTTGTGGTCGGTGGTCCTGTCGAGGGAGAATTGGGCGGTAGAAAGAGAATAGCGTAGGGACGCAGACGTGGCGATAGGGCGTCAAAGAGGATCGAATGGCAGTAGGAGCGCTCGTCCTGGCGTCATCGGGACTCCTCCGTCATTAAGCACACCGGTCGGCCGGTGTCTAATTAAGCGGGACGTTAAGTGGGGGCGTTCGATAAAGCCAGGCCGTCCGATAAATTCGATTCGCCGGACAGCCGGTTAATACCTGGTGTATACGGGGGATACCAGGGGCCAAGATAAACCGCGCGTTTTTCAGGAAGGTCTCGTTTCGCGAACAGAGGCGGAGGATGACGGACCGAAGTAAACGGAGTTCTCCTCCGAGGGGAAGACGACGGTGTGTGGATCGTCCTTTCCTGTTCTTCTCTTTCCCCTGGTACGGTTCGTCTCCACCGGAGACGTTGGTTCGTATAGGAGAGCGAAAGAGCGGAGATATGCAAACGTCTTGCCGCGAGACGGTTGAACATAACTCAGACACACGTACGCGAGCGAACGACTCACACATGGCCGTACCACTGAGGACACTATAAACCTCGATACCGGGCGAATAAAATCCCGGATTTACAGTCCTGATACCGAGCGAGACGGTCCTGTCCTGTCCCGGTGCTGTCCTGTTTGTCGCTGTCGCACGGTGTGGGTTGGCTCATCAGTGATGGCCACGTCCCGCAGTATCTTTTCCCTCGGCATCGAGTAGACCGGCCAATCTCGGACTCGTACACGCGCGTGCATTCGACTTACGCACACATTTACCTGGCCGAGAGAGTCGCGCATATGTCCGTACGGAAATCGACGTGTACCTTCGAGACGATCTCGAACTGTGCTAGTAAACGCACACTCGCGTCTCGTCGCACAGGACGTTCATATGGTGCGCTTCCCCAGGCCAGCCCCGTGTGCGTACTGTAGATCGTAGTAGTATGCGTGCCTTTCGCGATACTTAGAGAAACCGCTCCCTCTTATCACCCCTCCCGCGCGTCCCAGCAGAACCTTGTTCGATACCATTTGAGGACCTCCAATAACCTATCCGAGCCATTCCGATAGGAGCTGTCAGCCCGCACCCACACGCTGTGCGCGCGAGGAGCCGCTCAGGGCAGACCGGATAAGCCTGAGCGCAGGTGTGCCGCACAAAATCGTCTGATCGACGTGCCGAGTGCGCTGATCTCGATGACCTTCGCCAAGGGTTTCGATTCGACGACGCCGCGGTACACGAGGCACGCCCCGGATACCATCTCGACGAGCTGCCCCGGTACCACGGTACCACGGTACCACGCTACCCTCGTATCTTCCTGCCTCCTTCCCCTCCCGCGTGCTTTTCTCTCTTTCGCAGCACAGTCCTCTCTCATTCACAGCATTACTAGCCTTTTCCATTATTTAACTGTACCATCGTGAATATCTCGAACCGAGATCGTACGATCGCTATTTGAAGCGTGAATCTTCAACTTCCGTAACTTGGCGGAATACGCGAAACATTCTCGTTGGACGTTTGATCATAGTGTTCGACGCTTTGTTAACTCGTTTGCGTTTTGGGAGTTGCGTGAGTCCCTTAGGTCGGTCTGAGTGATGAATCGGGTATCGTTCGTCGTCTTTGTCGTCGTCGTCCTCGACGCTGACTGTACTCGCCATCCTCGCTCGACATTAGCCACGAGACTACTCCATCAACCATGCCAGACGATACGACTGTGTCTCCGAAACTTCTCTGGTTGACTCGTCTCCTTCCCTCGGGACGAGAATGATCATTCCTACCTTTCCGCGGTCTCAGACTTTCAGGTGAAATTGGACTAAAACTTCCGCGTGCTTGATCACTCGGTATACGATATAAACCCGATCACTCAGGATGGAATAACGGAGATTTAACGATGCAAAGTCGTCGGCCGTGATTCACCACGATATCTTCAGTCGATCTGCTGAAAAGAATGTCGATGATCGAGGATGATTTCCATACGCTCCTATTAGCTCTTCTTCTGCAAGATGGAACGGTAAATGAGGTACGGTGACTATCCTCCCTTTCGCCGCGTAAACACGAAGCATTGCAGAATACACGGGCATTAAGCGGAGGAGAGCAGCGCGGATTCTGAGAATGCATATAATTAAGCACGTTGCATCTCGAGAATGTTGTGTACGTGCGTGCGTCCAGCTTTGTATAGTGACTCGTTCGAAAGGCAACGTGTGCTCGTGTGTACCTTATATAGATACACATAAATATATGCCTAGCCATCGTTGGTCCCTCCACCCCTTCGAACCTCTCAGCCCCTGAACTCCTCATCCCTTCAGTCCTCGTCTCTCCCTCGCTCTATCTTTCTCTTTCTCTCTTACAACCCTGCCCGACTCTTCCCCCTTTTCTTGCCCCGCGTTCAGCGGTGATCTATGTATCAGCCTGTGCTCGCCGAACCGGGCAACGTGTGTCCGTCCCCCTCGTGTGCTTACTTTATTATCGGGGCTCAAATGAGAATTTATGCAGACATAAACGCTCGTGTCAGCAGCATGCCGCGTAGGTGGGGAGACACACCGTTGAACGGGCATCTGTCACCCTCTATGCTCTCTACCTGGTCTGCCTTCAAGACGGTACCTTGCTTTTTTCGAAGACCATGCGAAATTTCAAGAATCGACCGGGTAAACTAAACGAAAACTCGATCTCTTACTTGCTCGATCATCTGAGCGATCGATCGATAGGTAGACCACGCGAAGCGAACATTTCTCAGCTTACTTTTTTTACTCGATGATACTAAACGTTCGATTTTGCTCATTTGGTTAAGGAGGGCAGTATATATTCGACATAGCGAAGCGTGGGCTACACGATTCCCCTTTAAGCTCATAAATAAACGAAACCGACAAGAATACGTCGTAGTCGAAACTTATGTAAATAAATAAATATTTCGTGAAAAAAATGTGTATTCCCCTGTCCGATGAATCATCGTAAAACTGTCCGCCTGTTCGATGTTACATATTTTATTCGAGATCTCTCGCGGATCGAAAATAACACGTAATTCTTTTCGATTAAAAGAAAATTCTCCTGTATCGAATGTTTTAACAAGTTAACCAATGATATATATGAACGACTTTTTAAAGTATTTATACAATTCTCGTATATAAACGTACAACGAATTCAAGATACGCAGATGACAGTTTATTGCGAGTTCGATATTGTCTCGAATGACGTTTCACGCCGTTGGCACGTCCGATATTGCGAACATTTGCGGCGAATCGATCGAGATTTCCTACGCGACAAAGCATTTCCTTTATTTTCGAAATTATACAAAATGTAGTTATTGCTTGTTATTAATTGAAAGAACGGGAATATATTTATTCCAGGAAGCTTTGCGCTTCGATATTTCAATATCGACACGATGATGTATTTGAAAACGCGTTTTCCTTTTTTCCGATTATCCGTTCAATATCAGCGTTGACATAAAATGTATCATCACTGTACGGAACGGAAGGAACGGTACCGCCATCACGCATCCGAAAATTAATCGGCGTGGGCGCAGCCGATAACGAATGGTGTTCCCGCCAAACGGCCAGTATATTTTACTTTGGACTCCAGTGTCTGTTATTTTGTGCGCATTCTAGCTGTCTAGCTGCACGATTTACTCCTGAACTCGATCAGAAATTCTCGACTACCGTGGATGGACAAATACCCACGAATCCATTAAAAAATTGCCATGTCCTAGGGAATTGTCTTTTAATTGAAATTGATCTCCCCGACTGCAGCATATTATCCTTCGGTCTTCGTACGTGAGGTACTGGGACATTATAGAGTATCGCTAGTTTCACCATCTGGCATATTTTTTTCTGACGTACCGGCAGATCGGTTTCATTCTTTCCGATCACCAAGTATATACGAAAATACTCGGTTGTATCCGTAAATTTATTCATACACGATACTTACGAAACTCATGTAAATTGCAGATCGATTAATTTCAACTGGAAAAATAACTTGTACGTTTCACCATGTATTTTTTATTTCCGTCGAGTTCAATTTGCATATAACCTTAAACTTAGAATGCAACGAGCGAGTATGCACATACTTACAGATGCGATTCTCGCGTCGAAAGGTGTGCATCGGTTAATACAAGTATAGGATTCAGCGGAAATAAATTAATTAGAGAATTCTCGGAAGTGAAGTAAACGAGTTTGAGTTAGATACGATCGACTATTCGCAAGGGGTAAAAATCGATAAATATTCTCCAACGAACAACCGAGCTAATCGAGGTTACATTATGGGTATTGAGCACCACTGCAGACTCGAATCAGTGCAGACGACAGGTGGCGGTAGAATCGAAGGTTCCGCGTCGTTTTCCGCCATCTTTAGTTGACGGATTCGAGGCAAGAAAGGCCAAGAGCTCCGTACGGAGAAGAGATAGGTGGATTGAGCGTCGGGGGCAAACGGGAATTTGGTGGATCGAGCGTACGGTAGTGAGTCATTCGTGTCCTCGTTCGAGCACGATTCACGAAGTCGCCTTCGGTCGATCCTCGCTATACGGTAAGCACAGCATTATTTTATCATTCGCCATTGCATCGACCGATAGGAAAAAAATTGTCATTTCCGTGACGGCGGTGTTTACGCTGGGTGTGTCAAAGTGTTCTTCCTCTCTCTCCTTTTCTCGTCCCCTTTCTCTCTTCCATTAATGTATCGTAGTCAGCTCTCTTGTTGCCCCTTCCTTCCGTTTTCGCTTCCCTGCCACTCTCCGCACTCCACTCTCCGCCGCTCGTGGATCCTCGGAAAATGGTGATGCATTGCATTCTCAGAGCCTTTGTTGTGCCGCACGCCCACGCGCGTCCCTCTACCTTTGGAAATCGAGTATCGTTCGCGGCCTCGTGTGCATCTCTAGAGATACGATTTCCTACCGTATTCGATCGAACCACCGCGTCCCCCGCTCGTGTTCCGTTGTAAAAGTGGAAGCTGCGACAACGCTCAGAGGAATCTTTCGATCGTGCCCACATTCCGCGTAGTTGCATCCTCCTTCCATTCTTCGCAATACAGTGCACTGACCCTATGCGCGTCGTGGCGTCTTCAAAACTTTGAACGAGAAGACGAAACTTTCCCCCGTGTGATCGAAGACATTTTTTTTTCTTATTAGTTGTGCGCCGACCGACACAGAGGTGTATTCCAGTTCGTATTATATTTTCGTATTCCCTTTCACGATATTCACGCCACATTGAGCGCGTTTGAATATCGTGATAACGTCGTGATTACGCGTTAAAGTACTTTATACGTGCTTTAATGTTTCGTTTTCTCTTGTCCCTTTAAACTTATGCTAACTTTATGCGAGCGATGGTTGCGTTATAGATGTATATAGCACGGTTTTCTTCTATTTTAGGTGTGGATAGATTCTCCCGTAGGAGCCATGAGTTATCAAATGTCTTCGAATCAATCCAGACCAAGTGAGTAATCTTTTGTTGACAACCTATGACGTATCGTGTACGTTATGTGGAACATTTGTATCATTTTGTGCAATTAATTTTGTAGTGTCTCACGGGAATTATCAGGGTTTGGGCGATCTACCCATGGGATCTGCCAAAGAACAAACTTTGATGTGGCAGCAAAATTCTTACATGGGTGATTCAGGAATACATTCTGGCACTGTCACCCAAGCGCCATCTTTGTCAGGCAAAGAGGATGACGAGATGGAAGGCGATCAGTTGATGTTTGATTTGGATCAAGGATTTGCACAGGGTTTTACTCAAGATCAAGTCGATGAAATGAATCAACAATTGAATCATACAAGATCTCAGCGTGTTCGCGCAGCTATGTTTCCTGAAACATTGGAGGAGGGTATAGAAATTCCTTCGACGCAGTATGATCCGGCTCAACCTACAGCTGTTCAGAGATTGGCAGAACCCAGTCAAATGTTGAAGCACGCGGTTGTCAATTTGATAAACTATCAGGATGACGCAGATCTCGCAACACGTGCAATACCAGAATTAATAAAGTTGTTAAACGACGAGGACCAAGTTGTTGTGTCTAAAGCAGCGATGGTAGTTCACCAACTTTCCAAGAAGGAAGCATCTCGTCATGCTATTATGAACAGTTCGCAAATGGTAGCTGCTTTAGTTCGTGCCATTTCAAACAGTGATGACCTTGAATCGACCAAAGCAGCAGTCGGCACCTTGCACAATTTGTCTCATCATAGACAAGGTCTGCTGGCTATTTTCAAAAGCGGAGGAATACCAGCTCTTGTGAAGCTTTTGAGTTCTCCAATGGAATCCGTATTGTTTTACGCAATCACGACTCTCCATAATTTACTTTTACATCAGGATGGTTCTAAAATGGCTGTAAGGCTGGCCGGAGGATTACAGAAAATGGTTGCACTACTACAGCGGGATAACGTCAAATTTTTAGCTATAGTAACCGATTGCTTGCAAATTCTTGCATACGGTAATCAAGAGAGCAAATTAATTATATTAGCTTCTCAAGGACCAATAGAGTTGGTACGCATAATGCGTTCTTACGATTATGAGAAGCTTCTATGGACGACTTCAAGAGCCTTGAAAGTGTTGTCCGTTTGTCTTAGTAATAAACCAGTGATAGTCGAAGCTGGTGGTATGCAAGCTCTTGCTATGCATCTCGGTAATCCAAGCCAGAGACTCGTCCAAAATTGTTTGTGGACGTTACGAAATTTATCGGACGCTGGCACCAAAGTCGATGGATTAGAAGGTTTATTACAGAGTCTTGTACAAGTTCTTAGCTCTACCGACGTAAACGTCGTTACATGTGCCGCTGGTATTTTGTCGAATTTGACTTGCAATAATCAACGTAATAAGGTAACAGTATGCCAAGTGGGAGGTGTCGACGCTCTTGTACGTACAATCATTTACGCGGATAGTCGGGAGGAGATCAGCGAACCAGCGGTATGCGCGCTTCGTCATCTAACGTCACGTCACGTGGAAGCGGAAATGGCACAGAATTCAGTCCGCCTAAATTACGGAATTCAGGTCATAGTAAAACTTTTACACCCGCCTTCACGTTGGCCATTGGTTAAAGCTGTAATAGGATTAATTCGCAATTTGGCGCTTTGTCCCGCGAATCACGGCCCGCTTCGTGACCACGGCGCGATTCATCATCTGGTCAGGCTTCTGATGCGTGCTTTCCCCGAGACACAACGAGTAAGCATCCCTTTCGAAGCGATTCCGTATATTCGATTATTTAAGTTAGAACTTGTGTAAAAAAGATCGATTCCACTTTAGCAACAACGTTCATCCGTGGCAAGTACTGGAAGTCAGCAAACATCAGGCGCGTACGCGGATGGCGGTGTTCGAATGGAGGAAATAGTGGAAGGTACTGTGGGAGCGCTTCATATCCTCGCGAGGGAATCACACAACAGGGTCATTATCAGATCTCAGAACGTAATTCCGATCTTCGTACAGGTAATTTTAATATACATTTTCCTCGAAACTTGGTTTAACTTTAGTTTGCTCGATGTTAATAATTTGCTCTAATGCGCTTGTATCTTGATTTTAGTTGCTATTTAACGAGATTGAAAATATTCAACGCGTCGCAGCTGGCGTACTTTGCGAACTTGCCGCGGACAAAGAAGGTGCCGAAATGATCGAACAAGAAGGTGCTACTGCTCCTTTGACGGAGTTGCTTCACTCTAGAAACGAAGGTGTCGCGACTTATGCGGCAGCTGTGTTGTTCCGCATGAGCGAAGATAAACCACAAGAATATAAGAAACGACTCTCCATGGAACTCACCAACTCTTTGTTACGCGAGGATACAAATCTTTGGAATAACGCTGACTTTGGGATGGGTCCAGATCTACAGGTATCGTAATCCATACATAATACCGATGCATGCTTCGCTTATGCCGTGGTTAAATTTATTCGTTTATAAACACCTTGTAACATAGCCCCGATTGTTTTTTTTTTTTTTTTTTTTTTGTTTGTTTTCTAGCGGCATGTGCTGCTGCGATAAAATTTTAGTATATGCTATACCGTGCTAGCTTTCGAATAGATTCTAGGAATAAACGCGTAAGCCGATTTTTATAAGACAGATTGTCATCGGTTCGTATGCTAATTTATTCAAGCATCAGATTTCCCTTTCACACTTGGTTACATCGTGTTAAGTAAATTAAGCCACGAGGGCATAATAACGATACAGCAATTTTATCTGACTAGTAACAGGTACTCGCATACGTAATCGTCCCCTTCATGTAAGTTTAGCAATATATAATTAGATAGTGTTTGCAAAACTGAATGTCGTTATCCATTATTCCAGTTCGCACAACTTAGGTGACAATTATGAAAATTAAATCGATTAGAGAGTAAAAACTTCAAACTTTGAACCCACGTATCATAAAATTGGCGAAAAACTTTCGAGTATCACCCATAATATTTGGACAAATTCTACGTATGTATTCACTATAACTCTCGTTGAAATCGATGCTTTAACCTTTCACGCTATTCCATATTCGCTGAAAAGTTTCAAATGAAATATGCCTAATGGAGCAATGGAACCTGTAATAAATGTACAGCGATGATTTTATTATGATATATCCTTAGATTGCAACATTACGTTATGCATGAGAATGCGTTTCATCATCATTCGTGTTTCATCCCCCACCATAATAGGTTGAATAACATAAAGCCATCCGCGATTACTTTTTCAAACGCTATAAACGCGTCACACGTTTACTCATGTTCCACGTATTTTGTAATGCCTTTAAACGATGTTTTCGTACGCGGAGTTGTCGGTGATACTGCGACACGAGTATCTTGACGTATTACCCTCGCCGGCTGTTAAAGACACGCCTGTAAAGGAAGATACGTTTTGTGTTGATCTGAGCTACCTAATCTCTTCAGGACATGCTTGGCCCTGATCAAGGCTATGACGGTATGTATGGACAAGGACCTCCTAGTGTACACAGCAGCCACGGAGGTCGAGGGTATCAACCGCAAGGTAAGTTACGAGCCTTATCCTTTTTATCCGATTAATTGCTTTCGGACGATCGACACGGTCGATCGGTCGTAGATGAATTTACAAGTGAATTTTTACGGTGTTCCTTCCCCACGGTATTAACGGTGCGATCTTCGAAACTTTTGATACGCCTTGTAACGAATGTAACCCAAGAATCACTCGCTATCAAGACCTCTTTCAAACGAAATGTGTTCCCTTCGTTTCTGCATCAGAAAATCACTGGTAATGCGAATTCCTGTGCTCGTGTTCGTTTCCTCCCCCTATTTGTGCGATATACGAAATGAACAATTTGGTAACACCTTCGTTTCTAAAAAAAAGGAAAAAGAAAAAAAAAACAACCGATGATGAGAAGAAAGCATTGCATTTAATTCTATGTTATTTTAACAGCAGCTTAACCCACGGACTTATATTAAAATACAGGCTATCAACAGTATCTCGCAGTAACATAGGTGATACTCAGCTCTTACGTACTGTTCTGTTATCTGCTTTAGTGACTAATCGCTAAATGTCTTCTTTCACACGCTTTTCATAGTTTATACATTGTATCTTATATATCCTGGCCATACGATACACGTTTTATTGAATTTGGTAAATATTACACATAATGCACGTTTTGTGAATGTTTCAATTTCTTTTTCATTTTTGTTTCTTATCAAGAGTACGACGGATTCATACGTAGCGTGTCTATTTATTTATTTTTTTATCTATTTATACAATGTTGTGCATGATATATTTGTATTTTTATCATCTTTCCTCTAAGTGAACGTACTTTATGGTGGAAAGAAGCATAGATAAGTATTCGTAAGTAATTAGATAAGATACGTTTGTCAGAAATGTGCTGTCGCGGAAACGAGTATTGCGAAGAAAGTTTGTTATCAAGTATTATCCGTTTATACGCGCGAATTCAAACTTTGGCTTTCTATTTGTCCCTTTTCATTTACCTTCAATCGAATGCATCTCGTGGCTATCATTCTACTCGTTATTTGTCTCGAATTTAGTTGATTTCACGCAGTATTTTAACCTATTAACCGGGGAAAAGTTATTGAACCTGTTCAATATAATTCTTTTACTTAGGAATATCCTATCTCTTCGTACATCCTACTTTTGTTAGAAATTAATTATACCATATTCGTATTAGCAAGGTCTAAAGTCGATGTAACTGAAATATTTCTCCATCGTTAAGAAATGTATCTTTGTCGCTAATTTTTAATTTCATATTGTAATTACAGAACATTTCTGTTCAAGGGACGACCCGGTTAATAGATTAAAAGTGTCGGTATCGCAAATCAAGAAGAAATGAAACTTTCATGATTTGGAATAATCGTTTGCTTTCTGTTCCTGCTTTATAATATCAGAGAACGAAAAGCAATGGTATCTCGGCGAGAGAACCTAATGTCGCGATTATCTAGCAAGGTTGTGCTTTACTGGGTTGAGAACATTTTCACAGAATCGTTGACGCTGTAGTTATTTTCGATTAAATGTAGTAAGGTAAAGGGCTACACGTTGGGTTCATTGTAAATTTTGTACGAAACAGGTTATGACCAGATACCAGTAGATTCGATGCAAGGGTTGGAAATAGGTGGAGGGTCGACGTATGGCGCGATGGACACTATGGACGTAGCGCACGAGGGTGACCTGAGTTTCGATCATTTAGGAGAGCTTCCTGCACCCCCGCAAGATAATAACCAGGTTGCAGCTTGGTACGACACCGATCTATGAAATTGTGCCAGCATCGTATCTCGCCAGAGAAACGGATCCGTGAGGCTCTTAAGTAATTTCAATACGGACTAGTAGTATCATTAACGTAACTACGCAATCGTGGCGGTACTTTGCTTCGTTCGATGCTCTGTACGCGCCTCCGATCGCTGTCGATGTATTAGACTTAAGTGAGAGACACGTAATTCATACACACCATGTATATGTATCATTTAATTGCTCATACGAATAAACTGAACGATTAAGTATTCAAATCGCGTCAGCCGGTTTATTCACACCTGTATTTTCCTTTCGACTGGAATTTATCAGAAAGCGTAACGTAACAAGATGGTTAAAGTCCTTTTGGGATACGTCGAGTTGTTTGTTAACATAGTACGTGTGAGTTAAGTAGCACGCGTGAGGTAGATCTAAGCCGTATAAGTTAGTTGTAAATGAATTTCTCGTTTAGGTGTCTGGTAGTTTCCAACCATCGGATCGAGCTCAAGTTACCGATCGTCCATCAAACTAGTCCATAACGAGCATATATGTAGGTGAACGAGCGAACGCGTACCATCGGTATTTAGTGAATTATTTAGAACTAATACGTGTATGGAAAATATTTACGTATATGGTGTATACCAATCTTACTGGCGTAAACTTTGAACAAATATTTGTACAATTTCTGAAAGTCAAGATTCTCGTAACTGTGTCAATCAAACAATTTTTCCCTACTCGCTTAGATTAATAATGTTATCGTTCAACCGTTTCACGATTAAATGTTTTTTAACATGTTTTAAGGATATTTCTCTTTATGAATTATTGATAGTATACGTTATACATAATACATAATTATATTATACATTATTTTACTTGCGTAACTTAAATACGTTTAGATTATAAGAATAGACCTAATTGTAAACAATTAGTGGGGTAACAGGTAAACGGTATATGTATATACTTGAGGCATTTCTGTGAAGGAGAAGGGCGCGTGTACGTTTCTCGGGGTCATTAATCGTGGCGGTAGTCTGTCGAGTGCACATTCGTGTGTATACCACGCTCCCCGAAGGTTCGGCTGTCGCGTTAACGGTTATTTCTTTCTGTGATACGAAGAAAGAGGATCGCCTTGACGAGCGCACGGTTGCTTCGTAGAGTGTGAAAGGCCGACTTAACGTTCCCGGCAGTCGAAGAGGGAAATGTTTCCGGTACGACCGACACAGCTGTCATCGAATAACAGCCAACCTTTTTCCAGTGAAACGAAACGGTGATGCTGTATGAATCTTGGTGTATATCTCGCGTGTACGATCATTTTCGTGAATAAATAAAATCCGATTGTGAGAAAATATAAAGCGAATATAAAGAATGGTTCGCAACAGTGATACAAATTGAACGATCAACCAGCGAAAGATTTACGCACACGAGGATTTACAAAAAGAAAGGTACGTTTAAAAATATCTGTATCTTTGTATCTTGTTATTCTTCTTCCCCGTGTATATATATTTTTGTTTTTAACGTTATGTTTTATCTTTTCGTACTTTTATTTCTAATTCTTTTCAATACACTCTGTATCTTGTAATCATTTCTAGAAAAATCACGTTATTTGTGTGTTCCTTTGGTATTTTTTATCTTTTTGTATTATTGTTGTATCAGTGATTTATTTTGTATTTTTTAATGTTTATTTTCAGCCCTTTTTAATATGTTTTGTATTTAATAATAGTTGTACAATGTTCATGTTCTTCGCGTTCTCGGAACGTTTCTCAAACGTCTTTTTTAAACGGCATGTTTACTTATCCTTCGTATTAATCCTAATCGTGTAACGCAGGTGGCACGGTCTCTTAGTCGTAATCGAAATCGATACTGTTCAAAGACAGCATTAATTTCCATCCGCGATCTACCCTTGAAATTCGATAGTCCACTCGTACGTCAAGAATGCGATATACTATAACGTAGAATTAAGTTCATTGACAATCTGCTGTCTCGAGGATAAGAAAGATAGTAGCCAATGTTGTTCCACGGAATTCAGGATTTAAGTAGTTACCCTTGAAAAGTTAATCCGAACGAGCAGTTTCGAGCGTAGCCAAATTCCTTGGGAACAGGTTAAAGCTAAAAATATTCGTTAGATTTCTTTTTTTTTTTTACAACCTTTCACATTCGAACGTGGCGTGGAATTTTACATAGATCACCGTTTCGCTGGACTCTTGGATATTCCGCGTCTTATTTATCAAGATGAACCGACTATCTCGTACAATTCGACTGCGGAAATTTATGCAAATTTATATTCTTATCAATGCCACCAAAGCTCCACTTGTTAATTATTCTAGCGTTTATAGTTAACATGTATGAAATTTAAGATATTTTTTAACGTAAATCACGCGGACTAATATTGATCAATCCTGCTGCGTCCTTTGAAACATTTCGACGCGTAATCGTGTTTTCCAAAAAATCCTATGAAAGATGAGAAATATGATTTATCATATTTTCCACTCGTGGCCTTCGTGCATATTTTCCTACACGTGTTTCTACGCATTTTTGAATCTTTGAATCTCTCATAAATGTATAAAAATTCGCGATCTATGGGCTACGATCTCGCACAAAATCATAGGCAATTCGATTATTCGGTTTTCCAGCGAAGCTTCGAAAAACGTCGCGTTGCGTCGTGTCGTATCGTGTCGTGGAGAACCGGTAATGACGTGAAAGTGCATCCAGGAGCGAAGGAGCGATCTAACCAGCGGGTCTCCGTTCCCCTGGCAGTCTGGTTTCGTTCGACACAGTCTCCTTGGCTCGTAGTCGGCTCCGACTCGATCGAAGAAATTGTTCCTCGCCAGTCTCGACTATCGATCCGTTTATGCAATCGAACGTAAAAAAAAAAAAAAAAAATAAAAAATAAAAAATTCCTCGCTAATTTTCGACTTTATTCGTCTGGGAAATCGAGTCTGAATTTCTCACGACAGCTGTCTATGATTATTCCCGCGCACCTGTGTTAGATAGCGCTGGCCGATATTTTGCATCGCGTTATTAACAGGCACGTTATGGAAGAAAGTAACAATTAAAAAATTGATAGAAGAAAGTGAATTATCTGAAATCTGTGTAGACCGTAGACTGTACGTGGTAAAAATTAAAGAAACTAATAAAGGCGCAATGCGACAGTGTCAAGTGCATTCTTTCGGATAAGATTTTCGGATATCGCGTAATTTTGCGCCAAGTGCACTAATTTCTTCGCTCGTGGTATTCCTAATAGCAGTCGGCGGCGCGTCTTAAATACTCGTGTTTGTGTATACGTACACGCGTATGTTTGTGTTTGTACGCGCGCGTGTTTCGTCCTATTGTAATTGCTGACTTTTTTTGCATAGGTATCAAGAAGCGAAGGATATTGAACCGGAGCAAGAGGAGGACAAAGTGTGGAAGCGCAAGTACATGGAACTAATCTCGTCGGATAAAGGTTGTTGCCTCGCAAAGAACGGACGATTATCGGAGGTATTTGGTACAGTGCATAGAAACTAAGAGCGTAAATCGATATTCGGGGGATAGTCGGCAAAGGCTAACGAAACGAAACGAAATTCAGTTTTACGATGACGTTGGCGCGCCTTCACGCGGCAAATATACCGAAGAAACGTTGATGAAGCTGAAAGGAATCGTTTCTACGGCTGAAAGATGACCGTCGCGATGGAGCACAAGCGTAAGAGCTCGTGGGATTCGAAGGTGAGACGAATGTGGCGCACTTTCCCCCTGTACGCGCTTTCCTCGTTACCATCTTACTCGGGTCTCGCGGTTAATTAACTAGCTGGTCCCCGTGTGAAATCGTACGTGAAAAGAAAACGTAAAATCGATGAGAAACGATGAACGGTCGACAAAAATGCCTATTGTCTCGAACGAAAGTGTAACGCGGAACGATGTTTCCTCCCTGGTAGAAACTTTCGGAATGGCATTAACACGCTTTAAAATAGGAGACTGCAAACGCGATCCGCGAAGAAATCGTAAGCTAAAGCTACGTGAATTATTTTTGCGGTTACGTTGCACGCGCTCATTAACCGAATTACTTGCGCACGCTGCGGCAAACTGATAACTTGCGCAAACGGCCGAATCACCCTTGAGGCGGAACGGCGAGGTGCAAAAAGGAACGAAAAGAACTTTTATCGCTGTTATTCTTCTATCGGGAAGACCGCGTTGTTAACGCCAGAACTATCGATCTTTAATACGTGGCAATATGTTAATACTAATATTTGATATTTAATATTTGATCGTAGATACGATATACATATTTGCTTAGAATTAACTCTTAACGTTTATAGAAATCTTTTCCGGGTATACTATGTATTACGCAAAAGATTTTATAAGACGTACGGCATGGCATGATTATCGTCGTTAGACTGGATTTTTATGTAAATTCGTATTTTTGTGAATATAGTTAAAAAAGAGAAAGTAGAACTTTAATCGAAAACTGTTTTACTCAGCAAATATTATTGGAAACGTTATACTTTGGGTATTTTTCGTACTACGTGTATTTCGTATAAATTTGCACTTTGAAATTTCGTATAAATACATAAAAATCCACAATCTAAAAAACGACGGTTTGATTGGCTGGGTAATTTTTGTGTTAATATCGGAGAAGCGTCCTGCAATGCGTCGTTTCTCCGCAGACTCATCGACCTTGTTCTCCATTGACCCCGAATGATGCGGCGTATGATGCCGAATACCTACGCACTCGATGGAGAACTAGGTTGACTGAAACAAAGAACGACGTGTTAGCTGGGTTCGGTCGCCTTGGGTTAAGCCGACATCTCCTCTCTTCTCGATATACCGTTACTTCGCTAGTAGCACCCGATCTGTCGATTGGTATTCCGCTCGAGTTGTACGAATGACATTTGTCACGTGCTGCGCGATGGTTTTCAGAGAATTCCCCATTAAAACGTAGGCGCTTAACGCTCACTTTTCGTTACTTGACCCTTTCGAGGCTAATGGCACGATACGTCCCGTAGTAACTGCGGTAACTTCTAAACAAACTGCTGCATTCATTTTTAATACTTTTCCGACATCGCTGAGACCTATTTTAAGACATTGGATTCCATGACAAATGGAAAAGAATGAAAAATTATACCGAGTCTATGTTTTTCAAATTTGGCTGAATCACAGGTGTCTATGTTACCATTGTATTAACGTCGTTGCTTGTTTTCCTAGTTTAAGTTGTGTTTCTATAGCAGACAGAAGGTAAACTTACCATGTTCTTTCCCCTTTGAACGATATATTTAGACAAATTTATTTTTCAAGCGAGTTTTATCATCACATACAGGCCTTTTCGTATTATTCTTGGTTCGTTGTTATAAAATAGGCGTTTGAAACTGCTGATGAAAGTGATTAGTATAGATGGGTTAATAGGACTTGGCGGGTCAATATCCAATAGGCTCTATCGATATCGTAAGGTGGAAAAAGGCGGAGGTTACGAAAGGCGCCGGACCTTCCTCCCCGTCCGGAGAAAACCAGAGAAAACGATTGTCGTTGGTAGATAAGAGTCGCTTTAAGGCGATAACGATTGCTCTGCATTTAACTATTGGTCTGTTATGGTTAGGTGCACGCACGTGCTCCGTGTACCGGCACACCGCTGACCGATTGTAATTTCAAGCAAGCAGAACTCGTTCCTAGATTCTTGCTCTTTTGGAAAGGTAGTCCGACGTTTGGAATAACGGTAATAACGGTCAAGAAAGTCACGAGGAACCGGGCGAGCCAATGAAACTTGGTAGATTCTTTCCGTGGGTCGATGACACCGTTTCTTTCTTTCTGCGACAGACAGTCGTTCGATTGACGTCTACCTTTATCTCGAATTTAGAGAAATTCGTACGACTGCGCTTCAATCGTAAGAAAATTTTTAGAAGAGTGCGTAGTACCGTCCGTAACTTGTTGTCGCGTATTGTTCGTATTTTTATTGCACTTTCAACGTTATGATAGAAGAACTCTACCGTAGATTCTTTACCTTTTTGCATATCCGAGCTAAAAGATTGAAACGAGAAATATATACACATGGTTCGGGTTTCACGCTTATCTTTGATTTTGCAATAATTTGAAAGCGTCGTCTTGGCTGACGCCAACGGCGAAAATCGACAAAGAAAAGCCGATCTGACGATCTATTCTTACGGTTGGACGATTATCGTTCGACTCTATCCTAGCGGAACAAGAATGATCGAACTGACTTTCACGAAAACATCGCCAATGGAAAGCGCTTTTCTAACGTGCCCCGTCAGCTCTTGATTTTTCTCGGTCTTAAAGTCATCGACCGTGTCCATTAACGGAAGCCTTCTCAACTAGTCCGAGCGCATTTTAATCTCTTCGACCGATCTCTCTGGACCTCGTCGTTTACCGACACTGAATTCTACTTTCCACACCTGATGCGCTCAAATTTCAATTGACCGTTCTCGCCGCTAAGCATTCGATTAACCGGATGGCGAAATCATCGACAGCGATACATATCTAAGATACTCGAACAATTTGATATCTAAGTGTGGGAAATTCGTATAAAACGATACTCCTTAGATCTGTGTAACTTCTTATCTCGCGAAATAAATTCTCCAATTATAATTGTATCTACTAGATACCTTCGCGATGAACATTTATCCGCAATTTTGTAAGCAATGGGCAAATATTTGCATACACGTCTTCGGCACAATACGATATAGGATTAAAATTCGTAAATTGATATCGACACGGTGTGTCTGTTCCAAATACTCCAATTATATCGAACTTCCAATGTGTTTACGCCACTTATCTTTCTTTTAATCTTTCTCGTTGTTTCGTCGCGGATCATGGGTTGCCTTTCGTCAGAAGTTGCCGTTCCTTTAGCGAGAAAAGATCGAGTCTCTTGACCTTTTCGCTGTATTGCATCGCCAAGGAAAGAATTACTTTTACCAACCAACAGCGAACGCGTCCGCTAGAGAATTTTCGTTTGCCACGGTATAATTTTACAGCCGCGTATCTTCCATGATTGATCGTGCTCGATTAGCACAAAAGGTATAAGCCTTATTGCGAAACGTTGCTTTATTAAATGAGCATTTCCTACGAAAAGCCTGATCGAAGGCTATTATCGAATTAGGTTCGAAGAATACAAAGGTTCCGTGCTCAAACTTTCATTCCACTTTCGTAATATCTCTGCGCGCCATTGTTCGCCAAATACACCCCTCGATAGCTGTTTCTTACGTAACACGCGAACAAAATCCCCGTTTGCTTCGAACGCCGCCAGAAATACTTCTTCGCTTCTGCCGATCGTTCCAACCTGTGAGTCGCAGTTTCCTTAGAAATAATCGAGACGGGAGGATGGTTTTTACGCAATCGGACGTAGGCGCGACGAAAGAGAAGGAAAACTCAAAAGTTTGGTATTCGATTTGCGAGGGAAGGGAACACGTTTGGCTTTCAGGCTACACTGGAATTCGCTCGCACTACGTCGGAGTATGAGTGCAACTAACGCTGTAAGCGTTAAAATGCCTTGGTCGATTTGCGACAGACCTTTAAAGACAGAAACTTTAAACTACAGGTGCTAACAACACTCGTGCGTTTAAAGTTTCCTTTCAATAAATGCGATTCTACTGTACTCGGTTAAAATGTTCTACCTAGCATTTTTTCGTCTTTCCAGATACGTTCTTTACTTTTCAATCCTTTAGAAACGGTCGTTAATCGCGAAACACGGTTACCGTGAATGGGCGACGTCATTTATTGATAACTGCATTGGTCTTGTCATTTTTCTACGTTTGGGGCCACGGTTTACGGAACTGTACGAGTACTCGAACATTTAGGTAAATACATACGTGTCGTACAGGCTGTTACAGAACAATAATTAGATTTTTTTTTTTATCGAATGAGAAAAAGACAAGCGCGTCACGCACGATAAAACTTTAGTTTCGCTCCGTTTCAAAGTGATCAAGTAAGACGTTGTAAGGAGAGCAGTTTAGTATTTGTGCGATGGTCGAAGCGCGTCGAAAGGAGCATCGAAACTTGGCATCGGCTGAAAAGGTACGATTCGCCGGTTCTTTGGTACGGAGCGTGTGCCAAGCGTAACATTTGAACGAGGGCGTAGGCCCGTTTGTGGCGCGCCGAGCATTCGCGCGAGTGCACGCGAACCGCGCCTGTGTTGGTGACGAATGTGCACGCGCATCGGTGGCGGGACGATTACACGGCCGCTTACACAGTTAGCGTGCACGTCACAGAAGATAAGCTCATTGCTCCCGACTCTGAATGTGGATTGTTCGACCGATGATCGTACACCGTGCACAATACACGTCAGTCACGAAAACCTACGCTTTTACTATAAACAATAAGTAAATACTAATCAATAAAGAATATAATATATCCCTTAAATGTAAAATATTCTAGTAAAAGCGTTAGCTGTATGAATTCTGTGGGTACATCGGGACATATATTGTTAAAAAGTAATACGATCTTTTATTAAGAAAAGGAAGTCGAGAGATATGAAATATAACGCGTTACGAAAATTATGTACGTAAAATTGTTATACGTAAAAATATTCGTAAAAGTGTAGTAGACTTAAAATTAATTACGATAATTAAGATAGTTATTAATATCGTCTGGGTGGCCTACATAAGCGGCGATAATGTTCTGCTATGTCAATGACGTTGAACAAATTAGAGATTTTGTAACTTGTAGTGTAATTTTATCCCAAGATTCTTAAATCTTACAGTTAAATGTTTTAATTGGTTTCATTGCTTTTAGAAATGTATTAATAATCCTGTTGGTATGAAAGTATAAATAATTTTGCGGCTGCGAGTTTTTCATTTCTTCGATAAGACAGATACAAGGTCCGATAGGTATATACGTAGACTTTCGTGACTGACTCTGTAGCGTGTAAAGACTATATCGTTTATCGTGTACTTGTACAATAGTTGAATGCACGCGCAAAATCGCACGCAACTGGGATCCGACCGAGCGCATGAAACGCGGTTACATAACGCATAATAATATTTCGATAATTAGCACGATGATTACCCTGCCATTTCCACCGTGACACGCTTACTAGCGTCTTAAATTACTGGGTGTAAAAATTAGTCCGATGCATTAGTAGATAAACGAATTTCTGCTCAGATCCCACATATAAGTATTTCTTTGATCCTATTCACAGAGACACGATCCTTCGTACACATCCTCGCTCTAATTACGTCGTATCTGGAAGAATTAAAATCGATCAACTTGAAATTAAGTTGTTATATTTTAGTTCGATAATTGTAGAAATATCTAGATGAAGATTATCCCAACCGACAGGTTAAGCGACGTTCATTACCTCTAATTAACACGATAAAAATCGCTTCGGTAGGAATTCTTTCGCGTAGTCCGTAAGCGGAAGTAGGAGAATTGTTAATGCGAATCGTGCCTCGCCAAGAAATCTTAGTAATCCCTGCTCTGTCGTGTCTAATGCAATCTAGCGAGAGAAGAAAGGAGGGGTACGATGAACTCCCAACGTTTCTCTAAGCGAGAAAAGCAGTACCAGCGACATACATCTTAAAATTTGAACTCTTTGCATTCGCAATGCAATTTATTTTGGTAGACATTTTTTGCGGCGTAAATACAGGATGTATTGTAAGATGATGGAAGCCACTTCTGGCGTGGACAGGATACGGGAGAAGCACTGAAAAAGATTCATATGCACGCGTGTCCCGTATGATCTTGTTTCAAATTTATAGCCATTTTTGTATTTCAATGATCCGCAATTGCTCGCTTTCGTAGAAAGTGCTCGAGATATCCTCGGTCTCCATGCAAATTAGCAATCGTCGTATCAAAGAATTCCGCGATTTTTTTATTCCTTTAATCTGTCTATTCTCGAAGTGGGTCTCGTATCATATCGTATCACGGTACATCTTGCATATCTAATTTATAAAGTCATTATACATGAACTCTGAATCGAATCCGAAACTATGCTCGTCAAGCAATAAAATAGTTTGGCAGTTACAGACGTCAGTTGCATGTCGGTCCTTAGAAATCAAAATACTCGTCACAAATAGCTATGATGATCGTTAAACGGGAAGAACTATAAATATGTCGTTCGATAGTAATCGTGGAAGCTTAAAATCTAAAGTTCCCTCTTCTTTCTCAGTCGACGAAAAGGATTGTTCAAAATTCGCCGAGTACACAGGGTTGATCGAGCTTTCTCTTACAACCTTTTTCATCTTTCTTCACGCTAGCAGCGACGAATCGACCTTTCTTTTTCAGATATCAGTAAGCACGGTAAGCACGAGAAGATTCAGCCGTGCAGGAACGCCGAGTTCGATCCTGTCGTCGGACAGTGACATTCGATTTACGAGGAAACTCGGTGGACAGTATCGTTGCGGATGCTGCGTGTTAGCCGCATTCTTGCTTTTCCTCCTCTTCTCTGGAGTCTCCATATATCTTGGCTGTAAGTATAACACTCAAGTTTCGGACTATTTACGTAAAATAGAAAGTCTGTATCAAGTTGCTGGAAATGGTGTATTTGCCTAAATTTAAATTTGCTCAGCCAATACTAACGAAAGTCTGTTCTGTCGTTAATTATGAATCAGTCTGAAAGAGAAAATGAAATATATAATATGTATAATAATTCTCCGCCAGCATTTTTCCTCTATCTCTTATATTATATCTTCGATTAAAATATATCCGACATGTAACATAAATCTCGTTGACTGTCGCTGTGATTATTGATGCTTTTCTAGATTATGTCGTTTCTTCTGCTAATTTATGCTGTGTTTCGTAAATATGCCGGCCTAGAGGCTCGATAATTCCTAGTTGCTGTTTGTCAAGCACAGAAGGTGCAGCACGAGCGAGTACGAAGATCACTCAGCCAAGGAATTCGAAGTGCGCGGAAGGTTTCGTTCGTGCGCTTTCTCCGCGGACTTATACGCGATACGACCGATGCCGTAAATGAAATTACTGCACGGTTAACCGACGCTTTGGTGGACGTGAAACTACTTCGAAATGCACGACGCTTGTTTCGCAAGACGGACGAACTCTTCACGCTGTACGAACATTTTGTCAAGCGTAAAGTGTGATCGTCTTTTCTCGTTTGCAAGAACTTGCGTACGTTCCGCTTTACGGATACGTGTACTTCACCTTGAAATTGCTTTCGATCGTACGATGAAGAAGCAAACGAAGCGTAGCATGCGTCAGAGAGGAGTCGTCGTCTAATTGATGCAGATTCGTTGTTAATATTCATACGTAGATAACGGTGAATGCCGACGAAGGGAAGGTTTGGCGGTAGAACAGATGGATTTAAAGATTCCAGTTATAGTATTTTACGCGACAGATGGTCTCTAAATTTCTAGAATGTTTAAGCGTTTGAATAGCTGCCTTGGTACAGAGAAATAATATACATTGGCTTAGTGGGAACTGCGTGCGAATACTTGCCATGGAAAACTTTTATGTTCACATTGTACGTGTTATGTGAAAGGTTTTCAAATTTTGTTAGCATTGTAACGCGACACGACTGTCTGCAAATGTATATAGAAATTATATAATATTCATTACAACATATATGCATTTAGTAAAGAGTTAGTATGCAGCACGAATAATCGTGCAAATACCGATTTATTACTTTTTTTTTTTTACAACTCTTGCAATGTTTGCCCAAATTTTATCGTATATTTTGTTTTTACTTTCGATTGTTAATTTTATCATTATCTGGTATAAATCCAAAATTCCGATCGATCTGCTACGCTTCCCTGATAATCTGATTGTACTATCGTGTTTCGTACGAACCCAGCAGGTGTTCTAATGACTATGAGCAGGTGTACCTGACTGTATCTTGTTGAGGAATCGTTGCTACGATCTGGACGTGCGTATCGTTTGGTGAGCGAAGAAAACCGAACAAAAAGAGGAAGAGGACGATGCGGCCAGAGCCCATTGAGGTCTTTCAGCTTGCAAACATAACGGTCCGACCGAGTTACCGAGAAAATACGTTTACGTACACAGATCGGCTCTTTTATTCTCGAACGATCTACGTATCCTTCGATGAAGTTACTAGAATTGTCGGACGGGAACCGATTTACGAGAAAGGAAAGCGAATACAGTCGTGACGAAGCATAAAGCCTGCGCTCTATAATTCTTGTAGTATACGGGCAAAGAGAGGCAAAGGTCGAAGAAGATGCACGATCGCGTGGAGGTCCAGCAAAGAGGCCTTGAAAGTAGCGAAGCTAACGGTCTGACCGAGTTGTCGAGCCGTCCTGCCTGTCACCCCTCCAACATTCGACCTCAAAGGGGGGATCCGTGTCCTTGAATCATTTCGATGCTTCATCATACTAACCGAATTCTCCTTTCGAAAGTATTTCGCGTTCAAGGAATCGCGAAACGACGTGGTACAGACTGTCAAACTCATCCAGTGATTCACGAAACTATTCGAACGCTTATTTAACGTAGCACACTTTTATCGTACACGTGTGTTATAAATATCTTATAGCTTCTATATACAGTTCCAGAATAGTTGGAAAATTTATCAATTCGATCCCGATAGTCTTGCGTCGTTGTAGCATCGATTTTTTTGAAATCTCGTACAACGTAATACATGCGTGAAAATCGTCAATTGTAAGCGTTGCAATACTTTCGTACGTCATTGTATTATACTAGAAATCTGTTTCTGGTGTATAATGAAAACGATGTTATTGCTGTTGAACGTTGCTTGCGCGGTAGAGCCACAAGCCGCAGAAGATCGCTCGCTTGCCGCAAGAAACTGTATCGCGAAGCGAAAAAATAATCTCTGTGGAGTAAAAATAATCGACCAAAGGCACGGTGAAAGGTGAGCCTCCAGCCGTATTGCTGTTGGTGCCCGATTGCCCTCGATACTTTAGTTTATGTTTACGGTATCGGTCGAATATTAACTAGGAAAAATTGATAGCGGTTTTTAATATAAAAGAACGGCTGACGCCGCGTTTGTACAGACACGTCTCGTTACTATCACGTTCGAGAGAACGTGTTGTTTCAAGATGGAGTATTAGAAAGTATCATTTAGCGATCTGATGGTCGCAAGATGGAAATCGGCCGATTATCCCGCAGTGAAATCTGTTTATTTCCCTTTTCCCGCGCCCTCGGGTAACTGCCAATTACGGTAAATGGAATCGATCGATAATTATCGAAAAATAACAGCCGGTTTTCGTTTCATTCTTAAGGACAGCGCCGTGACATCGATTAATCGCTACCCTGTGCTTCACAATGTAAATTACAAATATTTATGAGAAACTGCAACGTTTCACACGTAAAGTTACACATAATATAATTATGCTCTACCGTTCGAGAGTATCTTATTTTTAATAAGATGTATTTCAACTATAAAATTACCGTCATCGTTTAAATTCGAAAATTTGGAAACTCGAAAGCCCGAAGTCCAAATATTTGGAAATACAATGTTAACAAGTTGAAGTAATTGTTCGAGTTTGCGGTAGCGTTTAACCTGTGTGCTTTCAGACACGTTCCTAACATCGGATCCCCCGGGTGATCAGATTTTCTTGGCGACATTCCGAGTGATCGAAGGTGATTCCTTCGTTTCGGAATTGGCAGACCCCTCCACCGAAGCCTTTCGAATACGAGCACGGGAGTATCGCGATCGACTTAATCTTATCTTCCGCCGCAGCTGGCTGAGAATCTCTTTCCTCGCTGTGGAGATACTGGCGCTCGATGGGTAAGTATACTTGCGGAAGCAAAATAGCATGATCGTAGGTTTACATGTTTCAAACACCGACACGGTAATTTAACTTTCTATTAAAATTACTATTAAAAACTGAACTCACGAAGGAAAGTTTAATTTAAAAGATTTCTCTGCGAACAAGAATACAAATTCATCGGTTTGCGACGATTAAGGAGGATTAGTCTTTATCATTTATACGCCAGTTTATTAGTTTAGACTTTGATATGTTTAAAACAAATGCGCGGTTGAGTACTCGAAAGAGCAATTACGAAGAGAAATTCACTTTTCGAATGATGTCATAGATCCATTAAAATGCATATGTTTCATTCGAAAACGAAATTGTAATTCGAAGAAAGCCGCTGATTCGCTCGAATCCGTATCGTTATTTTCATATTGAAACATCGAAAGCCGAGTTGTCTTCCTTGAAATTTTACCGATGTCACGAGCTAGAGAAAACCCAGCTATCTCCACACTTTCTCGTGACTTCACACTATCCATATTTTTCTAACCGGCAACCATTTGTCGCAAATAAACTGTACAGATCCGAAGGTGAGAATTTGGCCGTACATTTCGAGATTCGATTCGATCCACGATACCAGACAATCAGCACTGCCGATGTCGTGGAAATTCTTAGACGGGAGATCGATCCTACAACCTCGAAATATTTAACAAATCTAACGATCGACTCGCAGAGCCTCGAAGTTCAAGAGAGCTTGACAGCTCTAAACGCTCAAGTAGCTCAACAAACGACAGTTTCGACGCCACCACCGACCACCACACCACCGCCTCCTAGAAGATGCACCAGTTTGGATTTATCTTACTGCAAACATCTGCCATACAACGTTACTTCGTATCCGAATATATTGGGACACCGTTCATTGGCCGACGTGGAGGAGGACGTGATCGCTTTCAGGTGAATATCAAGCCGCGATCTCCGAGCAAAATTTCCCAAATAGAGCGAATATGGCAGAGGTGACGCATCGTTGATCTCTTGAAGACAAGACACGAAGATGACAGTTCTCTTGCTTTTACGTAGACTTAGTTAAGTTAAATTGTCTGAAATGGTGTCATTAATACGTCAAATGGAAAAGGATATTTTAGAATTGGAAAAAGTCGATTGTCGACTTCGATGTGTCATTCTTAATCTATTTCTTATTTTACTAAAAGAAAGTCGAAGTAATGGGGAAATTCTGGTGATGCAGTGTGCAACAATCGCTTTAGTCGATCGTTGTTAATACAAATTTTCTGTCACAGGGAGCTAGTGGATGCGGAATGTTACCGATTAGCGTACGACTTTGTGTGCCAAGTATTGCAACCAGCCTGCGTATCGAACCAACCGGAAGACCTGCTACAGCTGCCATGTAGAAGTTTCTGCAGAGAATTCTGGAGCGGATGCGGCAGCCGACTTCCGGACAGAATTAAACGCCTACTGGATTGTTCGAATTTCCCGGAGTACGCGGACCAAGGTGGTTGCAGAGCAAAGCCAGGTGAACGATCGTAGCCTTTCGCTTGCCAAGCAACGCGGAAATTATCAAGTGTCACGGACCTTTGTAATTACCGCATAATCGTTATCGTAGGATGCGTGCAAGCACTTCAAGCGAAAGCATTGTCACCGAGAATTTGCGACGGCGTGATCGATTGCCCTGACCTTTCCGACGAGAAAAATTGCGCTTATTGTCGCGACGGTCATATGCATTGCGGCGTAGGTAGAACTTGCATTCCACGTAGCAAGAGATGCGATGGAAAAGCGGACTGCGCCAACGGCAGTGATGAAAAAGATTGTCGTATGTATGGTCAGTGGAAGCGGCGTAGAGAGGTCGTAAAATCGGGGCGAAGTTAAGGTTTATGAGTTTCAAGAACCGACCCAACTGGTTGATAACGTTGGCAGAACATAAGAATTTCTTATGCTGTTCGCGTAATCAAATACTCGCTTGCACGGTTTAACAACGATCTATAATAAAGCGCTAAAGGGGACATTTTTATAATTTGTTCTCTTCAAATGCTAATAAATGACAAAGTTAAACACGTCAATAGCTAGATATATCTTAATTTTGAGATACAAGTTTCTGGTAACTTTACACGCGCTCACACATATATACAAATACTTATTTTCTATGTATGATTCGTTAAAACAACTAAAGAAATAAGTGTTAAAGCGTTAAAGAGAAATATTTTTGATATATCGTGTAAAGATCATGTACAAGATCGCAGGACTGATAGCTGCGTGCCGTTCGAAAGGCGAGAATTTAACAAATAATAAAACATACGTGATTTATTAATAACTCTGACATTTGTAATTCGATAAAAATCTTACTATCGCTCATTAACGACAGCCGCGTTTTTTACGACCTCGCCATGTATATCGTTTCCACCTATAACATCGTTCAGCGTCATGCATCACATACTCGTTCTTGACACCATATATTCTCCAGTATCTCTAGCACCAAGTATTCGATCCGTGAAATCACAACCTTCGGATACACCGTTTGCCGCAAAGTATAACAGCGAAGGGTACGTGGTGTTCAACGAGAAGGGTACTATCGGAAAGCTTTGCACCGCAAATCTGAACGCGACACTGCCAGGAACGGAAATGGAAACCGTTCTCCAAACTGCCGCCAGCTCCCTGTGCAGCTTACTGACTTACACGTGAGTATAGTTCCCCGTGCTTTGTCTTTTGCAATGTACACAAGCGAGCTGTAATTTGAGACGCTGGAACCAGAGAGATGTGAGTGACATCTTTCTGATATCGAGCGAAATGTGTTAAGAAACTTAATTTAATTTAATCGAAGCCTCTTACTTTTCACAGAGGGGTAAAGTCCGTGGAAGTTCGAATCGACGACGAAGAGGATGTTCAATACGTACATATGGAGGATCCGTCGGCAACAGAGATTACGTTTGTTAGAGCTCCCTGTCCGAGCAAGGAAGTCATGTACGTCCGATGCTCTGAATTGGGTACGTTGTAAGAGCTGTTATTTTCCTCAAGTTCACGCTAATGTATAAAATATAACTTACGCTTAGAGTGCGGTGTACAATCTCTACATGCAAAGAGCGGTAGCCGGGGACTTAATAAAATGGCCGAGCCAGGAGATTGGCCTTGGCACGTGGCTCTGTTCAAGGAAGATGTACACGTATGCGATGCTACGCTCGTGGCGGAAAATTGGTTGATTACAACGGCGTCCTGTTTTCAAGGGTACGTTCCACTTATTCCTACATACTCCATTAAAAAATTGTAGTATTTGTAACATTATAATCGGCTATTTGATTTTCAATGGCTCAGTGGAAGTACAAGGGATGATTTCTTGCGAGAAAGACTGAGAAACAAGTCACAGTTTTATTCAAAACTTTTTTAATTCGTGTTTGATATAAAGGTTTATAAAATAGTTTAAAAAATATGGTGTACGTTTTATATAAAAAGGTCTTCTGCCCTTCTTTTTAACTGCGTTACATTAAAATACACTAGAATCTAGAAAATTGTACTTTTTTCTCATATGTTCGCCCAGGATATTCATACGAAGGTGGAGTTATTTGATTATACGAATAACGCGTGGCATTATTATAACCAAAGTTCTGCTATAGCAATCCGTTAACAATTTCTTCTTATATAATAACTCAATTACAGTCAGCCAAAGGCAGAATGGTCCGCAAGAATGGGTACTGTACGCCTCTCGAGCACGTCGCCGTGGCAACAAGAACGTAGAATCGTGGGTATGATTAAATCGCCGGTAGAAGGGAGTACGACTGTCCTATTGAAACTCGATCGACCTGTTACCATGTTTTCGGATTTCGTAAGACCCGTATGTTTGCCTTCGAGTCAGGATCGACCAATGAATGCTACTCATTGCAACACCCTCGGATGGGCCAGAAATCGTGAGTAATCACTAGCGTGATGCATGGGATTCTTGTAATCGAACAATGTACATCGGTGCGGCAAGGTCGCGTTATTTATTTCTTCGATGGATTACGTAAAAATGCGTAATTATGCGTGCCGCTTATTTACCTCATTGGTTGCGTCGACCTTACAATTAGAGGGATGCGAAAGTGAGATACTGGTTGCACAATATCGTTGACAAGATCTTCTCTATTTTAGCTCAAAGTGTTATGTAGATACTATTACCTTATAAATATGCAAGTACCTTGTTGTGGTACTGATTTATTGTCTCGATATGATGAAAAGCAGCTGTTCGTTATTGTATAACCATTGTATAACGAAACCAGTAGACACGCTGAAGCTCCATTTGCATAAAATTGAATTAGCCAGACTAACGCTTCAAAAGTGTGATAATATTAGATATATTTTTGATTGCTTACAAAATTGTATTCATCTGTTTAAGTTTATGTATTCTTAGTTATTCTTAATTTCTGATTTATTATAAATTCCCTTCCCATTCGTTAATAGTCAATAATTGTAAATGACATTAAACTGTAACTGACATTGATATCAAGAAATTAACGATACAATTGTCATCTGTTTTCCGTGCTCTCGTCGCATTATTTCAATACTTGCTTCTTAATGAATTAACAACATCAGAAATTGAGAAAGCTTGATATTAAGGAAAGATTAAAAAGTGAGCATTTAACTTTTTCGTGTTTCTTAAAAAAACCATCTTCTTTGATCAGGAGATTTACTACAAAGGGTACAGCTTAAGCACAGCGCGATGGAACAATGCGAAAACATCAGTATCGCGTCCGTGAATAGCGTCTGCACAGAACCGGCCTATTCTACTGACGATTGTAACGTAAGTGAGCCACAGCACATATACAAAAGACTCGTTTATCCTTTGTTTCTCGTATGCCGTGATCTTTTGGTGTTCATACACAGTCGGGAATATCTAATTACTGTTTATTGTACACAGGAAGAAGAGGTCGCCGGCAGTCCTATGTTATGTCTTCAGCCGGATGATCGTAGATGGGCGCTAACAGGTGTCGGAAGTTGGCGAATAGCTTGCTCGAAAGCTGGTGTCGAAAGGCCACGATTATACGATAAAATTTCCTCGAATATCGCTTGGATAAAATCTACGATAGAATAGATTATTTCTTAAAATAGTATTTAACAAATTAATATGAACTGACTGGGACTGAAATTGATATTACAATATACATACGCGATGTAGAATTATTTCATCAAATTTTCCTATCATATCTAACAGACTGTAAAATACGTATTGTAAATTAGCGCGTTAGGACGTATCATGTTATCGTGGGATACATTTCTCGTCTCTATTGTATAGTTTCGTCAAAGATTCGTTGTTGTATCCATTGTTCGTAAAATATCTACATATGTGTTACGGCGTTGTAAAGAAAACTATTTCAGTAAAGTATAAGTAGTCGAAAAACGAATAACACGAAAAATTCCTTTTCTCTGATAGACTTGCGTTCACAGTGCTCGGAAGGTACATTTCTGTTTAATTACGCTTTTAATCGTTATTATTATATAAGACTGTTTGCCTGAAGCTCAGATTTGTCGTGGATTGTCGATGGTGAATGTGCATGGTTGGTATGTAAGGTTTCTATATCTATCTCCGGTGGTGTTACAAAGGAACTTGTGCGCAGAGTCAAGGTAGGGATGGTGGGAGGTTTTAAGTAGAGTTGCTGAATAAATGCTCTTCAGTTGCATGGCAAACATTGGTCCAGTGAATACGTTGTTGCGACGCGTAACAGCGTGTACACAGATTGGAATTAACCGGCCCGGTGGCATTAGAAATATGGTAAGGAAATCGCAATTGTTAACAAAACGGTTTTTTCCAGCGCATTTGCTTCTGACTGTGAATAACATTACATAACCTACGGAGGCATTCTCTCCCTAAGATTTTAGAGGGTGTCGTATTTCAAACGAGTTACGAGTCACGTTGCAATTGGACACTTTTATTTTTGTTATAAACATATACTGAGCAAATATCTTTGGGGCAATGATAGTACACATGACAGATTAACTGTGCCCATTATCAGTACTTTTCTATCGCGATATTTAACATCAGATTGTAGTACTACTGTCAAATTTCAGGTAAAATGCAAATCATTTATATTTATATTTTAAGTTTGAAAAACGAGTCAATCGTTGAGTCGTTGATTCAAGTGACTGATGTTTTATCATAATTGAGTCCTTTGCGAGAATCGTTGTTTGCTAAGGAATCGAAGAAATTGTCGGATCTTTCGGACCTGGCAAAAATCGAGGAGGTGGTCGATCACCCGGTTGAGTTGTTCAGGATTTGGCGCGATGAGGCACACAGATACAATGCAACGCTGGTGGACATTTGCTGTTTGTCTACTGTTTCGAAGTTAGTATTAACTATTTCGATCATTCCTTTTTGCAAATTGTATCGGTATAGTCTCGATAGCTATATCTTGACGTAGTGCTACCGAAATTTTCAAATATTTTTGTCAAACACGTCGCACAAAATCTTCAATGAAACGTCTTTATTTTAGAGACTGTAAGGTGTCTGCGAGGAATGTCGTTCTGCGAGAATTCGATAACGATGGTTTCGTAATCGTAACGGACAGTCGCAGCAAGAAAATCGACAATATAGTGAGCCTGCACGAAAATTTTACAGTTTTGCATCGATCATATCGCATCAAAGGTGTAGCGATTTTGATTGAATTTTATCGTTTCAGGACAATGTTCCATACGCTGCCATGTGTTTCCTTTGGTATCATGTAAACGAACAGCAGCAAAAAATCATGAAACAAGTGAGCAAAAATCGACTGTTGCCGTCTTCCTTTCGTCGTATTTTTCATTTTAATTAAAGCATTATGATCGTCGTTCCTTTTTGCTATCGTATGATTATATTTTCATGCTACGACGGGAAGAACGATATACGCCTTGTGAAAGTAGATGATTAAAAAGCCACGTGGGACTATTCCATAGCATGTACTAGCTTATCGTTTACTGGAGAAGATTATCTTTGCATGTTCGGTATTAGTTCTGGAAGAATTCATACGGAAAATATGTTTGCGTGTAGAATACAAAGATAACGTTGTTTATATTTACTGCGGTGTTTATATTAGTATGCATCGATCGTGCGTTTTGTAATTAGGTCGCGGATTTTTTGCGTTTATGGGAAAACGCAACCTTTTAGAATATTTAACTTAAATTTGGAACACTTTTCCAAAATATACTTAACATTGAAAGAAATCTTTGCGCAGATTCCAGTTTTTTAATTACCTTTGTAAAACTGAGAATTTGCATAAATATTTGTAGATTATTTATAATGAGTGATGCGATTGCGTTTATAGGTGAGAGTGGAAGGTACCATGAAGAGATTAGAGAAAGAAAGTTTCAAGCATCTATACGACAGAGAGCCCTTGTTTTGCAAGATACGATCCCATATATGCAATCAAGGACGCGATGTCAATTGGGAAGAACTGAAGCAACGACACGATGAAATATTAGACTCGGTTCGTAGAGGGGAGAATGATTTACCGATGCCGGATCATTTGTAAGTTTATCTAAACTGTACAAATAATCAAGTTGATAAGGAATATTCAATATTTAAATATTCTTCCAGCGTTGGATATAAACTCTTTCCGACGATGATGGAATTTTATTTCGGGGGGGATTGTCTTATAGCCGATCGTATTTTATATCAGAAAGGTGCATCGAACGATTCTTGGGAGAATCATCATATAGCTGCATAATACATTAAATCGACGACAGCTACGATCTTTTTCTATTTGTTTTGTAATAAGATTTTAAAACAATTATTTCGAACATTATGAAGTATTACTTCTAAAACCCAATCGCCATATATCCGATCCTTCTTTAACCAATTTTCACCGATTATCGAGCGATCGTAGCCGAGAAATGAACGAGAAATGAATTGCCCATAGTCTACAAGGAATTGGTATAAAATACATAAAAGTACGTAAGCGCAATAAAGAACAAAAGTAGAAGAAAGAATCAATAAGATAAGTATATCTCTGTTAATTTTCTATATAACCATAATGAAACCGTAAAATCATAAATCAACAAAACGAATGTAGGTACTTGTCGCGTTTTTCTCCTGTGATTTTCATATATGTACCATTAACCGAGACCGAGGCGGATAATTCTGCATGAGACTGATGCATTTAGGCGCGCGTTTCAAATTCAAATCCGTTGAGGAGCTACAACATGGCGCTTGCTCTGATTGTAATATTCCTGAAATCAAAACCAATGTAATTGTAACAATTGTATACAATGTAACCAATGTATCGGACTGATACAGATCACGTGACATGCGCATAGAATCGTACGCGCAACAAGCGGGTGGACAGTTAGACACCTATCCGTTGGAAGCAGATTTCGTGGCGCTGCGTGCAGGCCTTAACCAGACTAAACGATCTTATACTCATGAGGCATGACACTCCAATACCTGATACTCAACGTATAAAGCGTATCTACGATCCATAGTATGAGCAGTGTTCAGCGGGTCGAGAACACGCTCGGTACTCCGTGAAGAGTTTGAAAAATGCCTGAGCGTGCGACCGTTTCTAATCCTATATCTAAAACAGTTTATCTTTTACTCGAAGATGGTTCTGTCTTCGCGGGAAGACATTTCGGCGCGGAAAAACCGGTTGATGGTGAAATAGGTGAGTGTCGGAACACGTGCTCGTCCATTGGGTTGAATATGTAGCACGTGCACGATTCTTGTAACGATCGCTTCGACTGTCGTCGTCTCCCTTTCGTCGTACTTTTCATTTTAATTAAAGCATTATGATCGTCGTTCCTTTTGACTACCATATGATTATGTTTTCACGCTTCGACGAGAAGAACGATATGCGCCTTGTGAAAATGGATGATTAAAGAGCCACGTGGGACTATTCCATAGCATGTACTAGCTTATCGTTTACTGGAGAAGATTATCTTTGCATGTTCGGTATTAGTTCTGGAAGAATTCATACGGAAAATATGTTTGCGTATAGAATACAAAGATAACGTTGTTTACATTCACTGCGATGTTTATATTCGTACACATTATAAAAATTCAAGTTTCATCCTATTAGAATTTTGTGTGAATTCATTTCGTACAATGTATACTCGGTTGCTTTTCTAAATATATTCGACGATTTAAAATCATAGTCGTGTATGTTTAGATCGGATTTTCGTATTTCAGTGGATCAAATCGAAGATAAAAGCGTTGTCTCTAATTACAAGAGAGTTGGTGTTTGGTGTTTGTATAGTTGGGAAGTTACGGCTAGAGTTTTTGTATGGAACATTGTATACAAACATATACTATCCGCACTGATACATTTTTTGCAGTGTTTCAGACTGGTATGGTGGGTTACCCAGAATCACTCACAGATCCTTCTTACCACGCTCAAATTTTAGTGCTGACATATCCGATAATTGGAAATTATGGAGTATTTGACGACGAGGTGGACAACCATAAAATACCATAGTAAGAGGTTTAAAAGTAATAACAGCTACTTAGTAGCTAGAGCAAGAAATTTCGTTGGGAAATCCATTCTTAAAAAATCTTACCTTTCGCGACTACCTTGATTTTTTTTCGATACTCAGTTTGTTGTTGTTACGAATATCTAAAAATAGATAAGTTTCTTAGCATCGATGATCGTAACAAACATGTTTGCCATTACAGTTGGTTCGAATCTCATCGAATTTGGGCGGCTGCTCTGGTGGTCGGTGAGATATGCGAAACACCGAGCCATTGGCGGCAAACCAGGACACTGTCCAAATGGATGAAGGAACAAAATATACCAGGCATATACGAAATCGATACCAGAGCTCTGACAAAGATTATTCGAGAGAAAGGCACTATATTAGGTAGAATCGTGTTCGATCCACCAGTTTCTAATCCCGTTGCCTCCTTGATTCCTCCGATAGCGGACCCGAACAGCAGACATCTCGTCGCGGAAGTGGTCCAGGTACGCAACAACAGGATTTGTCCCCTCGAATTCGACGCTTTATTTCACTTCGCCGTTTTTTATTTTAACGTACAAACCTTTTTTCTATTTTTAACTTAAACTTAAATTTAATTTAAATTTAAATTTAAATTTAATTTAATTTTTAAATTTTAAATTTTAAATTTAAATTAAATTCAAATTTAAATTAAATTTAAATTAAATTTAAATTTGAATTTAATTTAATTTAAATTTAAATTTAATTTAATTTAAATTTGAATTTAATTTAATTTAAATTTAAAATTTAAAATATAAAATAATTTAAATTATTCTAGTTTAGAACTTTTTAAAAATTGAAAATCGATATTACGTCAGTTATATGACACTCGATACTCGATCTCGGTCATTTTTCATGCGTGTGATTTTCAATGTACTTTAAAAAAAATTATGATATCTAATACGAACCATTTGAGATAAGGTATCGAATGCTGTTTAGACAGCAAAGGGTCGAACTTCAAAGCTACTCCGAGCCTTTGGTCTTCCGTTCAAATTGATTATCGATCATTGAATTTCAGCCTGTACAAAGGACATACAATTCCGCTGGTTATCCTCGCATATGCGTAATAGACTGCGGTCTAAAGTACAATCAATTGAGATGCTTGATTAGTCGAGGTGCTCGCGTAGACGTTGTGCCTTGGAATTACGATTTAAACAATGCCACTTACGACGGCTTGTTCCTTAGCAATGGACCAGGCGATCCGAACAAGTGCGAAACAACGGTGGAAAGTATTCGATCCATCCTGAAATCCGACATACAAAAACCGATTTTTGGTATTTGCTTGGGTCATCAGTTGCTCTGCATCGCCGCTGGTTGCGTCACATATAAGATGAAGTATGTATTCTTCTGCTTGCCCCTAATTGCATGAGTGTGCGATTAGTATACCGTTTCAATTCTCGTCTGGGTGATCCTATTATTTTCTCAAAAGTAGCTAGCACACGCTAATAGGAAAACGATGTTACGCTGACTTACGAGAGTATTTGAACACTTAGCATGCAAAACTTTTTTACGTATATACATTCATAATACATCCGTACAAGTGTCCGAATACTTTCATGTATTATACCTTCGTATAAAATGAATTATTCTCCTATTTTTATTTACTCGGACTACTATTCGATTCAATAATTAATTTGTTTACAGGTTTAAACATGTTATTTCTTCATTGTATAAATAGCTCTTTTAACAAAACGCAAGCGAATTATATCTACTTAATAGTTCCGTTTTGTGGAAAAATTCTTGTGTTACATACATTTGTTATGTATAGCTACGGCAACCGTGGTCACAATCAACCAGTCACGCATCACGGAACCGGTCGCTGTTACATGACCTCACAGAATCATGGATTTGCTGTCGATGCAAAACAATTACCAGATAATTGGGAACCACTCTTCACCAATACCAACGACAATAGCAACGAAGGTGTCGTACATTCGACGCTTCCTTACTTTTCGGTTCAGTTTCATCCGGAACACATTGCCGGTCCTCAAGATCTGGAATGCCTGTTCGATGTATTTTTGGAAGCCGTGATCGACAATGCGAGCAAAAAACAATCAATTTCTATGAAGGAAAGACTTATTAAAAAATTGAGCTATAGTAGCGACAACATGATAGGTTTACCTATACGACCGAAGAAAGTGTTGATCTTGGGATCGGGTGGTCTCAGTATCGGTCAAGCGGGTGAATTCGATTATTCCGGATCGCAAGCGATCAAGGCGTTACGCGAAGAATGCGTGCAGACGTTACTGATCAATCCAAATATAGCGACCGTGCAAACGTCAAAAGGCATGGCGGATAAGGTTTACTTTCTGCCGATTATACCGGAATACGTGGAACAGGTATATTGGTATATTGATTCTACAAAGCAGTCGCTTTTCTTTTCTGGCAAATTTTGATGTATTCCGAGTGGACGTAGGATTTTATGTCTTTGAATATTTCAGGTAATACAATCGGAGCGGCCCGATGGTGTCCTCTTGACATTTGGCGGACAGACTGCTCTCAATTGTGGCGTTGAACTCGAGAAGAATGGAGTATTTCAGAAATATAATATCAGAATTTTAGGAACGCCTATACAGTCGATCATAGAGACGGAAGATAGAAAGATCTTCGCAGAACGTATCGCGGAGATCAATGAAAACGTGGCGCCAAGTGCGGCGGTCTATTCTATCGAAGAGGTAAGAGAATCGCAAGTCTCGCGATTAATTCGGATGTGACGTGGCGGATCTGAATTGCGAGAGCCCATATTCGGCGATCTATACTTTCGGAAAATACAGATTCTTACACAGGCTATCGAAAGTACGATCTATTCACTGAGTTTTGAAATTTCACAGTTTATTCATTATCGATATTCAATTGATTATTCACTGAGAGGAGGATATTTATTGATTTTTCTGGAAATTGAAAAGTAATTATAACCATTATTATTTACAATACTATTACTGTTATTATTTCAATCAGGCATTAGATGCAGCAGAAAAATTGGGCTACCCAGTAATGGCTAGAGCAGCGTTTTCTCTTGGAGGATTGGGGTCCGGTTTCGCGAACTCCAAGAAAGAACTACGAAACCTCGCTCAACAGGCGTTCGCTCATTCGACTCAATTGATCATCGATAAATCATTGAAAGGCTGGAAAGAGGTGGAATACGAGGTCGTTCGGGATGCGTACGACAATTGTATCACAGTTTGCAACATGGAGAACGTGGATCCTCTTGGCATCCATACCGGGGAATCGATCGTAATCGCTCCAAGTCAAACACTGTCTAATATGGAGTATAATATGCTTCGGACGACCGCTATCAATGTGATTAGACACTTTGGAATTGTCGGCGAATGCAATATTCAATACGCTCTGAATCCAAACACCAAGGAGTATTATATAATCGAAGTAAATGCCAGATTATCCCGTAGCTCGGCATTAGCAAGCAAAGCTACCGGTTATCCGTTGGCTTACGTAGCCGCAAAACTTGCTCTTGGTATTCGTTTGCCGGATATCCATAATTCCGTTACAGGAAAGACTACGGCTTGTTTCGAGCCTAGTCTAGATTATTGCGTGGTTAAAATACCGAGATGGGATCTGAGCAAATTTCAACGAGTCAGTACAAAGGTATACATGTTAGACCAGTACATAAATTTGTACAATTTTCTTCTTTTTTTTTTTTTTTGATATAATTATTTAATGCAAGATGATGTTCGCAATTGAACCAAACCATAGTATAAAAATTGAAAAACGACAAACTTAAAATGATTTTAGATTGGTAGCTCTATGAAAAGCGTGGGAGAAGTGATGGCGATTGGTCGCAAATTCGAAGAAGCTTTTCAGAAAGCGTTGAGGATGGTTGACGAGAACATCAATGGTTTCGACCCGTACGTGAAAACTCCCAACGACGAAGAATTGGAAAAGCCAACTGATAAAAGAATGTTCGTCCTTGCAGCGTCCATAAAGGCTGGATATACGATCGATCGATTGTACGAACTCACAAAAATAGACAGGTGGTTTTTGCACAAGATGAAAAATATTATCGATTATTATTTAGTATTGGAGAGTACAGATCATACAAAGTTATCGCACGAGGTTTTACTACGAGCGAAGCAAATTGGATTTTCCGATAAACAGATAGCAGCTGCGGTTAAGAGTTCGGAATTAGCAGTTAGAATACAAAGACAGGAGAGTAATATACGACCAATGGTCAAACAGATAGACACTGTTGCTGCGGAGTGGCCAGCGACGACAAATTATCTTTATTTGACATATAATGGCACTACGCACGATGTAGAATTTCCTGGCGGATACACCATGGTTATAGGCAAGTAATGAAGAAACTTAACCAAAAAATGGACATGCAAAAAGACAGACTAAAATTCCTTTTCATGACCATAACGAAATGTTGCGTTAACGTAAGATTGGCTCTTATTGAATTACTGATATAACACTAATTTCTTACAAATGGATAGAGAGAACATAACAAACTTTTAATACTATTAAATTATTTAGAATTATTTTTTAGTTGATTTTTCCTTGTTTTATCAAAAATGACTTTTTTGGGGGAAGTAGAATTTATCTATTGACAAAGCAGTTCGAGTGTCAAAAACAATTGGCGAATTGGGTATGTTTTTAATGAATAATCGCGAATAACATTTTCCTTAGGATCTGGAGTTTACAGAATCGGCAGTTCTGTAGAATTCGACTGGTGTGCCGTTAGTTGTTTGCGCGAATTACGAAACTTGGGAAGAAAGACGATCATGGTGAACTACAATCCGGAAACAGTTAGTACCGACTACGACATGAGCGATCGATTGTACTTCGAAGAAATATCGTTCGAAGTCGTGATGGATATTTATGATCACGAATGTCCGGAAGGAATAATTTTATCGATGGGCGGCCAATTGCCGAACAATATCGCTATGGATCTTCACAGACAACAAGCTAGAATTCTTGGCACTTCACCGGAATCTGTCGACGGAGCTGAAAATCGTTTCAAATTTTCTCGTATGTTGGATGGCATTGGAATTTCGCAACCCAGGTAAATCATTATTAATGCAACTTATGACGAATTATTTTTTTTTTTTTTTTTACGAAAATTATACAAAAATACACAGAATGCGTATAATTTAGAAATATGCATAAAGTAAACAAAGCATGTTATAATATTTAATGAATAAACCAAATCTCTATTTTAGGTCCTACATTTTTAGCCATGTTCTTGAAAATATAATTATCTGCGTAAAAGTCCGCGGTCTAGTTATCGCATTTCTAGTATTACTCGCACGTAGTCGTATGAACTAAACAATCAAAGTATTAATCTAATGTAAATATAATGATCGCTCAGGTGGAAGGAGTTGACCAACTTGAAGTCCGCGATCGAATTTTGCGAAGAAGTCGGCTATCCGTGTTTAGTGCGTCCTTCTTACGTATTGAGTGGTGCTGCCATGAACGTGGCCCATTCGCATAACGACCTCGAGTCGTATTTGAAAAGTGCCAGCGAAGTGAACAAGGAGCATCCAGTGGTTATATCAAAGTTTATTCTCGAAGCGAAGGAGATAGACGTCGATGCAGTTGCGTATGATGGAATTATTCTTTGCATGGCGGTATCAGAACACGTGGAGAACGCTGGCGTTCATTCGGGTGACGCTACACTGGTCACACCACCTCAGGATATCAACGCAGAGACCTTAACGAAGATTAAAATGATGTCCAAGGCCATTGCCGCGTCTCTTGGCGTCACTGGTCCCTTTAACATGCAACTGATCGCAAAGGTAACATTTTTGGAAAGAAGTTTCCAAATCAGCATGAAATATTCGCGGCGATAGGCTCGACGATATTCATTCGGTGGTATTTATGGTCAATTCCTCAAGATAATATGGAAATGTCGAGGAAAACAAATAAATGGTGACATATCTTTTGCCGACAGGACAACGAGCTGAAGGTCATCGAGTGCAACGTTAGAGTATCAAGATCTTTCCCGTTCGTGTCGAAAACTCTGGATCATAATTTCGTAGCTATGGCTACGCGACTGATCGTCGGCGAGCCTGTAGATCCAGTGGACGTACTTGCTGGATGTGGCAAAGTCGGTGTTAAAGTGCCACAATTTTCTTTCTCGCGTCTTGCTGGTAAGCGCATATCTTGCGACACGATGTCGTTCGTGCCACGCTACGAACAAAGTATCTTGCCACGGTATATTGTTTCTGCAAGACTATGCACGGAATATTTTGCGTTTATTCTTCACTGTTTCCAATTGAATATCGCTTGCTAGCTTTTGCCTAGATATTCTGTGTCTATATCGATTTATAGTCATCTTTTACTTTCCGAAATCCTTTTTTAAAAAATTATTTTTTCAATAAATGGTTTGTATGTTCTACATGCAACAAACCAAGTGAAAATACCTCGTGGACCCTGTGGGACGTTGAAATATTCTTTCTTAAAATATAAACCTGAAGAATAACGCTTTACGATTGTATAGGTGCCGACGTAATGTTAGGAGTTGAGATGGTATCCACAGGGGAAGTCGCCTGTTTCGGAGACAATCGGTACGAGGCTTACTTGAAGGGAATGATGAGTACCGGTTTTCATATACCACAGAAAGGCATCTTGCTCTCGATTGGAAGTTTCAAGGTATTTCATTCTGCCACGTAGACATTTGATGATTATCAACGATTGGTGCAATGTCCCAGCGTGGTTCTTGATTACAGCACAAAATGGAACTGTTACCCTCGATTCGTAGTCTTCACAAGATGGGTTATAAATTATACGCCAGCATGGGGACCGCAGATTTCTACACAGAGCACGGAGTAGAGGTAATGAGTATTCTCTATTAGAAACTTAAAATATATATTTAAATATTTACAGTTACAATTCATACGAACGTGTGTTATGGTTGACTTAAAAGAATTTCCTAAAACTTAATTTAATACTAAGCGCTAATAGTTCGATACTTTCGTTAGAATTAATGCATACGTTGCGTCGCTTTAATCGTTTAATTCTAATGCCTTTAACGCAACTGTCGCGCGTTGACGAGATAACTGAGAAATATACAAAAAGAAGCGATAGATATGATCTACATCATTCCACATTGATCTACATTATTAATTATCTCTTATCTGATATCGTTAAACCGCTGAGAACTGTAAGAATTCAAAGAGTTAGATTACTTAACTTAGAAATGTTTAACTTCATTTAAATATGCTACTAATCTGATACAAAACATTATAATAATCTATAATCAAACGATACTATTCGAAGGTTAAAAGACAGTCGTTCCTAATGACAAAAAAACTGTAATTCCAAAAGTGGAACAGCTATATTTTAGCATCAGCGAATACATTAAATGTCATTTTATCACGTTTGTCCTGCTATAATAGATATCTTTTTATTAGAAAGGAATTTTAGTTAATATTTGATTAACACTTTCGCTGTTACTAAAATTGAATTTCTCTTCTGCAAATATGAAAATTCTATTGGATGTAACTTCTAGATTATTTAAATGAATCACGGTCAGAAATATATGTATAAATGACTACGTAGTATCATTGCACGATATTACAATATCTAATGAAGGCTAAAACTGCATAATTCCGTTAGTAATATTACCGAGACGATTGATGGACGCAACATACGCATAAAGGATAGCAGCGTAAGTGTTAAACAAGTCGCCGATTGAATCCATTAATCTGGACGTAATCAATCATAATGTAACAAATAAGACGAATAGGCAGTGGGGAAAATTGGTGAACTCTAATTACAAAGTGTGTCCCAGGTTCTTTATCACAAAACGTAGCTACCTTACTCTGTGGATAGAAATAAAAATACATCGTATAAAATCATAAGCGATGATATTGCAAATCCCAATTATAAAATTCACTTTGGAATTTACTATTGTTTGCGCAATTATGTTGCTACGAATAAACTTATGAAAATAAGTGAACTGCTTCTTGAGAATTGAACACGTTAATCGCGTGTACTTATGTAACGAAATTGAGAAATTGAGAAAAAGTGTAGCTGATCAGTTTAACAACCGAGAGGTTCATTTATTTGTTATAGTCGTACTTATAGTTATAGTTATACAATACACTAACACCATTTGGTTCAAAGAAACCTGGGATACCCTAAGTAAACTTTCCGTCCTCCAATTAGTCCAGATAAATGGACTTCTACTTATGCGATTAATTTTTCTAGATAAGCAATTAAGTATCGCGTTCAATCATCTGTAAGTATAAATAACATTAAATAACAATAAATTACAGATTACTTGCAAAAGGTTGAGAAATTTATTAGGTAACGAAGGAATTAGTTGTGCATGTTAGCTTCTAAATGTACGTGGATTCACTTCCTGAAAGTTTTTGAAGACGAAGTATCGGTTCGTTTGGTTGACGTTCATTGGTTTTCAATTTTGACACATGATTTTCGCTTATTGAACTTTGAGCGGCCACCTTATCATTCGTAACTTCTAAATTTAATTCGTTCGGTTCTTCGTAATGCCTTTCATGAACGATTACTTTAACATCTTGAACATTAACTTGTTTTTGTGGCAATTTCACGCTCGGCCTAGGAATTGGCTCAGTGATTTTCTGGCGAACTTGATTCGGCGAATTTGATTCTTGCGTGAAACGATTGTTCAACGATCCAACGTATATGGGTTTCTTTTGATTTCTCTCCGGAGTATCTGGCGGTTGATTTCCTGGTTCGGAAACAGCTACTTTCTTCCTGACAACTTTGATCTTGTCGCGATAAGCTAGCGCGTCTTCCGTATATCTTTGACGCTCGAAAAGTAATATGGATAGCCTGTCGGCGTGATCAAGGTACATCTTTTTCTGTCGATGTGCTTGGTACTGATGACATCGTTCGGCAATTTGAATGAAATGCCGTATGAAGAAGCCTAAAAGAATGCACAACCTCGGTCCCTCTAAGTCAGCGCAACGTGTCTGTAAAAAAATAGAGACAAATAGAGTAATAGTTTCTCTATAATCCAGAGATCATCCTATATCATTGGCAGATAAGATTAAGTATTGCAGAGCACAAATAACTGAATAGTATTGTTCCTTATCGAATATACAGCGAAAAATATTAATTACGTTGTTAGTCAAATATTTTTCAGAATAGAGTCCTTGCGGCGAAGGTTCGATCGATAACAATTTAGAGGAAAAAGGTATTTCGTGATATACATATGTATGACTGTCGAAAACGGTACAACGAGAACGTACGTCCTCGAAATAAAATATGTCATTGAATGGCGAGTGTTTTAGATAAAAGCGTCGATAGAAACAGCTTATCAGAAAATAGATCTTACAGCGATTTCGATGATAGAGTCGGTAGCCTTGCGAGGGACGATTAACGACTTATTGGTGATCAACTTGACGGATGGTTTGTGTCCTTGTTTCTTCGCCGTCTCCCAAAAGCCCTTCATATCGTATCTTTCATTTTGCTCGGTAGGATCATCGTACGTTTGATACATCAAAGTGGGAACGTGTTGAGTCAGTTTCGGATTAACCAACGTCAACGTGTCAGCCGTCAATATCTTCAGTAACATCTCGTAGTCCAACCTCGGGAAGAAATCGTTACTGTACCGAATGTTTTCCATCGCATGAAAAACGTACATTACCGGATTCTCTGTGATGCGTTTCAATTGCTTCTGCGTGTGCAGCAAATGATCACAGGGTACCCTCTGAAAGAGATTCCTACTTCTGATGAAGTAATCGTTAAGCTTAGGTTCGTTTTGACTAATGTTGTAATACAAAGAATTCAGAAGTACCAACAAACACTCTCCCAATCTACTATCTGGCCATTTCGATGGGTTCGCGTTCTCTTCGATCATCCAAAATAATTTGTGCCTGATATGAGCAGTGGTTAGACCGAACATAGTATCAAAAATAGGTCTGAGGAAAGTCTTGTGAAGCATCAGAGCGATCAAATACACTTGTATTTGGGCCTGTGTCATGCAGGTTTCGAGGTATCTTTCGGCTGCCGGGAACGTCAGCTGCCATTGCAGATCCTCGATGAGATTGATATTTCCATTCCTCGGCACGAAGCCTTCCGGAACGACGTAGCATCCAAAGTCTTTAACCTTCTCCACGTCGCTGTTATTTGGCCAGGTATGTCGTGTCCTCACCAGCCATTCTTGAGCGCAGATAGGCCACTCCAACCAAATTGCAGGGATGATCTCGTATTGTTCCACTTTACTGTGCTTCAACGTTTTCGCGATCATGATTTTGTCACAATAGAGCACGCACCCTTCTCGTTTGGTATTGTTCACGGATTCCTGATCAAAATTCAACAACTCACCCAACCCACGCATAAACACTTTCATAAAGTGTTCCATAAACTCAGTGCTGCTTATATAAAACAAATTATAGTTGTACCGGTTCAAGGCCATTTTAATTCTTCGTTGCTGATGATCCAGCTTTTGCAACTTCTCTGTTTTCGGATCGTAGAGATTCCCATCGGCCGTATACGTGACTTTCTTGAAACAACGACGCGGAAACTCTCCGTTCGTTATCCAACATTCGTCCAGCTCGTCGTAGCTAGAGCTCTGAGAGAATTTGAAGTTCCGACTCGGATTGCAACTGCTATCGCTGCTATATGCGTAATTGTCGGATCGATATCCGGAACTGTTGCTGCTCGTGGGATCCTGATTGTTCGGTCCTTGGATCTTTTGTCGCGGCACTTGTTTCTCCCATCGACGACTCTCTCGGTTCAATAATTCCTCCTTCGTCTGTGGTCTTTTGTTCGAACGTTTTCTTTCTTCCGCATCGGAGGACCCATTATCGTAAACAGGCTCCTCTGCAATTTTCCTACTACGATTGGAATGTAAAAAGCTACCATTCCCGACTTCCTCGTCACACAGATTAGGCAAAGATCTCGTATGCTTGAAGCTTTTAACCATGTCTGGTTTAGATTTGCTAGAACTGACTGAGTGGACAGATAAATTCGATCGAGATTTTGGACTGTAAATGCTACCATCGCTGTATAGTTCGTCGTCGTCCTCTGCTATCGATGTTAGGTCCACGTCGTCTTTCCTCGACGCTATAAAGTTGTCAAGAACCTGCAGTTGCACAGAACCTGCGACAATGTAAACGCAATTTGCTTACCCCTCGAGTATTTTACTTTATAACCAGACTACGCCACGTGTCGTCACCTACCTTGTTGTTTCGTTGGTTTCAACAATATGTTATATACAGTTGTATCGTTCACATGACTATAGTGTGACGGATAACCTTCCTCCGTGATGTCAATGTTATCGTGAACCATGAAAATTCGAACCGGCTGCAAAGGTTCGATGGTTGGCCTAAAGGATTGTCGCATGGAAGTGAAACCGAGGTGACGAGCGATGTGCTCCTGAAGAATGTCTGGAAGCAGCACGTGCTTTTGACGAGGCAAACGTTCGTTCATTTGCATCTCGCGCGACGATGCCATAATTTCCTTCACCTGCTTGATTTCTCTGAAAAACATCACTATGTATAAGATTTTATTTTCTGTTCAACCACTGATAAAATCGTACTATCACCGGTTAAAGTTATCGAGTTTGTCGTAATCGTGGCACCGATCGAGGACTAAAGACTCGCTTATTTGTTCGATTATTCGGAAGAATATTTTTCCAACGTATACGCTACTGTTCACGAGTATCTGTATTGCTGCGAATATGTAAAATATATCTTTCACGTATCTTTATTTGCTCTTGCCTTCCGGCTTTGCGATTCACGTTGTGCAAAACGTACATATAAACGATAATGGATAATAATAATAATAATAATAATAATATAATGCTTTCTCTTGAATAGAATCCTTTGGTGTAATTGTAAGGGTCGTAACAAAAACACTTCTCCAGGTGTGCGAAAGTTTCCATTTTTTTTTTTTTTTTTTTTTTAATAGAATATTCTCTGTGTTATGTAATTCTTATAAACATAACATCGATTAAATCACAGAAGAATTATATTTAATTGTATCAGCGAGTTATTTAATCGGTTGTTTAACCAACCGATCAATTTTCATTCGGTAATAAGTGAGAAGATAGGACACTTCTTAAAATATTACTTCTATCGTGCTGTGAATCTAAAGCTTCCTGTTTGCGATGTGTCGCGCGAGACACGCGCACGCGAAGAAATATCGCTTGCTGTACGCTTCAATGCGGCGACCAGCGTAAAGCCATTTCTGTTAAATTCTGCTACGATTCATAAAATAGGAAAAATATGTGAAACAACACACATCCACGTTTCATACACTGCACGCACGCGTCTCGACTGAGCTTAACTTCCGCTTCCGTAACGAGCTGCTTCATTTCCACTTGTGATTTTGTCCCAAGTCAATCGTATACAGGTAGCGGACATCGATTGAAACGATAATTAACGTCGATTAGTATAAATAAGAGAGCAACAGCTGGATAAAGTTGGAAATTGCAGCCAATGTCCAGACACTTGAGAACGCTAGCGTAACACAATTGGTACGCGAACCTTAAAATGATATCTTACTCTTCGTAATTTCCAAAGAATTGGACGCACATCATGAGATTGTTCAATACGAACATCTCGGGATTCCGTTCGATAGATCTCCTCAAGATGATCAATTCCGGATCGTTGTATTCCTCGCTTTTTGTAGTCGAGTTCTCGCTACTTTGAACGTTGTCGTTGCTGCCACGCTTCCTGTTTCCTTTCCCCCGTAACTTCCGTTTCATCTTCTGATTAGAATTTCCCATTTTTAATTCTCACGGAAATTACTCTCTAAAACGATCGTTTGCTGTAACTAGAAACTTCCTTCCGTCACCTTGCCCGACGACAAAACGTTATTCGTTGATTCTGACACTTTAACGGAGAATCAACGTCCGCGATCATGACGCATATAAACTCGCAAAGAACACGTATTCACTCGTCGATGAGACAATAATCCAATCGTGGGGTGCCACTGCCGATAAATACTTAGCTATCGTTATCAACAGACAACAGAATAGGTTTAATCGCTCGCTATCGGCTATCGACAAGTAAGCTGAGCGCGAACGGGTTTTCTACCAACAATGTCACGACTTTCTTATATCATACGCGTGCTATGATTGGAGAATGATTTTTCAACATTTCAAAGACCAAGGGTGTTGACAAGTCGAAACAAACATATCGTGATTTTAGATCGTTTAGAGCGTTTTCTCGCAATTTCCAAACGATCATCGTCTTCGAAACCGAAGAAAAACGAACCTTTATAGGTCTTCTCCTTTAAATCGTTGTTCTTTTTTTTGCACTAAATTTCAAATATTTACCCATCGTCTCGTAACGACCTGTAAGAGATATGGGGAATTTTGAAACACTTCAATATGCATATCGAGAAAAATGCAAAGATAGAACGGTTTAACCGAGCGACACGTTAGTCAATATTTTTCGCTACGTTTATTTTCCAATTACTTGGAATAACCGAAATTAAGCAAAGTTTCTCCTGTGTGTATATATATTTGTTACGACATATGTAACATACGTATGCATAAAAACAGGATAAATTCATTTCACAATAAAATACGGCAAAAATTTCCTAGAGTTTTTCAGTGAACGTAACTTACACATGTCCTAATTAGCTATGACGGGTAGTTGTATATGAAAAATCAGTCGAATGACTCGTATTATTCCAAAATACAAGATATTTTAATAAAATCGTTTTATTATATATAATCCGACGAGTGTCATAGATAAAGATATACTAAGAGGAAGATTGATATATCTAATCTTAATGCAGGATAAAGTGCCAGTCGGAATAATTGCGAATGAATTCTCATATATCGTATTGAACGTGTTCGTCAATTTTAAACAGTAGATACCATGTATTTTTCAGATTGGTATATGTGCTTAAATTCTCGCTGATGTATCTACATTTCTCAACTTTGATATAATATTCGTTTATCGCGATTCGATATCGTTTCAGAAATTCGATGTAGCCCGTGGTATGTATTTTAAGTTTATCGTCGCATAGATACGTTAAAGTATCTATTTGAAGAATGCGATAAGAAGAATTTATTGGGGGGAAAAAAAGTTTGCAAGAAAACATTGTCCGGCTGAATAAAGGAACCAATAAATGTTTTAAAAAATAGGTGGAACCTGTTCAATGGACTTTCGAGAATATCACTGTCGATGAAGATTCCAGCCCCAGTGAACTTCGACACTTGGCTGATTTCCTTTCGAAGAAACAATTCGATCTCGTCATTAATTTACCGATGAGAAACGGCGGAGTGCGTCGTGTTTCCAATTTCATGACGCATGGTTACAGAACCAGAAGACTCGCTGTCGACTATTCCGTTCCTTTAATTACAGATGTTAAATGCGCGAAATTACTCGTCGAGGTAAGTAGAAATTTTCGATATTCTTCCCTTGTAACTGGATTTGATACATAGATTGAAATTGTTTAATAAAAGGGCAAACACTTTCAGGCGATAACGTGAGAAATTATTTAATTCGTTTGCAGAGAATCGCAAGACGAAATAACGAATATATCGCTGACTGAATAAGCTTCTTTGTATAAAAACGACGACCTTCGATTCTATTTTAAACAACGAATTTACAATATATTTATGCAAATATATTTTTATAAATATCTACAAACGTGGGAATAGAATTTAAGGAGATTTGTTCCAGTTACGGATGTATTTATAACGGTATAAAAAAGAAATTGAAATATAAAAATTCGAATATCGTGATCGTATCAAATGCTCGTAAATAATAAAAGTTGATTGTAAAAACAACATTGGTTTTAGGCCCTCTGTGTTAGCTTCACTCCGTTCGTTCAGTGTCATCAGTTCTTAAATCTCTTAGATCTCATTTTCAACACACCCTGTGTCTTATCGCCAAATAACCATAGTCATGATATCAAGTAAATCCCATGGATTAATGAAACTTGAAAAATATCCTTGATGTTTGATTCAAACAGATACGTACACGTTTGTGTATCGTATATCTGTAACAATATTTCTGTCACGGTGCTAGTGTACATGAATCAAACAATAGAAATCGAAATACGCGTGACTCGAAAAACTATTTAAATAACAATTATCGATAATTTCTACGAATATCTTTTCATTATTGTTTATCTAAATCTCATAATCTTATGAAGTTTTACTTAAAACAGCTATTCATTGCACTATGATAGTCTGTGTTTCTCTGGAATCACGAAAAACAATAAACGAAAATAAAAAATTTTTTCCACCCATTTTAGAGTTAATTATATTCATAAAAATATGAATTTGCATAAATATCCGTAGTCAGATTATTAGAAATTCACGATTATTTCAGAATATTTATGAATGTTTGTACAACGATATAATTGATACAGTCATCGACAACTGACGTAACAATGAACGTTGCTTCTTCTATTGCGTAGGCTATGAGAATGCTCGGTGGACGTGCGCCTCGTATGAAGACTCATACAGATTGCATGTCATCGCGTACGATGATTAAACTTCCTGGTTTAATCGACATTCACGTACACACACGCGATCCCGGCGCTGTTTACAAAGAAGATTTCGCTTCTTGTACCGCCGCTGCTCTTGCTGGTGGTATCACGATGATCTTGGCGATGCCTAACACAAATCCTGCTGTGATCGATCATCAATCCTTTGCCCTGGCCAAAGAAGTATGAAAATAATATCGGCTTTCTTTCCGTGCCAAGGGAATACACCACTCTGACGATTTAAAAAAAAAAAAAAATCCAAATCCTTGTTCTTTCTTTCTTTCAGTCTCCTGGAAATTTTATATATATATATATATGCAATATTATGTCAAAAGTCGATTTATCAGATATCAAAGCACTGACGAGGTTGTAAGAATAAATATGCTATAAGGAAACAGATTAGAGGAGAATGTTATCGCAAAACTTATCTTATATTTTTATTGAAATTCTGTTCTTTGACCTAGCTACAGCCAAGTACTCGGACGTACGTGTTCGATTTTTCTCAAATCTTGAAGGAATATTTTGCACTGCGTATTCCACGAATTTTACCAATTTTAGGAAAATAGGAATTTCTGCAAAACGTGCCCCATAGTTGCAGATATTATATTGTTTTAGATATCAGTCAGAGTGATGTACTTCCTCTAGAAATCTCATAAATTTAATACGAATGGAACGCGTGTATTCTTTTTGCAGCATGCAGTTTTGAACGCGAGATGCGACTACGCGATTTACGTTGGTGCCTCGTCCGATAATCACGACATAACAGGCGAATTAGCTCCGTTAGCAGCTGGTCTTAAAATGTATCTTAATGAGACGTTCACGACTCTTCGATTGACCGATCTCACGGTGTGGGTTAAGGTGAGTCCCGTGGATCGGATTCGCATGAAAAATTATACGCGCACAGATTTTGTACTTTTCGCGTACGATTCGTAGATACGAGTCTTTGGTTATCCATAGTTTCGTTGATTTCAGCATTTCCAAAATTGGGCAAAGAAATATCCTCTTTGCGTTCATGCCGAGGGCCAAACGACAGCTGCGGTCCTTTTATTGGCTGGTTTGCATAACAGGCCGATTCACGTGTGCCATGTAGCTCGGAAGGAAGAGATTCAAATAATACGCGCAGCTAAGGAAAAAGTAGGCTATTTTTACGAACTTATTCATTATCTCCACATATCAAACATAATATGTCACGATTGCCATTATCATTATCGAGATCTGTCAAAAAGAGATAGAAATCAGTAAAAAATATGTGAATTTCAAGATAGAGGATAATTTTGTAACTATACGAACATCAAACGATCCGAGGGTGTAAGATATATATTACTGTGATGATTATCGAGACAATTTTGATACATTTCTTAATTTCATTTTCCATATACATATTTTTATCAGGGAATGGCTGTCACTTGCGAGGTGTGCCCTCATCACTTATTCCTATGCGAAGAAGATCTTGGGCGCATAGGAGCTGGTCGAGGTCAGGTGAGGCCGTTGTTGGGGACCAAAGAAGATCAACAAGCTCTTTGGGATAATTTGGATATAATCGATTGTTTCGCGACAGATCATGGTTCGTTTTATTTTATTGGCGTCTTCTCTGATATTATTATACTATTCTATTTAAAAAAAAAAATGAAATTTCTAACGTAAATTTAAGTCATCCGTTTCACCGAGAGAATTTCTTAACGCGTAAATGCCTTTCAATGAATCTGTAAACGAAAAAGTTGTAACAGCTTCGTTCTAAAGATCTTTCGATCTAAGGACTGATAATTCTTACAAGTCGGATTACAAAGTCGATTAGTCATTAGAAAAATGCGTTAAATTACGTGGAGATTACACTTGTATATGTTAGATGTGCGATATTTTGAAGAGGTTCTATTCGAAGAAACAGTTTTGTTAAACGCGCGTTTTCGATATTCAAGCGCCGCATACCGTGCAAGAGAAATCGGGTGAAAAACCGCCACCCGGCTTTCCTGGACTCGAGACGATGCTTCCGCTTTTGCTGACTGCAGTTCACGAAGGAAAATTAACAATAGAGGTAATCGAAATCCATCTTAAAAGCTTTACGATAATAACTCGAGATCTCTATCGAGGTACGCAATATCGCAAAATGAACACATTCTTTTTTAACGTTCCATTATTACGACATAAAAGGTATTCGTATCTTGTTGGAGCAAATTCGTTACAATCTTTATCAATCCGATACCGAGCGTAAGAAAAAATCTTTTCAGGATATGGTAGACAAACTGTATAAAAATCCAAAGAGGATCTTCAATCTGCCGGATCAGCCGAATACCTACATCGAAGTCGACCTTGACGATGAATGGGTGATACCGGAAGCGATGCCTTTCAGCAAGTCAAAATGGACACCTTTCGCAGGGATGAAAGTTCGTGGATCGGTTCATCGCGTAGTGCTTCGTGGAGAAGTTGCCTACGTCGAAGGCCAAGTTCTGGTGAATCCTGGTTTTGGCCAAGATATCAGAGAGATGCAAACGAAGATGAAAGCGCAAACGGTTGTAAATGCTCCGGTAATTGATGTAATATCTCACAGTCGACCTAATTCGGCGTTGGACGGACTCCTGTCGCCGAATTACGAAAAGTACAACGAACGGATGATAACGGACATGTCGGAAGAAGAACAACATGGTATGGAAATCTGTTTCGATGGAAGTATCATGCGTCGCCTGGAAAAACGCTTTTGGAAAAAATGCTCTACTCCGCTTAGTTAAAATGTCCTATGTAGACTTGTTTTCTTTTTCTAAGATACGTTGAAGCGAGCGAAGAATTATTCTTTGCTTTAATGGCTAAGAATAGGCACATTATTATAAATGCTGTCTTCCGAGCGACGAAGGGTACAGATTGCTTTGTTCCGTAGCAAAGTTTCAAACGATTTATTCATTTTTCGTTTATTCGTTTCAGAATCATACGGGCATCTGTTGCAACCGATGTCGCACAAAGTGTCGAACGTTCACTTTGCCCTGGACGTAGATTCCCGCGAGCACACGAAGCTTCAAACGATTCAACAACGCACCATCTCGCCCATTCCTATTGGCAACGCGACGAAATACAAGAGCGACAGTAATCCGAATCTTTTAATAACTTCTATGTCAACGGTTTTCTCGACTCACACTAGCCACAATATAATTGGACATAATATCTTGACCGTGGACATCTTCAACAAAGAATTGCTGAAAGACATTTTCAATTATGCGGAAATTCTTCGCGGCGCTGTTAGAAAAGAACGACATTTGGATCATATTCTACGGGTAAGAGCACACGCGTGATTTCGAAACTAAGATCCTATGCAGACGAGTGATTTTTTAAATAATATCTTCTTAAATGCGATACGCAAGCGAACGAGGTCGAAGCTTTATCTCTTTGGTTTCTAGATAAAAGAGTTGCTATATAGAAAAAGGAGAGCAGGAAAATCAATAATATAAGAGAAGAAAAGAGATATTTTCATACGCTATCTGAGCAACTTCTTAGCAATCCTAATAGATCTTATCGAATCGTACGTAACATTCTCAATGCTGAATGGTTCCGCACGATACCGTGATGCGGATGTTTACGCCACTTCATATTTTTTATCCGATAATTAAAGAAATAGAATTTAAACAAAAATTTATTTCAGTCGCTAAATGTTCTTCGTATACTATACTTTCGGTGTCTTGTATATTTTTACATATCATATGCATTCTGTTCGTGTTTACGCTTTCCAATCTCGCATAAGTGCATAAAAATTCGCAGTCTGGTGATGTGCGAACCTCTATGGATACTAACACTCTAATAGACGATAATGAGCATTCGGTATTCATTCTATGCGTATCGCGATACGCGTGACAGAACTCTTATTGTACAGGGAGCAATGTTCATACAGCGACAAAACAACGTTCTTGGCCAGATGTATCAATCATGTGTACGAATAGATATCAATTCTCCCACATGTAATTCAACGAATGATAAAGTATCTCCCTACATAATACGATGGATTGCTGAAGCGTGTATGGAACGGACGTGCAATAAAACACGCTCGTCTGCATCAAGCATCTTGCACGTTGCATCGAGCCTAATTCATCCCATCGCTTCGACGATAACTTTATGATGATTATCGGTTCTGCACAGGGAAAGGTGATGGCGTCCATCTTCTACGAAGTCAGTACGAGAACATCTTGCAGCTTCGCGTCTGCGATGGAACGACTCGGAGGTCGAGTGATTTACATGGATGGTTCAACGTCGTCGGTAAAGAAAGGAGAAAGTTTGGAAGGTTTGCGATCACGTGTGATAGAGAGCGAAGGTTGGAGCTCGTTGTACGATGAGTTTGACACGATGATTTGTTACAGATTCGGTAGCGGTGATGGCAGGCTATGCGGATGTAGTGGTTCTTCGACATCCTGAACCTGGCGCCGTTTCAGTAAGTTATTCTTCTACTTTCCACGTATTCTATTCGAACTTCGATTATTTCAGTCTCGTTCAGTTTAAGTTATTTGGAAATAAGTGCGCTTATTATTACAAATGCTTCGTATTCAGAGAGCTGCACAACACTGCAGAAAACCTTTATTGAACGCCGGCGACGGTGTTGGGGAACATCCAACTCAAGCGTTACTCGATATTTTTACGATAAGAGACGAGATCGGTACGGTGAATGGCTTAACGATCACTATGGTGGGCGATTTGAAACATGGTAGAACAGTCCATTCACTATCAAGGTGAGACATCGCGTGTAAATTTTACGAATCTATTATTTAATCCATTCGATTTACGTTGCAAACAGCGATAACCTTCGAACACCCGCTTCGTGTTACAGATTGTTGACTTTGTACAATGTTGAACTTCGTTACGTGTGCCCACCTGGCCTTGGTATGCCTGACCACGTGGTGAAGTACGTGTACGAACGCGGAATAACGCAGGAACAATTCAGCACCCTCGAGGATGCTCTTCCCGACACGGATGTCCTTTACATGACACGCATTCAGAGAGAACGTTTCGCCACACAAGAAGAGTATAATAAAGTACGTAATCACGTAATGGAAGTTTTAACTAAAAAGGTTGTTAGATGAAGTTTTATTCACCTTGAAAATTCCAACATGCGAAATCAGCGTAGGATTCGGTATTGGAAGGTTGGATTCGGGTGCCCTACATTCGGACCTGTTGCCTTGTTTCCGCGAAAGCTTAGTTTCTCCACATATCCTCTACTACTCGAAAGGACCTTTACGGAATATGCGAGTTGCCGAGGAAAAATTTTTAATCCTGACACTAACTGTCTTTTACATGGTTTGGTTAGATACGATAAATTAGAGACGCTCGCACTAACTCGAAACCGAGAGCTACTTAGCTTAGACTAGTTTCTGTGTAGGAATTATATAAAAGACAGGTAAAATAATTGATCAGAAACGAGCATTACATAAAATGTCGACGATTGAAACATGTAAACCTTAATACAGTATACACCTACAGCGATTCCTGTTTTGTATCTATCGTTAATCTTGCAAGATAGTTCGATTATTAAATGCGACCTCGATCAAGGCCTTATTATCAAGATAAACTTATTAATTGTTACTTAAAGAAGAGAAAGATAATAGAGCGTTCGTAAGATTAAGTTTCTTGCACAAAGAGATATTTCTTTGGCCTTAAGATTTGTTTATTTCGCAAGAGCATTGGAAATCACGAAGCATCGCTTGGACTAGCGAACTTAATTAAATTCGAGTCTTTCAAATGCCAGTAATACGATTCTATTATCTAATCATAAACATAACAAAAATGCAAGACGTTCGATTAACAAAGATAAGAGCAGAGGGATTTAAAGGAATAATTCAGGTAGCAATAAATAAGTTACTTACTGAATTAATCTGTACGGGGCTTTAAAAGCATTAGTTTGAGACAAAACAAAACGTTGTATCACGTTCGTGTATCTAAATGCTCGTTTTTTTTTTACAGGTTTGCGGTCATTTCGTAATAACTCCGCAATTGATGTCTCGCGCGAAGAGGAAGATGGTAGTGATGCATCCCTTGCCACGAGTGAACGAAATCAGTACAGAATTTGACACGGACCCACGTGCCGCGTACTTCCGGCAGGCTGAAAATGGTGTCTACGTTCGAATGGCTCTTTTGGCAATGGTCCTTGGCCGTATGTGGTGACGCATTCCAGGGTGAAAAGCAAAGTTGATTTAATAGGTCAAGATCGATTCGGTTTTAGAAATATAAGCAATAACGCAGAAACCTGAAGAAAACAAACAAGACGATGCCAATCGCATTTCCAATTAGACTGTGATTCGCATAATAGGGTTTTATTATCAACCAATATTTTTATATTTTGATAGATACGGATCCAGATGATATATATATATATATGCTGTCGTTGACTCGAAATAACAAATCGTTATACATGTTCATTCAGATTGTATGATAAGCAGGTAATGTGTTTTTATTAAACGTTGGTGTAATTCGATAAGAATGCGTTTTGATAAAATTTTATCTCTACGTAAGACTTTTAAGAAGGCAAGAAAATTTTACATCACACGATTTCCACTGTGTCCTTGTATCATTGTATATGTGCCTGATCAAACCACACAAATGCAAGATAATAAAATCTTTTATTTTTGACAATAGATTTATATACATTTATCCTTTTGTATGTACACGTAATATGCGTATAAATAGATAGCTGGTCTAAAAGTAATATACAATTTTTATTGAGTACGCTGGCGTAAACAGGTATCGTACAATTATTTGATAAGGGAATGTATTCGCGATTAACATCAATATTTTCGGCGAATTTCTTAATCGCTGATCGATTTACGAAGCATTGACAAAATTACCGTGTTGTTACAAGGCCGAATGAATGACTAGACCTTAGGAGAGCGCTTGACGATAACCTACGAATATAAACATTCATATTCGATACAATTTTATTCAACTCTGTTTGATTCGATTGGCGGTAAAATGTGATTTGCATAGTGATTTGCAAAATTGTTTAGTGATTTGCAAAAGTGTTTAACGCTTATCCTAGATTGACAGCTTTCATTATTATATCGTATGTATTATATTAATGATTTTGAAATTTTATTATCAGTGTAATGAGTCACAATTGTCATGATTATATCAAACTGGATCATATCAACTGTCAAGATATTTACTGTAAACATGTGTTTGTTTAAAAATTATGCGACACGAGTAGCCTTAATGAATAGTCCTAAACATATAATAAGCGTTAAAAGGAACCAATTAAATATTTAGGCCTATCGTTATAATGGACATTCGTCTGTTTCAAATTTATGTCAATCTTTGTGAACTCTGTAAATGCTTGTACAAAATATCTTGTAATTTTTGTATATACTATCAGATTTATTTCAAACTTCATCGATATAATCACGATAGCAGAATATCATTACGACGCCAATGAAATTTCAAAATGTTTCATATAACGCACGTGATATTATATTCGTAAAAGATGTCTGTAGTGTTCGAATATTTTCGTGAGCCACTGCACATACCTTCGTATAGATTCGAATTCGCATTTTTTCGTATTTTACGATTCCAAGATTAGACGATCGAACGAATAGTATTTAGTAATTCGAGCGATCACTGAGACTGTACGTATAATGTTTCATCAGCTTCAAAGTTCTTTAAGAAATTTCTTCTTACGTTTCCTCCTCGCGAGGAAAAACTTTGCAGAGCAGCCACGATAAGAGATCGATGCGATCGAAAGATAAATAGAAATATGTAAATCACAGTTATGCGGATGACGTCGAATGATTAATGAACTTCTTCGATTGCTATGCACCGTTTGCAAAATTTTTTCGCGTCCCACTCCAAGCACGATAAGCCTGCTCCATCCACATTTAGTCAACGCGAACACCGACGTCGTCCTGGTGTGTCGCGAAATTCCTTTTCGTTCGTTTTTGAAAATTCTAACCTACCATTATCTCGAAAATCGTTTGCTCTCGATCCGACGACGAAGTTCGACGAAGATTACCAGTGGCTCTCATTCGCGTTGGAGATGGACGTATCGCAAAAGGTGTCAGACTATGGCATCGCGCGTCCTTAAGCCAGCGTCACTGGCACCGGTTGGGCACATATCTGCTGCTAAAGATTTCGCGTCCTCCTTTTGGCTCATCCTCGTTCGAGGTAACGGTGGCATCTTCAATTTCAACTTCTTTTTCTTTAAAACGGCCTTCTTTCTGCAACGAAATGAAATAATCGGTCGTTGCTTTATTTTGCCGGTAGGTAGAGCTAGTTCTTGCACATTCGTGGGAAAATTTGAAAATGCAAATATGCCCAGGATATAGAAGAATATGTGAAGTGTCTGAAAGTATAAAGCTTTCTATAATATTCAGTAGAAAAAGTAATCTTCCACCTGGGTTTCGCTTTTTTCTAATTCGCTGTTCCTACAATCGCAAAAATATGAATTTACATAAATATCCGCGCAGCTCGGTAATAAGACGACGTAGGGTTATTTGAGTAGATAAAATATTTGGGTCAAGGTGCACGTATATATAACGACGAAAAAGAATATTAGCACAAGCCAGCTTATTTTGTCAACTTCTGCGTGAATTGCTGAAACAGAGCACGTTTTATTCGATTTTCTGCAAAGTATAGAAAGCAGGTGTTGAAAACAGTTATAACGTCGATTTTACTTCCTAAAGCAGCTATGAGCCTTCATCCGGAATAATGCTTTGCAACGAAGTAGGAAATTTTTGTTTAATTAGAATCTCTACGATGGTTCTTATATCGTTCCTAGACTATTTACTATAAAGACGTTACTATATCAATTTTAAGTTAATTGAAACTCTTCGCCAAACCTAATTCCTTGCATATGTATATTTTTTATATAGTTTTATTACGCAGCTGCTTAATTATCCTGCGAGATTATTTATTATTTAAAATGATTATGATAAAGACCACGTGCATAAGAAACTGCAAGTTCCGATTCAGATCTAAAATCTGGTTTACGCCGATAATTTTCCTCGTCGCTGTATATGCAGTTTGTCTTGTAATTCGCAGATTCGGTAATAAACAATTCTTAAGCGATCTACATTTGAAAATAGACCACTTTTCTCGTCGTTAGTGACGCGATAAACAGTGAAATACGTCTTACACAGCTCATCCGCTGCCACCTCGATTTCTACGAGGATATAACTTGTACCCGTTAAAAAGGTAGGAAATTTGTCCGATCGATATGAACATTCTTAATTTTATAATCTTTGTACAATAGCAACTTCGTAATAATTCAGTAGTACGCGTATATTACTTTATTCCTAAGTTGTTCGTTGCTTATTTTATTAATTTGTTTTACACAATGTCTTCTCGAGTAGCATCAAAAACATTATTGCTAAAACAATGTTAAAGAAGAAACGATATTCGATACTTTTACGTACTGGTGTTTGCAATCGATGAAAATTCCCATCGAAAACAGTACCACTATAGCTACTATGATACCGATCACGATTACCACCAGTGTTACTATCGCGTCCTCTTCTTCGGGAGTAAAAGGCTCCTCTGTCGTTGACCACGACACTTCTCCTGAAACACAAAATACGTTCCTGAACGTTATCTCGAGTAATTCATTAGCTGATGGTATTCCAGATGGTTGCGTTATCCATCTCTAAATATATTCTGCAACGAGAAGCTATTGATATATATATATATATATATATATATATATATATATGCTATCTTCTTCTTGGTATAAAACAACCTTCCGGAGTTATAAAAATTTATTCTCAGATAGATATCAAGTATTATATTCTTTTTAATGAACGGAAGGCGAACTCCGTATGTATCCATGGGAATTAGTGGAACCTAAGAGAATTGAAAGAATCTTCTACCTGGAAAGGAATTGCTGAAAAAGTTTACAGACCATTTCGTGCCTACCTGGTGATAATTGCTCGAGTTACATAAATTTCCGGTCAACGACCGAACAACAGTACCGCGAGGTTCGATCGTTGCAACACACGCGTATGAACAAGCGTTGTTGGTGTATTTGATTTTCACGCGATAGATGCGCATTTGGACATAGGAAACGAGGATAAGAGATTTAATGATTCGACGCGATTGACGTCACCGCGTGCCTTCCGTTCCTGGGAAGAACTTGTGGATGACGTCTTTTCGGGCACGTACGCCACCCTGATCACATTCGACGACTGCAGGAAATGGAAGAAGGGTCGGGACTGTCCATTGAAACCCAGCCAGACGACTTCCATACGGGAATCTCGTGTTAAAACTATTCGAAAGATATCATTATCGCGTGTTCGCTACCGCTTAGAAGTATTCGAACTTATAACAACAGCATGAGTAAGACATATAAGAAGAAACATGATAACAAATTAGTGAGAAATATGAAACATGTAAAATCAAATAGAATAACAATTTAACGAGAAACTAATGACCAAGGCAATATTTGTTATTTGCTTGTACAATAATGAATATATATTATTTGAAAATCGTCTAAAAAAGTCGATGGGCAAGTATCGAAATTTGAAAACATTAGAAAATATTCGAGTGCATTTTCATTAGCTCAGTTCGCTGATACGTTAATAAAGGAGAAATGGTATTACGTGGAAGAATTCTGGAATGTATAAATTAAATTTGAAACTTATTTTGCGATAAAACTGCACAATAAGAAAGCACGTATGATTGGCGAAGCAATCGTTTACACGGATATGTAAATTTGCCAGGCAGCAGAATTACGAAAGAAATTTACTTCCTATAGTTTCGAAGTGACAACTCGTTTATGATAAATATGTTATTTGTTCGCGATCGTATCGGAAAAAAGTGAAAAACGTCATGAAAAGACCTCTTTGTCGTTGTTATCCCTATCGCATGATTTTCCTCGTATCGCGTAAATTTCTTCTCTCTGAACTTAACGGCCTGACTGCGTGAAATTAAACCACGTGTACCGAAGAAAATCAATCGATATTCAGATTATTTTACAATGAAATTCATCACGTATCGATTATAATAAATTAAATTAAAGAGATTACGATAGTAATACGTGACGTATTTTCCCAATGGAAATGGTGTTCAACGCCCCGCGATTAAATACAAGAGGCGTATATGTCAAACGTATTGATATCAACGTTCTAGATAAGCAAATACGTAAAAAGTTACATGTCATTAATAAACGGAATGGTTTACGTCTTCGTTTGATTTTACGAGCCTACTCTTAAAAGAAGAAAGTAATTGGTATATTTCTATTTACTTTGTACACTTCACAGAAATGCTTTCGCTTATTGCGCATTACCATTAAGTACTACAACGATCATGATAATAATTTTCGTCGAAACGAATAGCCCGATCGTATAACTGTTATTAAATTTGTGCGATCACGACAAGTTAACAAAGTCTGAGATTTTATCGGCACCTGTCCGTACCAGCACCAATCCTTCCTCCAATACCACGATCTTTAATGCTCATACACGTACACGTAGTATATCCGTGAGTTTGTTGCAAGCAAATATTTGCATGCTTTTCTGCTACTAACCTGATTAACTTTTCTTTTTATTATGTCAACCTATATAGATGTAATCGGAATATTCTCTCGTAAGAGATTGATTATTTTAGAAAATAGAGCTGGACGTTGATTTACGATAATTCGCAATCATATTACATCATATACTTTCGTTTATGACAGTTAACAAATCGTTTCTTCATTGGAACAAATACTTTTTAATTAGTGCCAACATATATCTTGCGAACGCAGTTTTCTTTTTACATTTCCTTTTTACATTGGAATTTACTGTTAATTGTTGTTCGTATTGTTTATCGCAATCATCCTGTCGCGATGTAATAAACTTATGGACTGCATATTTGTTTCTTGACAATCGAATTTTGATCGAATAAACGAACATTGCTTATACTTAGGCGATTAAATTATTGAATTAAATTTAGGAAATTAACAGGAAGCCAAGTTGGTCGGTTTAGCTTCTGAGAGATGCTCGAATAATCCTCAAATTCCAGGAAACAGCGGAATATTAATGCGAATCACCGTACATCGACGTTGATCTAAAGGAAATAGCTACGCTCGTACCCAGAGAAAGCATCGATACCGATACAGTTCGATCTCGTGGTTTAACTAGTTTTTGCTTTGCAACTGTGAGAGGAACGAGGTATCCGACTAGAAAAACCGGAACAATTTTTTACACGCATACGCTTAACTACATTTTGCCCTTTGCACGGTCCCTTGCCTTACGTGGAAGAATGCGAACGAAAGAGAAGCGACGTGCCACCTGTTGAGTTTCGCGTATGAATTCGCGTAGGGTTTGCAGTAATTTTTTAGAAAGTAGGGAAGAAAGCCGAGCAGTTGACTAGAATTTTTCATTTTGAACGTGTCATACGATTGACACCGTGTCGTATTATAATTAGATTAGATATTTACGCGAAAATTCACATTTTTCTTAATATAAATAAGAAAGAGGAGTCTAAACAAAAATTCATTTCATCTCCTAAACACTGTAACGAGTACTTTGAATATTCTGTATATTTGTATACACACACACACACACACACACACACACACACACACACACACACACATACATATATGTATATGTACTTTGTATTTCAAACTGTTCAGTTTTTGTTCCAGAAGGGATCTAAGAGAATTTTAACTGGCTTTGGGCCATAAAGCCGCGATAAGTAGAAGAAAATAATAAAAGGAACAAACATCTGTTATATAGCAGTATAACGTTAATTAAATTTAAATTAAATAAGAGATTTAATTTAAATTTGAAATTTAAATTTAAATTTAAAATGAAAATACATATTCCTCCCAGAATATAAAGTGAAAGATCCATTTACCTGAAAACTTTTGCACATCGCTGTGTATTATATAAATTTCTATACCTGCGAAAGGTGCATAAATATTCACAGTCTAATTATTTATTCTTTGCTCTATTGTATGTACTTGCTCCATCTTTCCCTAATATACCGATACACGTAACGAGCACTGTTCGTCAACACTGTCCAAGTGTCTATTATTTCCTACCAATTCCTATTGATTCCTATCGATCCCTAATAATACTTCGATTTATCAAGCTCGTGGGGCACGCAAATGTGGAAAAATGCACAGGACACGTACAATATAACTCATGGCTAGAATCCTTATTATTTCAAATGAATTACCTTTTGTCGTGGACGCGAGCCTGAGACTGTCATTGATACTCCTAACGCGTACCCCCATAATGATCGAACTGTTCTTCTGTTATTTCATCTTGTTCACGAAGAAGCGTTCGGAATCGTCTACGAATCGACCGGTTCGAAATCACGAAGTAAACTGTCGGCCACATGCCTTGAGTCAAGCAATACGCTTGGTGAGGCCTCTACGAGAGCAACGGAAACCGCGAACACGAAAGGAAGATAGAGAGTAATGGGGGAAGAAGAAGAAGAAAGAGAGACTCTAGCTACGCTTCGTGGATCGCGAGAAGAGAAAGGTGGGGCAGAGAGGAAAGAGAAACCTCACGGTCTCGATCGGAGAGTCCGTGAGGACCGACGCAACGTATAACTTCCATTCACTGTGCGCCTGTGATCCACGGATAACCTGGTACGAAAATTATTGAAACGACCTGCACGGCTTTGTACAGTCCTCTTCGAAATTATTCGTCGTCGTTCATCTTCGTCATCACCTTAGATTAGATTTATAATAGGATTAAAGGAACGTATTTGACGATGTTCAACGTCGTTGTGTTCATTTTCGCTCGATTCGTTGTTTATTCGTTTTTTTGTAGCGAAACGCTAAACTTTATCTTGTACGACTTCGGTATGACACGTACTCGACATTCTACTTTAACGAGTAAACAAATTCACATTTTCATGAACGCAACTTACGAAATGAACATTACGTAGAGATTCGTCTCGCCCTCTAAATATTATAATAAAGAGTTTGCTTTCCGGATTTTATATATTTTTGTGTATTATATGCGCTCTGGATAGTTTTGCGCGTTTATACAGGCTGTTCCGGAAATCGTAATACGGCCGAAAAAGAGACGATTCTTTGCGTGAAGAGCGAATGGAAGATACAAGATAAAACCTCGTGTTCCACATGCACGCGTTCCATCGCATCTCACATTCTATGTCATTCTATGTATCTCACAAACCAATAATCCATTTCGATATCTAACAACCAAAAAGTTGCGTGTTAGATTCTACAGTTTGTACGTACATTTTCTATACAACTCGCATACTCCGTATCAGATACTCAACATCTGATGTGAACTTTTCTATGTAGCGTAAAAGAGTGCACAAAACATCGTGGAAATATCCAGACATTGAGCATTGATATTTGGTTGCTTTTTGTGTTCAGGTAATGCGAAAAAGGATATCGACGCAGCGAATGTTTCCAGGTTGGTAAAAATCGAAATTGGAATTTCGTTTGAAAATTTTCATCGAAATCTAGACTTTCTGTAGTAATGCGCGTGAATGAAAAAAGTGACGTATGCACGGAAGAAGATTCCTGTAATTTGACTCATGCTTCAGGAATTATCTCGCATTATTGAAATTGATAGTCTTTATCTTTGACGTTACTTGCAAAGGATTAAGAATAAGGAGGATCTAAATAAATACGACGCTCGTTTTCTATATTTTTATAACATTTTCGTTCGTTACATAATTTTGGAATGCTACGCGTATTAATTTAACATAAGTGTTTAAATAAAGGTCTTTCTCGATTGATCGTTGACGTGGATATAGTTTCTGTAACTATATAGTTTCGTTTTGACGTTGAAACGAACCATGCGCGTAAAATGAAAAAACACAAATTAATTTTTGAAGAACAGTTTCGATACGATTAAGCAAATCCGCTGCTGCTACGATACGACTGTTTAAAGAACCATTCTCGAAGAATTTTTTTATTTCCAGTATAATTTTATTCGAACCATCTATTTTGAGAAACAGGAGCAGCATACTTTCAACTAGATTCGAATCTAGACGCGACAGATTCGAACACGAAGATTAAATGCGTTACTTAAATAATTGAATGGACGCAACGTATGCGTCAGTAGCAGCGGATATGTTAAAGAGAATTTGGTTCGAATTATACGTATTACTCACCTTGTACATTGTACGCTGTATTTGGATCTTGATTCGGTCACGAATCGTGCGATGTTTTTATACATTTCACTCCCCCTCCGATTCATCTTCCGCTCTTATAATGCCTGTAAGAGAAATATGCGTCTGCCCCGTGTAGTATTCCAACAAAACCACTCATAATCTACGAAAGTACCAGGACGATTTCAAGAACGAACGCACAAACAGATATCGTTGTTAAGGATAGAATACGTACGTAAGCAGCTGACATTGCAGGATAAACGTCGAACCCTGGCTTTATGTAATATTCTGGAAGGAGAAATAGCTTCGTGGAAAATGCCAAATAGGAAGCCGAGCTTAAATACAGGAAGGATGCTAATGCATTGAACATCAATTCCTAGAAGAGAATAAAATGTCATTTCTGGTTATGTTAGTTGTAGACTACGGATGTTTGAACGTTTAATAGCGTTTAAGATACTGTGTATTATACGCGCGAATAAGCGCAACATATGAGGATGATTCTTTACGAACGATAAATCACGCTGTACAAGTTTAACGTACAAATATAGATGATCGAATCAGTCTGTAGGATTTTTCGGACACGATGTAGCAGGCGAGTAATACCGCTGATGTTAAGAAACAGGCGGAAGACGTAGTTAAAGACCCTTCGAAAGCTGAACCGATCGTTGTACTGTATTTTAAACCGTAATTAATTAACAAGCTTTGTATCAGTCCGCTGACGATCTGAAAAACAGATGTATCTCGTTGGTTGCTATTGTTATACCTATTAGATCGTGTAATAAGTTCATACACAAGTTTATTCACTTTCTCATAGTATCATATTTTGAGGTACATTATATTCTGATGGTTCACGAATAGTTCGTCGTCTATTTGTCACTGTTCGCGAACATATTCGTGATACATGCTCCAGCATGCAAAGTATTAGGTTGTCTTAGGAAAAGTGTCTTTCTCTTACAGACACGTCTTTTACGACGATGTATCTTTATACAGACATAATCTGTCACACATTGTGATCTTTATCTTGATAGAACAAAATGGACCATACGTAATTCGATAAAATAATATAAAGCGAAAAATGTTGTGCATCCGTTATTTCCTTATAAAACGAAAGAAACTTTTTGAACGACCTATATATTTGTATAGAAGCTCTGCATATGAAATATTTGTATATATAAATAAAAAATCGTTTCTCGAATCATCGAACTCACCGTCTCGCCCAGTTTTAGAAGACCGGGTGGAGTTTTTAGAAATTCCACGTGTATACACGTGCAACATCTGCAGCAACAACATTCTACGCCCCCAGCAGCGTGCGTGCCCGTAGAAGACATCCGGATCACCGGACCAGTTCCGTTTCTACCCATAATATCGTCTCGTCGTCGATCTATCTACAGATTAACGCTGGTTTCACGATCCTCGTTTCCACCTGCCTGGGTCGTAGTTGTTGCAAAATGCACGTAGGAGGCTGCGATTTATAGGTTCGTTAAACCGTCTCGTGTTCACCCAGACTCTTCGTTCAATCACCCTAATTGGTTAAACGGCGATTAATTCGCATCATTACAACGAAGAGGATAAATCAACTCGATGATCCGTTACACGCTCGAAACTGAGATTGTCGTTTGATCGACAGATATACTGTGCGCGTACCTAACAGCCAACTATTGTAACAAGCCAGGAAAGAACGCGAGCCGCGTCGACGAGCTGTTTGCAACTAACTGAGGGTGTTTTCTCCGGTTGATGCAGAACGTTTCAAATGTCGTTGCACCCCCTACGTCGTATTCGACACAAGGGATACCGATGTCTATTTCTGGCACGTGCTGCGCCGAAATATGTGGCCGACCAGCTGTACCGTCGACACGGGAAACGTAAAAAAGAAACATGCGATTAGGAATGTTTTTTAAAGAGACCAGAGAAGCGAGACAAAATTTGCATTCGGTGCTGATATATACGATAAAGCGATTCGTAGAAGTCGGAAAATAAGACGAAAGGCAGGAATAACAAACTTGCGCGATATGTAGACGAAGGATCTATAGATCCGATTTATATTGGTAGATTGAAAAACAATCAAACTGCAACGAAGATTCTACAGTGCGTCCCGTGACTATAAAACCGCATAGAAATGTTCGCATCTGTGAGAAGAAAGTTCTAATTACGTTCGGTTCAGGATATTGTACTCGACGAGATTTTTAAGCTCGATTTCCTAAAAAATGGAGCCATCTGTGCAATTTTCTTATTTCTTGATTTTCGTTTTGTTTCATGGCGTAGAATCGTTGTGGCTTTGCTTGTAACAGGAATCATGGTGGATGTGGTTTGATCGTTTTTGGATCGACGAATGTAAATGAGATCTATAGATTCCTCGATTGTTCGCATACACAATGTAATTGCTTACATTATGCATAGCACCGCAGTATCCTGTTCTCTGTCTTTGTACAGCTTTATCAAAACTCCTCTCGCATACGTTGCTACGTGCAGACCCACGTCCTGTCAATGGCCGTGCGAAAGTTTCATTTTCGTCGACGTTACGCTCGAATTTTCTGACTCATAATTACGTCAGTCACACGCCGATGTGCATAAAGGAAAAAAGCTAGGCTTTCTCCTACAAACGAGTAGGTAATTGGACATAGGTTTCGTTAACCTACTCGCACAGCTCAGCGGATTCCGTAGTTTTTTTTTTTTTTGTTCTTTTTTTATTACGTTACACATTAGTACAATAAATATATGTCTATGTAATTATATATAATTATAATAAATATGCGTATGTACTTGATTATACAAATATATGCATTTACAGTATATAAAAACGGTTCCTGCTGTTTTACAAATAAATAATTCCGAAATTGCAGCAATTTTCAGAACGATATTATAACACGTTTCAATAGCCAGGAGAGATATCGCGGTTGTACTGTATAAATATATTTAAAATGTATAAAGTACCATACAAAAAAATATCTTTTATTAAATTTGAAAACAGTGTATAAAAAGGCGTGTCGCGTTATATAATTGAACAATGCCCGACTCGATGGTTTGCGAAATATATGAAACACGATAGCTGAATATATGATTTCAAAACTTGTCCGAATTCTTGTTACAAGGCACTGTTAATGTATTCTGTACGTGCGAAGAGCAACGATCGTACTGAGAAAATATAGCGCTGAATTTACAAGGCCACAAATCTAAAAGAAAACATAGCCAACAGTAATATATAGTAAAATTTCAGATGGTTGTAAAAAGAGTGGCTTTATTCTTTTCACTTACTGCCGCTGCCATTAATACTTCGTATCCTCTTCGGCCTTTCACGTTATTACTCACATGCACAACGTATGTTAAAGACGCAGCTAAATATAATCCAAATGCTATAGAGTGATAAAGAAGTTCCTAAAAAAAGACGCGAGGCATAAGTCTAATTGTTTAGTTTGATCTGATTCATCGATTATTTCGTTTAATTAAGCCCGATGCAGACGAACGAAAACTTAGTTACGAAATTGGGAAACTCCTATGGAGTTCTTCTATACTTTTAACTTTTAGTGTACAATATTTGATCGTTTGTCGGAAACATTTTGTGGTTGTATCGTTAGAGAGTTTCGACTGCTGCGAAATCGCAATCGTACCACATTGTTCGGCTGCACTGGGCCTCACCGTAAGTACACAGTGTGAAACTTACATAAACAGTCTTCGCAATGATAGTGGACGTTGTAAGGGAAGCTAAGCAACTTAGAAGCAAAATAAAGGTACCGATCAAAAATGTCGTTGTTATTAGGAGGAAGAATAGTTCTGCGGTGTATACGTAGCTGTCATAGTTGTTCGCTACTATTGCCACGCACACAACTCCAAGTGCCTAAAATGAAAGAATTTCAGTAAGATAAACACACTTATCTCATTTTTTTGGATGAAAGCGGAACTTTGATAACGATATGGGAACCTAATTAGAGAGAAGAGATTAAAAATGTTGTGGATATTTGCTAGGCACGAGTTCTGTTGAAAAATGTGAATTTTTTTTTATTAAAATGTCATTCATTGTCGGAATATATCAAAATTTAGTTTCTGTATGTACTATAGTATTTCCGCAATTCGTAATTCCGAGCATAATTTTCATCCAGATGAATATATGCATATTTTTACAGAGTTAGTGCTCCTACAGTTTGATTTTCATGATTACATTTATAGTCGGGTTGAGTTTTAATTATACGTAAAAATATTGTACAAATATTATATAAAACTATGCATATTGTACAGAAATATCGCGTAGGTATTTATCTTGTATGTTAATTAACAAGGGAAACTAGTTATGATACGTTTGAATATTTATATGTACCAGTTTACGTTAAAACATTTCTAATAGATACTTACCACTTCAAACAATTTAAATAGACCGCCAAAGGATTTTAAATAACCGGTATTGATGTTAACTGATGTGGAACCGCTCGTTACCGTTTGAGTTCTAATGGTTACCGAATGCGACATTGTCATCTCCTTCTTTATCGACTCTGAAATTTTAAAGCAGCACATTACAGCTGTGGGCGTTTCATAGGAAAACAACTTCGGAATACATATTTAAGCGAAAGTCTGTGGGCAAGAAGAAGGCCAAGGCCAGAGATTTTTAGGGCGTAACCTTATTTCGTCGACAGACTTTCTTCTTTCGCGAAATTCATTCGACCCAAGAAAATGCATACTCTTGTATATTAATCTCATTTTTATATATCTTACGTTATGTTTAAATGTTTGCCAAATAATAAATAAAAATAGAACGCGAGAGCGACAGTAATTCATAGTAATGTACGAGAAAGGGATTGTAGATGCATTCACTTTCGTTATCGTTTCTTTCATCCCGGCGCACCCTTAATGTTTGCTACAGATCGATACCGCGTCCAACTGTCGGAATCACATCTCCTTCCAGTATTTTTAAGGATATAGAAGATAAAGTCATATAAAAAAACATTATACCTCTTATCATACTGAACGCAACCGTTAATACCTTGTATTTAAAAAAGAGAGAAATACTCATAGGCCAAGAATCGTGCAGTTTAAATAAATAAAGAAGAAAGATAAGTAAAATAAACGTCATATACTTAGAATAATAAATTAAAGCTTTATGCAGAAAAGTACCTAAAATAAATATTTATTAAATAAATATGTCATATCGAATTTATGTACACGAATTAATTTTCATAATTTAATAATAAACCTCATGGTCCATTCAAAATATACCGATACTGTTTTCGTGAATTCGAATCACGAACACACCCGAATTAGCATGGCTACAGGCGAGCATGTGTGAAATTTAGTCATCAGTTATTTTTAAGTGAATGTGTGTCAAAGAAAGAATTGTACGATAATGATACCGGATAATTGTTAGGTTCTCCTGTCAACTTATTCATAATATATTTATCTTGTTCCTATCTATTCCTGATAGTATATTTAATAATAATACATGATAAGGAAAAATCGAATTCTATAATGTTTTGATCTGACCAAACGTAGTGACATATTTTATAAAATGCTATTGTATGTGCCAAAGATATCGTTTAATCCCTTCGCATAGGAAGACGAAATTATTAAATATGTACCTCATCACGCAGTATCCAATAATGCATCGCGAAACAGGTATCTCGTACAAAACATCACACAAATGATTTTACGTTGCAACATATCTCGTCCAAAGTGTATCACGAACGACATTGCGTTGCGAGATATTTCGTCTTCCGTTAGGAAGAGGTTAAAAAATTGAAGATAAGAATAACATCTAATATAAAGGCTCGTTCAAATTAATCAAACGTATGAATAGGAACAATTTGAATTCAGACAGCTTGACAGCACGTAACAAGTGTTGTTTATTTAATCTGAGATATTCTTTGAAATTTCTGTCTTTCTTCTCATTATCAAAACACTCGAACGAAAATAAATAATAATAAGTTTCGCATAATGATCTTATATAAATACTGTTTCGTATATTTTGTATAATAGCTGTGTAAAGTACTTTTTCCCAGGAATTATATTATTGAAATGTATATCGTTAAAATTGTACTACACTGATTCACGTCTCACAACCGGCAATAATAGGCGGAATGTATACAAATCTCACACTGACCTTAATAAGGTAGGTGGTCGCGCCTTGATCGCCTGCGAATGACTGAGGTGCGGACTTACGTTTCCAACCATAGCACGAGTGACGTCATGGATGATATCATACTTGGATCCGTCTTCCTAACTAGAGAATGAACGTGTAGTATACACGTATACCAACATTAAATTGAAAGAAAGTAACGTACTTGTGTACATAATAAGATGCGTAGTCAAAGTTATGTGTAATACCACATAGCAAAATATCAATATGTCGATGAAGTACAAACTTCAAGTTTAAGCATTAAAACTTAGTTTTGGTAACGTAGTTATGGTTTCGTATCCTTGCAATTTTTTAGGAGTTTCCGGTGAATAAAATTTCAAGGTTCTCGATAAAATTTTCAATTAATTTTCTGACTTTATAGTCAGACGTAATTCCACGAGCACAATATTCACGCACCGTGTTCTGATTTACATTTATTTATAGCGCGTTGTGAGTTAGTATTAGCAGTCAAAGCAAAATATTTTTCATTGCTATTTAGCTTGAATAATAACCAAAGTCGATAATGTGATAAAAAGTAAGACAAAAAGTAAAGCAACGAATGTAAAAACAGCATATGACAGCATTTAATCGTCGAATCGGACTCGATAACAATCCTTTAATTTCCACTCTGATAATTGGTTAGTTGATTTTGAATCATTCATTAAATAGAGGAAGACAGTCGGCGATCTTTTTGCAAGGCTTGTATATAACTTCTTAACTGCCTTTTGATAAATCATTCCACTGATGCTTAGCTTTCCATTGATGTTATTCTTGTAGATTGAAAACGAAAAGTTATACATATTCCAAAATTTCTTTATTTTCCTCATCTGACTTACTGAAATAAGAGGAAGCATTATCGGAACGCTGTACAAGTGGAATTCAAAGACAATGTCAAAAACGAACATATATTTCAATGGTAATGTGTACAGAAAAAGTACAATGTATCCAGGAACACACTCATTCACGTAGTAGCGAACAGCTCTTACATCAATGAAAGTGAATTACATAAGTGTCCTTTATGTGATTGTCAGAAAATAAAAAAAAACAAAAGGAAGAAAAAACGATGTATAGCGTTCAATTTGTGCAAATATATTAACTATATAAAACAGATATTTATATATATATATAAACGTATATAACTAATGCGTGTATACATATAAATAAAAAGTCGCGGTAGTGCGAGAAAGGTACAATTAGAAAATTAAATTGGACGGGAAGTGCCGCGTAAGGTACATCGATGAACAACCTATATAATCCATTGCATATTATCAAAAAGAGATCGATATCCAATATGGATTTTATCGATTCTGAAACACAATTTGCTTTTAAAAGGTAACCTTTACATTTTATTTTAACCGTAACATTTTCCTTATTATTGTATATTATGTTTGTACAGTGAAAAAATGAACCGCGTAACGAAGAGGATACACGAATCTCGTCAAAACAAAAACTTTAAGAATCGTTGATATCTCTTCGGCGCATTAACCCGTCCTGAACCAGCGGTAAACTGTATTCATCTTTGTTTTATAATCGTTCGAGTAGCGAGCATGATCCCAGAAAACCGTAGTCGCAAACCTATCGATCGAATAGCATGATCGTCCAGTTTGATCAATCTTTAAGGCACGTATATTATAGAGTCTCTCGTTAAGCTACAACACATGATCAGGTGGGGGCCTCGTTGGACTAGCTTCGACTCATTCGTCTGTCCACGATCTTGCTCTTGTTCGTAGAACGTACGGTCGCGAAAACCCGAGTGTAGTAGCTGTGTCGTAGGTGCTCTTCAGGTACCTAGCGTCTCTTCGAGTACCTTTGCTTCTCTTCACTGTGTGTTACTGCTTCTGAACTCGACGTAGAGGAAATAGGACCCGGCAGCGTACGCCAATGTATTAAAGATTCCAAAGACCTACGCAAATAGTAGAAGAATTTTAATCGTTATTCTCGTTAGTAGGTAAAAACCGGGGCGTTTTACGACTTCGATTGGGTCGTCAAACACGTACAGTTGCTCACAAAAGTATCTGGACGCCTACCGCAGAAACCTTTTATCCACATATCGTGCGTGTTATACAAAGCATTTTGAATTTTTAATTCGTAAAAGATTTCTATAAATGTTTGAACATTTTCTTGAGCAACTGTATCTTGTTTTTTCATTTAACGCGTAGTTGAGTAGAATGGAATAAATAGATTGCGGATTTTTATGCATTCATGGGAAATTTAGAAATGCAACTACGCTATAGTAAAATTCATGCTACTACAATTTGACCAGCGACGAGGATACTTATGAGCGGTAGTATAGATTCCACCTGTCTAATTATATTCATAGAAACATAAATTTGCATAAATATCTGCAGTCTAGTGACGAGACACGTTTATTCTTACCCCTGCGGCAATATTCCTTGAGACCGCTGAACCTATTAACGAGGTCCAGACAGATAACTGAACCACGAAGGCAATCAGATAAAGGAAGGTGAATATTCCTGTGTTCAACAGTTCCTGCAATTGAACAGACGCTTTGTAAGTACGAGGTGAAGTTGCGTTTACAAAATGAAAATTGCTGTTCAGCTGTTTACTCACCGTTGCGATCCAATTGATAGGTAGCTTAAGCGCTTCTCGAATCGACAGCAGATAGGTGAAACTCCATAAAAGAGTAGCGATGAAAGCTGTTACGGCGACGAATAGAAACCAATGGGACCCGCTTACCAATGCCGGTGAGGCACATGACATACATATTATACCAAAACCCTGAAACCAATTGAAACACGCATTCCTTTAATTTAATGATTTTCAACATCGAATCGATATGTCAATCCCCATTGTGCACATATGGGATTTTCATGTCTAAACTAATTCGAACACGACACTCCACTTATTACGTTCTAATCGTGTGTATTATTTGTTATGGAGGATCCCATTTAGCTGGTTCGTATTAGCTGTATAATCGTCTATTTGCATAAATTATTTGTCAAACATGTTATGGCATGTAATATTAAATTTGGAATGTTCGAGGACATTATACGAATTTTTTTAATCATCCACACGGAACTTCCACGTTTACACTTTAAAAGTACCGTAGATAAGTTTATCTATTAAAGATCAATTTACCACTGCTTTTACTTGTTATCGCATATGAATAGAAGAAAAACACGAACAGCTTAAGAAATTGTTTCCTAACGCTTTGTTACGACCCTCTACCTAGACCCTCAATAGTCTTAAGGACCCATCATATAGCCCTGTAATTTGCTAGCTAAGGTCCTTCAGACCGAACAAATATCTTTTTTCCAAATCGCTTTCTGAAGAGTATTGTCTACTACGGTTTTGCGGCTTTCAACTTTACATATTCTACAACGTTAGAATAGTCGACATGTCAGTAACGGGTTAGTTCAGCTCTGTCTTTTCTCTTATTGCTACGTCAACTATAACAAAAACTCTACGAGCCTTGCTCTATCATGAACGAATAGTGTGCCATTGTATCGTGTCTCTATACATCTCTATACATCTAAATCATTGTCGACGATATATATCATAAGCAACGGTGTGACTTAAGTGGAAAAAATAAAAACCTTATAACCCTGTGAATCACAGTGTTATGCTAACTGAATCATCCCTATTATCTTAACGGAAATTAGGGGATCGATGAACTCGTGGTGTCGATTATTATAATCGTAACGGGAATTTACGACTCCCGTTGACGTCTCCCCTCGCGATTGCGTCTCCCCGCGATTGGTCGAAAGCTTCGTTAGCTTTACGTCGTATTTCAGTAAATTTCTGAACGTAATAATTAAGCGATTTTCCCAGTTCTATCGGAATAAATTCCTCGAATTCCGGGGTTTCTGCTTTCGTTTCGAGAAGTTCAGGAAATTCTGCGGATAATGTATTGAACAAATGAACATCCCTATGAACGATCTTATCTTGAACCTTCCGCAATTTTGCGTCTCTTTCAGCTTGCAAAGCGACGAAAGGAATCCTCTTTGCTTCGAGTTCCGAGGGAACTAAATTCCTTTTACTCAAAAGAACTTCTTTCATTCTGTCGAACTCCTTCGATTTCCACGCGACGTCTTTTGGAATCGGAACGTTTCTCGCCCTTTTCTCCGCTTTCAACCTCAACCTTGTCTCTTGTTCTCTCCTAAGTCTTTCTCTCGCCTCTTTCGCCTCTCTTTTAACTTGCTCCTCGTGCCTTGCTAATTTTTTCGCCACTATAGCAGGGTCGTTATTGACAAAATCGTTCTGCCAACTGGCAAAAAGCTTTTTCCTTCGTGTCTCTTTCCAAGTATATTCTTCGAACCAATCCATTCTTTCTATCGTGCTTTCGTTACGAGAAACCTCGGCTTCTGTGAACACACGAAACAATCCACCACCATCGCCTACGCCTATCTTCTTGAAACCATCGTTATATAATACAGGAGATTCTAACAAGGTTAGATAAGTAATTGGTTCCAATGAAACGATTTGGGTAAATATCGGCTGGGTCGATTCGTTCTTTATATCCCACATCTCAAGGTTACCGTCTTGGCTGCCGACCAAAAATACCCCAGGTTCGTTAGCCCAACAACAACTCGTATAACGAGAGGAAGTTGCTCTCCAAAATAAAGGAGAATCGATATGATCGTCGTTCCAAATGGCAAACACTCGTCCACCGACTGTGAGGAGCACGTTCTGAAGATGTGTCGACCGCGTGATCTCTACAACAGGGCCATTGTGTGCGTAAGAACAGTTTAACATATCGCATTCGATAATGTCTGTTGAATTTTCTTCGAATATTTGCTTTTTCCACGCGCACGTTATCAACCCTTCTACGCAACCTATCCATAGATACTTCGTTATGCAATGCTTCTCTCTTACGTCATTTTTATTCGTATCCGGCGAATTTTCACCGTGTTCAGCGACGATAGGTGGAAAGCAGAAACATAAAGAAGTAAACTGCGGCTCTTCATCGACAGTTTGAATTTTTATACGAAAACTCGGCCGAAGAGGTTCGTCAGAATCTTCATCATCGCGAACAGTGTGTCTCGAAAGAAGAGAAATATTCCAAACTGCTATCGTGCCGTCCTCGGAAGCGGTTAGAAGTTGCACGTCAGAAGAAACGAATGACTTTGTCAAGCTTCCATCTGGCTCTGTATTATGTTTGGCAGGTATCCATCGAATGTTTCGAACAGGTAGCTGATGAGAACGATGTCTGTCCGAAACAACGATAGGACGAAACACTGGTAAACTGTTTCGTGTCGACGTTCCAAGTTTTATATTTCCGTCGTCGAGATTATTTAGAAACTCTTTGATGTTCCAGATAACTATCTGACCAGTGGAACGACCTCCTATTAAAAGATTATCGTCGTGAGGGCAAAACGAAATGGCGTAAATTTCTCTGTGGTCCTGAAGTGCAAGCTGTGGACGAAGTGGATCGTTTAATTTCCAAAGGAGCACTCTGGTTTGAAATTCGGTCTTGCTTCTATATTCGTTCTTTCGAGTTTGTCTAGAAAATTTCGATTTGCTGATGTACGAAATCGCTAAGTATTCCGTCAATTTTGGATGCAACGAAACGTCAGAAACAATTCTATTGGCCGTAAAATTGAAATCAGTGAACGACACCTGTTCACGAAATGCAGGCGTATTGAAGACTGTTGAGATATCTTCTTCTTGGTTAGATAAATTTTCAATATCATCCACGTGCAAATTAACAGCTGCGTTATATTTAATTGCATCGATCATTTGTTGCGAACGAGCTTCTAAAAATAGTTCTAAAGCTGTTTTTTCTCTGGGTTTCTCGATTTCTTTGCATTGAATAGCGTCCTCTCTGTGTGGCCGATCGTCGTCATCTTTTTCCGATCCTCCTTTTAACTGTCCCTCTTCTTCGTTATTCGCAACCATAAACTCGCTCAAAATGTCTTCGCACGCGTATTGAGTCCATGCATTTTTAGGATACTCGGGGCACGTTTGAACGAATGTTTCACGAGGTTGCATACACGTCTGAACAGCCCTGCAAATGCATTTTCTATCCACGTTTTCGAATTTCTCGTCTTCGTTGATCAGCTGGACGTAACTGTCTTTAAAATCATTCGCGCTTCTGTCGCATAACGTTCGACAAGAATTCAGAAATCTTCCAGGTAATATGATTTCTATCTCAAAATATTCTCTCGTATTCCTGACGAACGTCTCCTCTACTTCCAAGTCACTACCTAAAGAGTTCCACGGTTTAACGGTCTTTATTACATTGCCGATAATTTTCTTCCAGATAATACGAGTAATATTTCTATTTCGCTGTCGTACAAGATCCCTCGCTTCTTCGGTGAGACAAATCACAAAGTCGTCGGACTTTAACTTAGTAGACGAATAGCCTACGAGGAACGTATCAGCCTCGTAAATTTCGATATCTTCTCGAAAAACCGCCAGTGAGGAATCAGGTGATTTAGCGAACTTTGCGACAACGTCTCGGTGCACATACGCCCACGGATATTCCAGGAACACGTGTTCGCCGACCAAACAACCCAGTTCTCGTTGCGTCTTGGGATCGAGCTTCACGCGTTCTACATTCTCGATATTTTCGTCGACTAGCGTCCACCCGTGCGGATACTTAACCGCTTTCCTTCGCATCTCGTCTTTCTTTACGACTGTCCGGTACGATACTCGGTTAGAGTCATTAGAAATACCGAGCATCGATCAAACTTTCTTATATCCTAGAAACCAACCGACTTCGATCATCCTACGTTAGATTTCTTTCTAGCCTGTTGTTTGTCGCAAATGAAAATCGTTCACCTAAAGAAAGTTATATTTAAAGCAAGGCACGGCCTTGATTCGAGTTACACTCGACGTCGTATTTTATTCCATTTGATACTCTCTGTTCATGCGACTAGTCATATTCCTTCCCTTGTACTCGTCAACTATGAACAATCTACGAATTTAACCTACTAGATATAAATCAGTCACGACAAAACGTTTAGCGTTGCGAAGAAGTAAAAATAGCGCGCGAACCTTGCTGGCATGAAATTTAGATACGAATGTTTATAATATACAAGAGGCTGGAATGTACGAAAGGGTGAACGGGCGCGAAAGTGCGAAGGATTGGAACGCTGATTGGAACTGTATACCGAAGGAAGAATTTCACTTTCACTCGTTTGAAAACGTCGTCGACCGCGATAAACGTTCGACTGAGAATTCCTAACATCGATATCTTATGCAACGACTATACAAGTTATTAAACTATTAGCGACATAATCGTTCGATTTGCTTAGAAATAACTTGTGTTTTTTTTTTATCTAATTTCTATTCTTTAGTATCGGTATGATGTTTTTGAAACGAAATAACGACGATTCCTAAAATAACTTTGAAGGAGGGTAACTAGCTGTTAGGAAATATAGGTCAGGCATCTGCATTATTCATTGGGGGAACGATCTACAAGCATTAATGCGCCACTTTTAATATACATACATAACATTAACGATCGTAATAAAGATGATAGCGAACCGCTCTAGCCCCATTCACTTAAACTATGTAGTAGATATGCAATTGATGAGCAGGGAACTGAAACATGACATCATCGCATTGACGGCGCACACATTTGCCGCCGCATTTCGATAACGATAGTTTTCGCTTTTGCAACGTATCGGCAAACGTAAAGACTTGTAACGGTTTCGTACGACACTTTTCCATATTTCGTCGAAGCTTCAGGCGTCTCTTAACATTGGACAAGCTTAATTGAACCAAAAAACGTGCAACAAGATTGACTTGAATGAAACATACAGAGAAGGAGGGCGGATGTGTAACGAAGACAATTTTCGTGGAAGCGAATGCTCTTCTAAACTTAGCAACAAGTGTTCCACTAAATTCCAAGTTTTCATCGTCGAGTCAATGGCGATGAATGAGGACGCGAATTATTACGCTGAAATATTACACGAATTGGGTTATTGGTTACTATCGCTAAGTGTCAGACGAGTTTATCAAATAAGTGGAAAAAGTGTTTACGGCGGGAATAAAACAATAAACTCAATATTAACGCGATAAAAGATATTTGTAAATAAAAGACGTGTACGCGTGTGTGTGTAAAAATTTCAGCAGCAATTCAGGAGGCATTCATTTGCAGACGTATGTGTAACATGATTGCGATTCGTGCATGTAGGAAACCGCTTACTTAAAGTCCAGATAATTAATTGAAATGCGAAGTCAGTACTTAGAAATAACAGATAAGATATAACCCGAGGAGAAACCTTACGACGCACATGCGCTATTCGTGTACGATTACTAAGTGGCTACTACCTACAGTTTAGACTAACAGTTTACAAAGCTAGAATTTTTTCATCTCGTCACAATCAATTAATCGAAATTAAGAAGAAATCCTGAGAAAAGCATGATCGTGTGAAACAGAGTTATGTAAAACAGAGTGTTTTCTAGTTCAGAATTTAAATTATGACGATAAATCACATGTTAGATTAGTTCAAAAGGACAGTGATTGGTATTGATAAATTCTCTTGGATAACAGTAACAAATTTAACAATAAAGTAAAGGAAATTTTAGAAGTAAATTTTATTCATTCTTACAAGTCATCCGATTCGAGTCATCGCTAGAAAACAACGCGCAATTTATCAGTTTATTAATAGATATTACTCGTTAAAGTTGGGATATTATTGTGTAAGGGAAGAACGATGTTAAAACAACAGTCATATCATTTATCGGCTTGTTTCACGCGTCATTTCTAAAACTATAGCGCTAAACTTTAGTATGATTCTGTCAGGGAAATGACGTATACTCCTTAAAACAGTGATGACTCTAACAAGTTCTCCGCTTTATCTTAAGGTTCCAGAAATAATACTTTTACAATCGGAGACGAACGACTTGGACTCGTAACTTCCGAGCAACGAATAATTATGCTTTTCATTCTTGGCGATAAATGGCACCGGAAACTGTGACTTATATGAAAAAGAAACGTCGATCGATTCGCATAGATTGATACGTTTCGTGTTCGTTCCACTCGTTTAAATTGGCAAATACTTTCAAAATTATCAGGATTTACGCTAGTTCGCGGACTGTTGTAACTTTTTTTTCTGTTTAAAAGGCTACTGTTCGTGATACAGGCCCCTTTTTTATCTATAAATCAATTTGTGCAACATTACGATTTATTAAACGATTACGTAATTGCAATGAGCCAACGTACGTTATCGCGCTTGTTCGATCATAATGAAATGCACACCGGTTATAGAGAAATAACTGCGTAATTAGTAATATAAATCGCGTTAAATAACGTTACGGATTTAACCCTGACACGAGTGCGATATAGAAGATATTGAAGTGTATTTTGCGTGTCGACAAATATTCCTTGTAACGCGTTAACTATTTCTTACGTCGTATTTCTTGTATTTCCTTTCCCATGATGTATACGTAAATATTTTATACTCCCATGTAAATCATATCTTTCTTCATCACAGTTTGCGTCATTCTACGAAGAAGAAACAAAAACTACAGATGAATAATAATGCTACTTATTGCTCTTCAAATATGTAAATCGTTTACTCAATCATTCATCCACGTGGTGTAATGTATGAGTTATATACCTAAGAGATTAGGTCGTGCAACAGGATTGCAAGTACACATAGATATCGTCCAAGATCGCAAAACCAATAAGAAGAAGAAATATAAATCGACGCCCATATTCAATATATCTATAAAGATTCACCGTATGATCTAATTAATTGGCTTATACTTTCACAAACGTGGAAAAAAGATTTATATGACTTGAATTTGCCGCTTGAGTCTCTTTCTCTGTGTTACGAGGCGCGGCTTGTCCTTGCGTATAAGGTAGGTAGTTGCGTGTGTTTACTGATTTTACTGCATAACTTGTTGCACCAGGCGATATGCTTCGTGAACAGCTTATACACCATAGACACTCGTGTACCTAGAACTCTGTAATCGTCGTCGTGATCGATATTGCACAATTCGTTGTGTTTTGCTCGTCTGTGAACTAGCTAAAATTCATGTGCTTCGAGTGTTTCTAGCTGTCGAGTATTTTTCAAGTATCTAGTAATACGAGTATTATTGATTTCTCGAAATTTCTTAATGATATCTTACACGATGTAAGGAATGCAGTACGATGTTATTATCAGGACCACGATTAGCAGAACGATCGATCATTGATAGAATGTTTAAAGATAATACTTCACGAGAAATGTTTGAAGATAAGAATAAAAATTCAAAAAAATTGTGGCGTTTTTATTTCGAAATCCTTATTGGATCTTTTCATAGTCGATAATATCGTATATATGTATTTACAAAATTAAAAATAATACCGAAATTATACATACGCGGACAAAATACGACTGATAATATTTATGGAATATTAGAAATATTCGAAATATTTAAAATAAATGACCACGTGGAAAAAGAATTATTCTATTACCTGGAAAATTCAATTATTTAAACAACGTGTGTCGTGATCAGTTCGAATAATCAAGATTTTACTGTAGTTCGTTCGACAAATAGAATAACAAACGTCCATCTTGGCGAGGTTAGCAACAGTATCGATGACAGTTTGTTCCACATGCACGTGTTTTCCGTTCGGCTACTGTGTAACTTTTTCCGCGCGTTTTCTTCTCACGCTCTATCAATGAAAATTACTGAACGACTAAGTACGTATCACCCTGACCGAAATTCACCATTCAAATGAAGCGATTTCTTCCCATTGTGTTCACTGTTACAAAGATTATGCGATATTGGTCGTACGAAACGATTGGGGTTATGTTTACTTAAAAGTCTTCTTAAATTTTGCCTTTACGATTCGACGTAGAACAAAAAGTTGAAACATGTAACTAAGATATAAGCTTGTTGATAATGAATTTATTAATAGGTAAGAAACTAGAGACATAAGAAACGTGTAAGAACTTGAACAACTTGAAAGTTGTAGGATCTATGTCATCGATGACCCTGAAATATACTGGATTCATTCTATTCGTGAGTATCATTGTACACGCGGCATAATACATATACGAGAATAAATATGACGTACGTGATGACACGGTAAATGACATTCGTATTGTGTTAGTTGTACTATCTATTTCTTATTAATACATTCCACATTAAGGAGTCTCGCTGCTAATGATCAGAATCGAAGGCTGGAACAACCGACTTGCATAACAAATAACCTCACAAATACTAGACAGGATTGATAGAAACGATGTTTTTGGCATTATTCATCGTGGTTTGGGCATTCGTTCATCAATGGTAGTAATTGCTCGTTGTAATAATTTAACCTCCTGGAGCTAAAAAACACGAAAAGTTTCAATGAAATTTGATTCGAGTCGCACACGTGGATCCTATGAACGGTAAAGTAGTTAGTAGAAGAACGAAAAATTATCGAGAAAAAGTCAAGGACAGCATGAATTTTTAATGAATCGTTCCGATACCGTTGGTACGGCCTCGACGTATGGCAGTAGGATGGAACTGTGAGTATGTGGGACGCCACGTATGGTCCCGGTCATCGGGATGAACATGTATGGTCATCGAACGTGTGTCTAGTTAGTAGGGACGTGTGTCGAGCGCATCGAAACTATGCCACCGACCGGGAATCGTTCCAAGACTTTGGTCAATCACGCGCGATCATCATCTTTAATAAAAACCGGTTCTCTTTCCCCTTCACATCATTGATATTTGTAGATTTGTTGCTTCTTCTTCTTTAAGAAGATATATTCGGTTTACGTGTTTATTTAAAACTTGAAATTGCGTATTTGAAAGTTAAGATAAAATTATGTGTATACTTTTATTTAGAGGATTTAGACACTTAAAAGTTCATCGAATGCACCAAAGATGAGAAGATATATAAAATACTCGAAGTACTTATAGTGCTTCTTACGAATGATGATCAAAATTTTCTGCTTAAGTACCATTTCCTTAGTAGTTACATAGTTTCTTTAATTCGTAAAAGTATGAAATTGTATAAATATCCACAGGCTAATAATTATGTAAAATTTATAACACTTTGCATACCACGTAAATAAATATGCAACCGATAATATACCGTCTGTATCGATAAATGCGATTCGAGGACAGCAAAAGTCTCGTGAAATAAATAGCTTGGTCATATTTGATTTCTATCTGCTAGTAATTTAATCGCACTGCTGCAAAATCACCGTCAGGATTTGTCATATGTATACTTTTTTTGCTTATATCTCGCAACATAAATTAGCTCATTTATTTCGATAGATAGAAAACAATGCGCATCTATTTACGAGCAAATATAAACCGGAAAACGTCAGCGGGCGTGTCTCTGATTGCACGTGCGTGAACCAAAGAGAAACGATGCTTGCTGATGCTGATCACTTAACGGTACCGTCGATTTCGAAGAGGAATCCATTACGCAGCCGGAAAATCAAAAACAATCAGCTCGTTTTTATTAATATTTCTATTTTAATGACATTTTATAATTTAGAAAAAGGAATATTTTAATACGCAGTAGCTAATAGCTGAAAGGATCTGTTAAATTCAATGATATAGTTGAGGAAATATTGTAGAAGACAAAGGTATATGTAACTTAAGACAAACGATATCTTTTAATATCTTTTAATATATTAATCTTCTTAACAGGAGAAATATTTGTGGCGAGAAAGGAGGAAAAATGTTTGTGCCAAAATTAAATAAAAAGATAATTGTGATAACATGGATATGATAGCAATCTAAGTAATGTATTTTAAAACTGTTCCCCTGCAAAAAATGGAAATTGTGTCTTACCGTGTTCTTTCTCTAATCTTCGTATGGAAACGGATTTTATAAGAAATTATTATTACTGTTTCAAGATAGTGGATGATAGTTCGTTAATCGTTCCGTGAGCAGATTACCGTTATGTAGTTATGCCGTTGCAGGTTCAACGTTACGGTGTAAACGAAATTCGAAACTACGTATGTTCCCTTACTTTTTAAATGATAGTAAATCTCTTTACTGCATGCTCGGAAAAGTAAGTTGTATTTAGTAGACACGAAATTGCGCAATGCTGAAAAAGATACGTGTTTAAAATAACAATACCGTGCAGAAAGATAATAGGATCGTAGTAGCAAAAACGATGATGAATGTTAGCCAAACTCCAATGGGATTAACAACATCGCAAAAATAAAACTCCGTCTAAACGACATAGTAGCTGTTCTTACTTTGCAACACACATTGAAAAACACGATGTGTACTTATATCTTGTGTGTGTACGATATGTACCTATATCTTTGAAACGTGGAACAAACATGCGTCTGAGATTTACTAGTACGTGTTATTCTATTTTTATCAACATGAATGTATTGTATAGAATCAGTTGCATAATACTACATACTTAATCTATCACATTGTTTGAAAAATACACGAATGCAAGGAAATCGAAATACTCGGTGCGATAAATTTTACAATACATTAATTTTTCCGATATTGTTTGTTTTTATCATATGCGAAGATATCAAAAATATCATTAATCATTATTATTGAAAAAATTTTAGATTGCAATCAGCGCTACCTTGTTTTATTAATGATTAATAACCACGTTTAATTCTGGCTGTTTGATTAATTAGATCTTGCATTTTAATCAGAAGAAGATTAATTACCGAAGTATGGTCGATAGATTTTACTTACTACTTGTGCGAGTTTAATGATACCAGGTATCGTTCTGAAGTAGGACACGTTCAACGTAATGCCTAACAGAGGGTTAGGTTGAACCGGTTCCGTCTTTACGGTAGGCACCTGTCGAGGATTGTTGCTGGCGTTATTGCTGGAACCGTCCATTGTCACAACGGTCTCCGACATCATATTATGTTTTCTTCGCGCCAAATATACCACGATGTAATTCGACGTATATTCGTCAGTGAAAGGGATACCGGTGTGAATATGAACACTAATAGAAAATAAAGATAACCGGTACCGCGACTGCCAAGTTCGAAACACCTGTTGGTTCACCACGGCCCGCACGGAGGCCTCACCATTGAACACTACCTACGTATTAGCCAACAACCCGCTGTTCCCCTACCGTATTCTATTTTCCCCCACCTTTATACAATTCCTTCTTTAACTTGTCAACGAAGTTGAAGCCAATCGCCACGTCTTACGAGTTTACCGGCTCTTTCACTTCTTCCTTATCTATGCCAACCGATAAATACATTTCATTCCATTTTGTACCTCCTTTTTAAAAATTCCACGAATTTTTAATATTTTTCCTGTGTAAACTCTATCATATTCGCTTTAGATCTCGGTTTATAATTCAATACAGAATTGCATCATGAATATTTGACAATCATGTAAAATATCTCTTCGTATCCCTACTTTAGAAAATTATACGATTATTAAAGTGTAGAATATCTTGTAACTTAAGAACTTTTAGAACAAAGTAGCTGTTAATTAAAATTTATGTGTGCGAATATCAATACTCTAGTAAATGTATGTTTGTCGAAGAATAAAAAATGGTGTATAACTTATTTGACTTAACCTTATTAATGAAATCATTGATATGATGGATGTATTTTTAAATAGATGCGCCTTGGCGCGGTTACAAGAGAATTTGGAAGATCATTGGTCACTCAAATAGAGATCGTACATGTGATGAAACGTAGAGGCAATGGTAAGCCAATAGCTTCTGATTGCACGTTATATGCAACAGCGTAAACCAATCACTAAATTGCCCTAACGGAATCGACGTTGACACATCCCATTGGGAGAGCTGTTTTGTTCATCACTTGTAGGTTATCAATGATGCTTCAAGTGCCTCTCATGACGTATAAGACGTGTAATTTCGTGTTTTTTACATAAAGTAGTGAAACGTTGACCAGAGGCTTTGTGCATCGTGATAGGAGTATCGTATTTTATTAATCATCTTTTTAGAGGTGTAGTATTTAAACTTGTATCTAGGTATAAACATTTGTGCAAGATGTCTTAGATATCCAGTACATTCATCGCATCGGTATGCAGATGATCGTCGGCTGAATTACGATATCATATATATTATTGCATATTTACTATGTCTTAAATTTCATACATCTATTTCTGTTTTGTTTATACTGTCACTGTTTTAAATTGCGATAAATAATTTTACATCCTTGTTTATTGCCTCATTTCACAATTAACAAACAAATTGTTCCGTAAAAACATATTTTATATAGGTATACTTATTTTCAGCAAAATCTATACAAAATGTCTCTGTATCCAACTCTCGAAGACTTGAAGGTGGATCATATGATGAAGGTAAGATCAAACTTCTAGCTATATATATTTTTAACTGTAAAGTTATCCATTATTTCACATATTATATATTATATTTCGGGGATGAAAGGACATCGGGACTTCCCTTTTGGAATGTTGGGAAAAACCCCAATATCCTAGTCCAGACTTTTATTATAGCTACAGTTAAGTAAAAAAACTAAGAAATAGTTTTAGTGTTCTAATCCGATTTTATGACAATGGGCTTGGGCTCGAAGTGACATAACGGGTCACTGAACGTAGCTACGGTCACGGGAGAGACGTGTATCTGACAGAGGTATGGGATAATTATATAGCTCTCCTTAAAAACAAATATTAACCCGAGAGGTGGGGAGAAGAATATACAAGGGCAGTCCCACTTGGACTGCAGATCAGTTCATTCAGATAAGTTTTAATTGTACATTAAGTCATACGTGTATCACTTCGTATTCGTCATCCCGTTGACCGTGAATTCGTTATCGAACTCAGGTTCGTTCCATTCATTGTCATCAACATTTCGACTATCCGATCACTGTTATTACTAAATTCGAGTGAAGGTTCATCAAACGCCCAAAATTCCAACCTTAATCCAACATATTAATTTACATATTAATTTATGTCATATTTGCAGGCTCAACTACAAATGGAGTCACAACACAATGTTTTACCTATATCGCAAGAACAAACTGAACCATCTGCACCTGCGCATAATACCCTTTCTAATATGTTATATCCTTCATTAGGAGAATATATGGGTTTGGAACTTACTGAAGAAATGATAGCACAAAATATGCCCGAATATTCTCGTGTTAAACGGAATGTAAGTGATATAATAGGACTTTAACTAACTTACAATTTACAGCAAAATAACTATAAAAAATCTATGTTTCAGATGATGATACGTACACCTGTAACCTCAGGTCCTTTAGCAGGTATGGTTGCACCATTATCTGGCCAGTCTTTAGGATTACAGAGAGCACAAGTTACAAATGGTATAAGAGAAGTAAGTAATTTTCCATATTTATGTTATATGATATATATAAAATATTAGTATCTTATATCTTGAAAAGGAATAATCTTTTTATCTTATTGTTATAGTTGATATTATGCAAGGATAAAGATGGTAAAATTGGTATGAGAGTTAATAATGTAGATAATGGCATTTTCGTATGCCTAGTAAGGCAAAATTCGCCTGCTGCACTTGCTGGGTTACGATTTGGAGACCAAATTTTGAGTATCAATGATGTCTCTGTTGCTGGATATACAATGGAACAAGTTCACAAAATGCTCAAAAACGCTGACATTAATGGCATTAAAGTAATAGTAAGGGACAGGTCAGTTACATATTCTTTTTAGTCTGTAAAATTATAATTTTACTATTTTTTTATTAAATTTTGTCAATTCTAGACCATTTGAACGCACAGTAACAATGCACAAGGATAGGATAAAATATATCGGATTTCAGTTCAGAAACGGAAAGATAGTCTCTTTAATTAAAGATTCTTCTGCTGCCAAAAATGGACTTTTAACAAATCATCAAATATTAGAAGTTAACGGAAAGGTTTGTTATGACATAATAAATTTATATGTGTATTACAGTTAATAAGTTCGAATAATATCTTTTCCACAAAATGGTTTAGAATGTTATAGGGTTAAAAGACAAAGAAGTCACGGAAGAGATTGGGAAAGGCGGGAGTATAATCACGTTGACGATTATTCCATCGTATATTTTTGACCACATGATCAAAAAGTATATTTTCGTTAGTATATAACATTATGTCTAACTATATTGCAAATATTTTATCGAAATAATATTTTTCAGAATGAACAACAGTTTGTTGAAAACACTTATGGACCATTCTACACCAGATTTTTAAAATAGCCTTGAATTCGTATTTTAAAGTTAATTTTATATCTTATTTTTTTAGAGATATATATGTACGTCTTTCATATTACAATTACGATATATATATCAGGTATAGTAGTGCGTTTATATTCCACATATATAAAAAGATATAATAAAAAGATAAAGATATAAGTCATATTAAAAAAATTAATATCTTTATATTACTTATTATTCGATTTTTTTAACTAAAAAGTTAATGGGAATAGTTGGAAGTTTTCATTATTTATCATATATAAAAGGAATGGTAATATATAAAAGTATATTTAGATCGTTTTTCATATTTACATAATACCTAACAAATATGTAATGCTTATTCATTTTATTATTTGGAATATAACCACTATTTATTACTATGTCCAGGGTATCTTTGTTATTTAAATAAGAATATTTGTTAATTCTTTTAAAAAAAAGGTTCATATCCTTTTTTAACAATTCAATTTATATGAAAGTATTTTAAACAATGACGCTTAATTATATTCGATATGTTTGTGCATATTTAAACAATTTCCATAGTATAAAAACTGCACATTACAGTTTTAATCTCTGATTTTTTATTACATTTATGTAATATTTTATCATATCTATTTTTTCTATTGATATAATCTTCATAGAATCTTTAGGTAAAAATATAATATTTCGTATTGTATATTAGCAATGTGCCAATTCTGTACAAACTTTAAATAAAATGTATACTCCGTAGAATTAAAAGTTACTCAATACCTATATTTTGCTTTGTTCCTTTCTCATTCTTTATATTTTTGTCATTTCTTATTCTTATTTTGTGTTCTTTAATAAGTTTTCGTTCCTCTATGATTACTAATTTCCTCTGCTAATACGTATGTAATATAAATATGATAAACATCTCATAACGCACGCGCATTTGATATGCCTTAAACATGGCAGTGTGTGTTTTATTTGTCGTCCCTGCAAGTGTAGTAACACAACAAATTATCAAAGTGAAATGTAGTATTAAATATTGTTATGATGAACGCGGGATATAATTGTCGGATTAAAGAATTATATATCCGTAATACCGCAGGCAAAGTTATTATCTATGTAAACCTAGGTACCGTAAAGTACTACTAGGAAGTGAGTGATATAAATGCGCTCGGCTATTAGTGTTATTTTGTCGAGTCCGGTACCCGACAACAAGATGTCTCATCCTGATTACGAGCAAACTGCTCATGATCATGCAGCATTGCTTCTACTTTTGAGGCCTATTGGCACACAAATCAAACAAAAGACTATTACCAGGTTATGTGAACGAATAATGAAAGCAGGCAGCAGATTCTCTGTGGCCGATTCTACTGGTGGAACGCGCGAAATTCTTGCTAGATTCGTTAGAGAACATCCTGTTGAAAATAACGATTGGGGAGATTTTCAAACTCACAGAAGATTGTTAGGGTTAATTACTTTTGGCAAATATGACAATCAAGTGGAGTTAAACGAGTTGTGCAGAGTCCATGAGACTTTAAAAGTAAAGTACAGTGCAACATTGTATGATTCACGTGCTATTCTTTTTGGACCATTAGAATCAAATAACGCTCATGAACCACCAGCATCATATAGTACACCTTCGAATTTCAAAACCAGAGCTGTGTTTTATACAGACGAGACATGTCCTGATCTCGAAGTTCATGTAATGGAGTGCCTCAATTCTTTATTCTGGATTTTGGAATCCAAAAGATTAGAAAGATCAAGAGAAAAGATAGACCGGGTCTCTCTTTTACTAGCTCCTTTTGAAAAGAAAGATTTTATAGGATTAGATCTTGAATCTAGGAATAATAGAAAAAGATGTGTAGGTCGCATGACAAAACATTTGGGTGATTTATGTCTCCAAGCTGGTCTACCAGCAGATGCTTTGAGCAATTATAATTCTGCAGCTAGCGTACTACAAGCTGTAAATGATTGGTTGTGGCTAGGAGCAGCATTCGAAGGTTTATGTGCTGCATCTGCTTTAGTGCTATATCCAAATATGTGTAGAAGTCTTCCATTGCAGAGAAACTCTTCTCTTCAAGAAGGAAGTCCAGGTAAGCAGAGGTATGTATAGAACAAATTAATTTCAGAAATGGAAATTTAATGCTTTGGATAAAGAATGGATAATATTTCACTATATATAGAAGAGGTTCACAAGCTGTGGCAACTTTGCTATCACCCCCAGCTATAGAGGTGGTAAAGAGTAATATGCCACATATTTTGCTACCTGAAGAAATATCAAAAAAGTATCGCGAGGCAATAGTACATTACAGTAAATATCAATATGCTGGAATAATTGAGACAGAAGCTAGCTTTAAGGCTACAAGAATTTCAATAGAGCAAAATTGTACTTTACAAGCTGCTTCATACTTAAATAATGTCATACTTATAAATTTACCATTAAGTGAGCAAGAAAAAGTATGTAGTTTACGCGAGAATGTTATTAATTTACTAAATGACAATAACAAGAAATTATACAATATTTTAGATTGATCGGTTCACTACATTATCAGATTTATACACAAGTTTTGGTTTTATAAGAAAAGCATCATTTTGTCTAAGATTAGCTGCAACAAGACATGTATCTCAAAATAATCCTAATCCAGATTGGCAACAGTGTTATAATTTAATGTTACAAGCTACTTCTGGATTTAAATTGTCCTTAGATCCTGTTGATATGTCTCCTGGTAATTTTTTTATGACATAATTTTGCATCGTGTCGTAACGCGTTAGCGTTAAGGGAAAATTTGTTTGTATAGAAAACCATAGAGGCTGGCCAGTTATACAAATTCAGGTAATAAATGAACTTGTTACTGCCGCTAATCGCATGGGTAATCCAGCATTGGCGACGAGACACATGACATTTCTACTTCAAACGATGTACAATTACTTAACTCCTAATGAACGTAAAGAAACCGCTTTGCAACTTCAAAATGTATCTCAACAATGCGAAGGCGCTCCCGTACCTCTCGTAAGTTTTAGGAAAATGTTAGGATAACGTTTTCAGCGTTGAAAGTAAAATTATTCCCAATAGGTTTTAGATTCTGGTACAGTTATACCGCCTGCTAATTTAACGAATATTCCAAAAACTAAATCATTTATTTTAAAAAATATGCAACCACATCTTCAACCTCAAAAGATTGAAAGAGTCAAAGAAGATCATGGCCCATTTTTATTTACACCCATTAACTTTGGATCTTTAGAGAGGAAAAATATATCTAAGAGTAAAGTTGGTACGTGCATGGATCGACTAGATGTTGCCTACAAAATTATATTATTTATAATTTACTATATAACAAATATAAATGGTTACAGATTATTTATGGGTAGAAGGTGATATTTGCGAAGTATCCATGCAACTTATTAATCCCTTACCGTTTGAACTTCACGTTTCCAATATGAGGCTTCTTACAAATGGTGTAGTATTCGAGTCAATTCCCGAAAGTATTACGCTTCCTGCTGAATCAGGACCAATTGCGGTAACATTAGCGGGCAGGCCTAAAGAAATTGGAGATTTAGAGATTCTCGGCTTTAGTACGCATACATTAGGGGTGAAATCAAATTGTAGATTAAGGTATATGGAGGGAATGGTTCACTCTCAATATACTGTCGAGGTAGTTCCAGCTTTACCAAGAATAGAAGTAGTCACAAGTTTACCTCAAACTGCAAGCTTTAGCTCCGGAGATAATATAGTGACTAGCGCAAGTATATCACTATATGGCGGAGAAAGGTATGTCTATTATAAATAATTATAATAACAAATATATGACTGGAAGCTAATAGCCATTTCTACGCTGTAGTGCCGAATGTACTGTAACGATTACAAATATTGGCCAAGTTCCTATCGAAACAATCGAACTATCAATACAATCAACATTAGACACATTACTCGAAAGTAAAATATTTAAATGGAGCGATAAAAATTTTATGGCACAGTTACCCATACAACCCGGCGCTAGTGCCAGTCTTACATTGTATTTATATGCGGCTACAGATTTTATAGCACCTACATCGCGAAATGGTAATATGATCAATTGCGTCTATCTTTTTCTTTCAATACAATGACAGTGTAATAAATTATTATATATTAAATATCTTTTAGATATTAGCAGCAGTACGTATCTCAGTCAGCCGAGCAGCTTAATGTCTCATTCAGGACACAGCTCGTTACCATCTAGATTAAGTTCCCCGTCGCATACAAAGAGACAATCCGAATTAACTTCCTCATTCAGATCAGGTTTAAGTTCTCATTCGGGCCATTCTTCTTTGGCAAGTTCGCGTTTATCCAAGCTCGCAGTTCCATTACATACTTCAAATGTTGTCGAAGGGCAATTGAAAATAAAGTATTCGGGTGGTACAGGTCTAACGGCAGGTTATTGTCGTATATCATCAGTTTTTATCACAATTGAGATGTTGCCTAGTGTACAAATTACAAATTGGGATGTACTTCCAGCAGAAACGTAAGCGCTTAACGAAAGAGTCGTATCTCATATTTCTATCTAAATACGTATACGTATATTTCCAGGCCGTCACAATTTTATCTCGTGTTAGATTTAACAAATATGACTAATCATGAAATGGAATTGCATTATACACAAACTAAATGTATATACATGGAGGGTAAAGAGCCTTGTAGAATTCCTGTACCGGTTGATAGATGTCCACTTAATAAATTATCAATGGTAATAAAGAATATCTTTTATTCATATTACAATTAAGAAATCTTACAATTAACAAGTAGTTTCTGTTTTATTGATAGTTAAATGGGGCAGGTGATATCGGAGAACTACAAAAAGTTTGTTCCGAGCATATAGCTTCATTAGTTGACCTACGGTGGCAATTATTGGGCACGGAATCGATCGGTAAAGCAACCCTTTCTGGCATCACTCTCACCCAAGATATGTTGGATCTCGTTAGAATGAGTCCCTTACAATGGGGTATGTTTGAATAATTATTTGTCGTATAATTATGATCCTTTAACTACCCTATATTAAATTGATAAATGTTTTTCAGAAATCAAAATAAACGATGTAACTGTAAAGGCACAAGATGAACTTACGTGTAGTTTAGGTGAATGCGTTAGTGTCGGAATAGGGATATGTAATGCTTTGGAACATCCACTAAGTGATCTTATGTTAACTATAAATTTTTATCAAGATCACCATAATGGTGTAAATAATTATCAATTAGAAACGAGATTATCCATTGCTGGCGCAAATAGAGTCATGCTTCCAGCAGTAAGTTATTTTAGTGATAAAAATATATACAGTCCTAATAATTGCATTTCCTTCTCTTTCTTTCTATTCTTTTTTAGTTACAGGAATATGGACGAGTTTATCACGAATGTCGTGTAGTATTCTTTACAGCTGGACAGTATAAAATAGATATTCAATGTAGTAGTAAAGAGTCAACTCCAAATACGCCAGTTCTTTGTTCGGAATTGATAAACGCTGGACATACGTGGCGTTATATACCACCGATAGAAATAACTGTCGATGATTACTGATGTAAATGAAATTATTAAATGTGTGATTTATTAGACAGAGAGAAAAATAAAATGTATTTATGCTTTGTTATTATCACTGTATGCAGTAAGATGTAAAAACTTTTACTTTTTTTAATAAACTATCAAAGAATAATTGGTTTCTATGAATATTCCATTCCAATATATTTATATTTTACATATTTACTTTACAGATATGCCGCTATACGCGCTGCCGGTAAAAAGCACATTTTTACTACTGAGCAGTACACTCGAATTTCTATTTTGTTCTTCTGCAATTTGCCCTATATAGATTTCAACGGTAACTTCGTCAATAAGGTTTCCTTTTCTTTGATACAAAATTTTTTCGAATTTCGCGAAGATTATTTCTGGCTAAATATAACCCCAACCCCAACTAAAATTTCAATTTAAATTTTCTTTAAAATCGAACCTTGTGAATTAGTCTCTCGAATGTAACATACGTTACTGCACAACTGTCTTGATGCATTTTTGCTTATGAAAATAAGTTGATCAAACTGCGCGCCATATCCTAGGGACGTTTTTTACTCTCCAAAGAAAGTTCTTTGCTGTAAATGGTTGGCCGTTCGTTACTAGTTACTAGTAGATATAGATATTTTTGGACTTTAGGTAAAATGGAAGGGTAGAAGATTACGGTCATGTGAATCATTTATATGGCCGTGTAGAATATATAGTTTATAGGGCAATCCTTTCGCTAGCTAATTCAAGGGCAGTGCTGCCAGTCACCTCAAGGCTACAATGCCATGTGATTTATAATTAAAGCCTTATCAATATCGCCCTTGTGTCGGAGGTCAGGGCAGGAATGGTTGTGTGTGTTCATGTGTACGTGTGTGTGTGAAATGAAAATGAGAATGTGTGGTCTCCTCCGTAATCGACGGAACTGCCTTTGAGTAAACTACAGAAGGTATTTACCCTATAGTATATTGACATTTTTTAAAAATATAAACTAGGACGTGTGGCTGATACTAAATTATTGTATTTCACTTTATCAAACTATATCAATACCACAATTTGATTATGGCATTTATGATTAATAGTTACATACATAAACTCGAATGCAAATAATAAATAATACATTTGTCGCGTTAAAACAAAGTACTGTATGTAACTTAACGATTCATACAAATCTAGTTATTTGTTTTACGTTAACTTATAGTTCAAAGATAGCAATAATTAATAAAATCTTTATATGTTGGACAGATGTTGATAACTTACACGATACTTTTGTCATCACCATATTTACAAAATGGTGTTAATCCTCGTAGCTATTCATTTAAATGGAGACATATAAATAGATGTACATATAATATACATACATATATTGTCTGACATTTAACATAGAAAAAATCAGAGTGCGGGTCATCTGCTTCAAGGCTTACTCGTTGAAAAAATACTGCGTTCTGTGATATGAAATTCCACTGGAACAACACGCGATTTATTTTCCTTCTATCGGCACATTATATCATAATGCCGCCTTTTACTGTTATTTTACTTCCATGTTTCACTTCCTCGTTTGTACGACATGTAGTCACTGGTAACTTTAAAGAGAAGCATAAGCCAGAAGACAACACAGTGAATTGTTTTTTCCGAAAAATCGTTCGTGCGCAGAAAAATATGAGATGCATATATTTGCATGAAGTTACAGGCACTCAAATCAGCTACACTGTTATTCTTTTTTTTTCTCAATTTCTTTTTTTTTCGGGTTTAACCCACGTCTTCGAGCTTATACTCTGAATCTCGTTTTAACGAGGCATGACGTTCTCAAGAGAAGTATTATTTGGCAACGGACATATTTAATGACACGATTATAATTGACTATCAGACTGCGTTACGCATACGTACAACTTAAAATAATAATGACGCGGGAATGTTAATTATTTCAAATATGCAATGCTTCGCTTTCATTTTCATTTTAAACCGCAAAATTTCCAACTCGTTAAATTAAACTGCACGTCATACGGAATCGTTTGAACTCGTCTTAAATATGGAACATGTACGTAGGACAATCGAAAGTTCGACGGCGGTATACTAGTATGTATACTTCGTACGACTAATTAATTAACTATGGTTACTAGCTGCTTGGCAAAATGGTCAAGATTATGGGCAACGATCATGCATACAATGCAAAAATGGATCACGGATTAATACTGTACATACTAATATGTATATCTGAAAATGAACAAATTCTAGGTTAGGAGATTCTAGGAGAAAAATGACACCACGAAAAAACATTTATCTTAACGTTTGTACACTGATTTTGTGAAATGTAAAATTGACTAGTGCTACGAATGGAAAACTTTAATTTTTCGGGTGCCTGCGGCCTCTAGCTGAATATTACCAAATATTCTTACTAAACAGAGCGTTTAATTCAACAAAGGATACTTAATATGCACCTATACATATTGCACATGCCCTTTAATCAAACGTAGCTTTGTTATCTTAAACCATTTTACGTGTAAAATTAACTCTTAACCAAATAACCTTTCCTATTTGTAAGTATATCTAAAATTAAAATTATTATTATTGTACCTTTAAAAATGACTAAAAATTATGATTTTTAATATTCAGCCTATGAGGTGCCACGTTGACCTTTGCTACTATATGGATGGATTACATGTATTGGGCCTTTGCGGGCATAAAAACTCTACATGAACAAGAGACCTCCCATATTTTATCGTTTCTTTCACTTATCATATATATACCGGATCTATGATACGCTACCGTCATAAATATAATCATAGTGGAGACTTTTTGACTTCAATGATTCGTACCTTTGTTTTATATTCGCTAAAACGTCTTGGAACACAATAGTTTTTCTTTTATATACGATTGTACGTTTCGCGCGTTACAAGTGTCTCCTTTCGTGATGAAATTAAAAGAAAAACTCGACACAGTTATCTTCATTGATAGCTTCCTTAGATTCTACTCTAGTTCACGTTTACCGACGAAATTTCACTTAGAGTCATCTTTTTTTTTTTTATATATAAAAATCTAATCTCCACAGAATAATTGAAACGTACTTTAATTATTCACATTGGGCACAATCACACACCGATTTCCATTAATATTCAGAATGCTTTTAACGTCGATCGTTACACTTCGAACTTATGGATATTAATTCTATTTTATTTTCTATGCATATCCGTGTTCACAGTCGATGGCAGTTAAGCGCAGATCGGGCGTATTTTCTGATGTTATTATTTTACATCTTTAAATATCGCGTCAAAAAATTTGAATAATCTAGCACTCCGTATTACACGTCTATCTACCATAGTATGAAAAATTATATCATTTATGGTAAACCTAGGATCTAACGTATCGATCTTAATCGTAAATTTTTATAACATTCTATGAGACTTATTGTATACCACTTAAGACTGACAGGACGCATTCGTAGATAAAGGGTTGGTTATTCATTTCACTCGTGTTTGACTTGCGCTTTGGTATGGACATCTGTTCCATATGACTGCTTATTTCGTTATGAATAAATAAAACCGTAGAACAATCGTCTTAAATGAGCCGGTTCAATATGAACTTTCCATGTATCTACGCGTTTCCATTCACTGATCTACCGTAAAACGTTTCGTGTACTACTACATTTATTATTAAATGTAAGTAGCAAATTAAACGAGCAATAAAACGGAAATAATTAAATTATTATAGTTTAATGTAAGCAATATAGTTTCATATAGTTAAAGAAGAATATTTTAAACAAGATACTGAAATAACGATAACTATGTTCAGTTTAAAATCTGTCGCTACAAACTCGAGTACTTCGCTGTCCTAATCACATTTGATATTGCACGATAAATTATATTAATTGCATAATTTCCGATATCGATACTTCAAAGAGCTGAAGACTTTTTATAATTAAACTTATTAAGAAGCACGTAAATGCACGTCAACGAAACAGATACGTTGTCTTCGATAATGAACGCAGTAAAAGATTAAGAAATTCCTCTAACTACAACGACGTAACATTTGGAGATCATAGGTGAAGAATATAATAAGTATATTTCTAACGATTCTCTGATTTTGATGTTACCTCATGATTACAATTTATTAGATTCAAACATGTAAATCTTTTAAAATTAACGATGAGTTGACGAAGCTTTAGCTTTACTGTCTGTAAGACAAAGATATAATTATCGAGTCAAAAGCAACATTTTGATATTACAACGATAATTCTAAAATTTTAAAAACCAAATAAAAAGATAATTTTGGTAACACGAGGCGAATTGATAACGTGCCGAATCTCGAAACTCCCTATAAAAAGTGTGAAATTTGGCTTATCGTATTCTTCCCCTGCAGTCTTCATTTGGCATTAGGAAATTGCGTTTATCGATTGTTCGCTCTTCAAGAGCAACAGGCAAGTCTTTCGAAGAAAATCGATCGTTCGATTTCATTGGAACTATTCGTGTAAAAATGCATAAAACCAATAAACATATTTATCGTTTTTAAAAAATGTGTGGTGCTAATTGCAATTTCCACAAAGAAACGGGCCTCGCGAACACCGTCACCTGACCCTTTTCTTTCCCGCCAACTAAAAAAACATAAAGCGGTGCTGGTCCATACGATGGTGTCTCGGTTTCCTTGATGTCAGCCGCAGCAACCTTAGCTCGTTGTCTCTCGGCTCTCGACGCACTGACTGCTCTCCTCGACGGAGAGCCTAATGGTAAACTTTTAGGCGGCGCTCTTGGTACCCTTTTGATTTCTTGAAGTTCTAGTAATTCCGCGAACGTTTGCGAGGCCGATCTACCCGGCTCGTCCTCCAAGACACTGTCCGGTGGGCTGTTCAATAATCTCGCGTACTTGCCATCCTGAGGTTGTTGCTGTTGCTGATGATGACTCTTCGTTTCATCCAGTCCGAGGTAATTTGGATTACAAAAGCCGAATTGACCTTCGCGTATCGTCGATGGGGTAACTATGGGGCGATACTGTTTGCTCTTTCGTCCTGATTGCCAGTCGTCGTCGGCCAGTGGATCACCGGGACTACGGGCTTCTATACTCGCGTAGTCCGACGTCGATTCTTCACCTTCTTCTAAGTCAGCGAATCGAACCGACGCGGACGTAGGAATTTTTGACGTGGTCGGTGTTTTTGGTGTTTGTAGCGCCGCTTCGTAAAGGTGTGAGCTGTAACTCTCGCCTCGTGTCGGCTGACAGGCCTGATGCACAGCCGCGAAGTCTCTGGAAATTTCCAAGGATCTTCATCTCTGTATTCCTTACGTAACTTTCGTTGCGATTGTAACGTAGCAGATTGTAAAGTAGGTGGAAGCGATGTAGTAAAGGAAATTCCGTCGATAGCGAAAGTTGATAGATTTCAATGATGAAGAATGGAATGCTGAGATATTACAAATTATACTAGAAAGATATATTTCATTTGAAATTAATAATTTACATCGATTACTAAAAATAAGTAAAAACTAAAAAGAAGGTGCTCTATTTTTGAACGCAAGTGTATACACGTATGGTTGTGATTACGTCGATCGTTGTTACCAATTAACACTTTATTTTACGGATTGTATCGCTTATCCATCCACCTAGTGACGCTTCCGCCTACAAAAATAGCAGTACGAAAGTACACTTACCGCCTTTCCTCTTGAACTTCTATCAGCCTAGAGGTAGGAGGTTCCTTTCGTTCTTCGTTGTCGCTATTTTCGTCTGGGTCGACGAAAACAAGCCTGGCTGCTTCTACAGGTGTCAGGACCGGAGTTGGCAAGGTCAGAGCACGGAAATTCGGTACCGAGATAGGATCTCTTGTCATGCCGGGACCACCGGTTGCGTTGTTGCAATTGTTCGTGTCCACGTTTTTATATGTTGTTTCCGGCGGTTTCTGTCTTCTACGAGCTAGCGTATTAGCGCTTCGTGATTTCACCATACCCGTAGATGGCTCGACAACCTCGGAGTCCACTTGCTGAAACGGATAGTACGTATTCGCCTGCAGGCAGGCTCATTTGTCACATGCGTTTTCTGTGCAGATATAAAGCTTGATACGTGTGCATATAATACGAGTACGAGGGAATGGTAAAAAAAAACTATTTTTTTTATAGGTATCCGGGCACTTTGTTTGACGTGTATTTCAACAGTATTCGATTTTGACCAGAGTATACAGATTAGGAGAACGTAATTATGTCGAAAATGCAGCAGAGTTAATTTGTGTTGTGATTTAGAAATGACAGAATCTGAAAATAAGGAGCTTGTCAATTAACAAAATAATTTCGAAAGGTTCGAAGGAAATTAGAAACACAGTTGTATTATCGCATGCCAATTGGCTTCTAAAAGTCAATTTAATCGCGTCATAATATCCTATCGTACGTAACTATGGTAGTTATAAAGGATAACATTACAGCGATTCGATTTATTCACAATTTTGTAATTAAAATACACCTTGTTCAATATAGATAAGTGTCCGGATACTTAATACAAACGTAACTAAAAAGGGAACATACCTCTTGCGGACTTTCCTCGTTGTCATCTTGGCCACTTAAAACGGAATAGCTGCACTTTGTCGGATGACTTAGCCGCGATAGATTAATTTGCGACAATTTCGAAATTTCTTTAAGGAAGCTCGGTCTAGCCGGTGCTTCATTGGGCGATATCCTATTGTTACAAAGTCTCGTCCTTTGATTTCTCGGTTTCGGTTTCGAATTGTCGATATTGGTCCCTCGAATTATCAGTTCGGAAACTGCTAATGCAACGCTTTCCGCTCTTGGCTGGGGTTTAGGACCTGGCACTGATAATTTCTCCCACGTTTCCGTACCTTTCAAGAAGTTTCACACCTCGTATCTTTTTCGACGAACAAAATCGTTGTGCTACTAATGTTTGGATTTTTTACCGAAATGAAACCTCCATAGTTCGTTCGTAGCTAAACCACCGCTTTCTCCACCGAAAATTAGCATACAACTGGGAAGCCTGCAGGCTGCGTGTCCATGCAGAGGTCCTGGTCCTGGTTTGTTCTTCAACAGACACCAGGAAGCGGTCTTCACATCCCATCGCCAGCAATCGCTTCTCTCTTGTAGGTCGGTCATACCCCCATAAATGTACATGGCGTCACCGTGTAGAACTGCCGAGTGTTTGTGCCTCGCTGCTGGCCCGCTTTCGCTGGAGGAAAGAAGATGCCACGATTCCGTTTCTAAAACGTACATTATCGATCGTATCGTCAGCCACCTTTCAAAATATGTACATCATTAATAGATTTCCGATTCTTATGCGCTTATGGGAAATTTCAAGGTGCGAGAATATACATAGAGTACACGTAATATTCAAATATACATAAAATAAAGTATAAGAAACGAAGTGCATTGGGTGAAACTTTTTGTCTAAGTGCTATTCGTTTAGTTGCTTCTACAAAGATATGAATTTGCATAAATGTCAACAGTTTAATCGTAAAAATTGTGAAATTTTACCGAAATGGAAAGCCCACAATTCTGGAGAACTGCCACGTAGATCTTGATAACCACCGTAAATGAGCATCTGACCACGATGAACTAAAGCAGTATGGCCTCTTCGACCTCTGGGAACCGCACAACCTCTCTGCGCTCTTACTTTCCTCCACATGTTGGTCTACAAGTAACAAATTCTCCAATGCAAAGAAAAATCCGGATACTTTTTGTGCTCGTCAAACGTTCGAGTATTTAGTTGATATTCGAACAAAGTATTCAAGCGCCTGTAGGCGTCTTTAAGAAGGAAACGTTTAAAAATTTTATTGGCATCGTGATAAACCCCAAGTGCTGCAATTATATTGATAAAGTTTGACGATATTAGGCTTTTAGTCTTTTGGTAATCTTAGCGAGTATCAAAGGGTTAATCATTCGAGTCAGGTGACAATAGACGCGAGAATTCTCCAATTTCGACCAGACTGAAGGTTTCTGAATGGCGGATATAACTGGGGTTGCACGTAACAAAAGGCACACAAGAGTTCTAATTCGTCATTCCCCTATTTTGTCGTTCGAGTAGATTCCAGCTTGATATCTCAGGTCTAATGACAGCTTCTTCGGCATTATCGTATTTTGAATTATTCAAAAAAAAAAAAAAAAAAAAAAAGAGGGCGGAATGACGTATAGAATAAAGAGAAGCATACAATATCGTTAGTTGGTTAAATGCATCGATCTATTTTTAATCGTTTACCTTGAAAAAATACTGATGAAAATATGTAGGACATAAGCAACGCACGATTTGTTTTCGAAGGATAGCGGCGCTCTCCTCTATTTACCTGTTTTATATTTAATAGAAACATAACCGATGTCCGTATGTATTGTGACATGAGAATGAGAATTTTCGACCGCATTTAAATACGAAGACCACAGAAGAACGTAACAAGTCAGATTTTCTACTTCGTATAGAAGAACAATTTTTAATTCCAATACATCGTTAACCAAATCTATTTATATCAGAACTACCTCTACATTTAAACTTCAGCATTAAACGTGTATTTTGTCATTCGTTCGTTTTCTCATGAAATCAGTTACCAATATTCCTTCTGTGCGTTGTCATATGTGAGATAGCACCGACATTCGTATCTTTTGAAGCATAGTGGCGATCGCAGCGAGCCTTTCGCTCCAGTCCGTCAATGTGTAGCGTCAAAGAGAAAGAGGCAAATGCGTTGGCTTAGCCAAGGGTCTGCGATCGTACATGCAAAGGAAGGAAGATGGAAGGACGGTATATAAGCTATATAGCAGGGGTGCTGAAAGTAATTACGTAACTCCAAGTACGTGCCTAAAGTTGATAGGTCTGTATAGCCACTTGCGTCTACCCTGTATTACGGTACGAGGGGGTTGCGAAAGGGTGGAATACTAGCTAAATTCGCCATCCACGTTAAAACGCTGTAAAATTAGCGAGAGAACAGTTGGGTATCATCAATTACGCGAATCGCTGTAAAACGTTAAACAGACGCGCGATATATCGATGAATCTTCGCGTCTTCGCACTAAATCGAGCGGCTGCGATCAATTTAAAGAGAAAGAAAAAAAATATTCGACGGGATGAAATTTCTCTTCCGACTTCGAGAGACGTAAGCAAGAGAGAATTTTAACGAAGCTCGGAGGGAAGATGAGAAAGAGAGTGGAAAGAGAGCATACCACGAAGCAACCCCTCCGGCTTAACCAATCGGGTTCGCCTGACGGATTCGTAACGCGGATTTCAATAATACATTGCGAAGAGACAAGCAACGGGGAATATCCCAGGCCTTCGACATGGTCCAATGAATAAAAACAAACGGGCCAAGAGTAACCATAGCAACGCGGTAAAGAAAGTTCGGATTTTAGGGAAAATTAAAAAGAGAAAAGTAGGCGGGTCGTGTAATCTTAAGATCGCGTGGGGAAAAATACGACAGGAGAAGAAATAGTTGAAGGGAGAAATGATCCGATAGATTCATAGTTTTCTTTTTCATCTGCGACCTTCATTTTCTTCCTGACTTTCCTCGATAATTTATAAAGAATTAAAGGAAGACGTCATTTGTGTTTATACTTTCTAATATCCTCATTTTTCACAAGTGCATATTGCTGAAAGGAGAGGAATTATTAAGGCGAAACTGATACCACGTTTCATATGTGCCCCGGGTTTATCAATTTTTAATGGTATACAGGTTGAGGGAAGAGGAACCCTTGGGAGGATAAGCGCCGTTCAATTTCGAGGGTACGAAATGGAAGGAAGGGCTGTTGACACCAGCTGTTGTCAAAAAAATTACTCTAGTTAAACTGCAAGCATCAAAGAATTGCCAGACGTTGTCGAATATCGAATACAGTAAATAATCACACGGGAAAAACGTGATAAACTTTATCGGTAGACGCTACAGCTCTTTAAAAGATAAAAAAACGTAACTTATTACGCCTCTCCCCTGTAATCTTCGGTTATATCGATTTTTCACGTGACACAAGATAGTCGCTTGTCGGAACAAACAAATATATGGCACGATGTGTGCATCGATCGATGGAACTCGATACCTTTGAAAGGTAATGGCGGTAAATTGGAGATGACAGTGACGAATGATGCATCCACGACGGTCAATCATCACGAGAATAACAAGATGGCGGCCAGAGACTCGTGATTGATCGCGATATACGTCGAAAAAACTTAAGTCTAAATACGGGAGAAAATATAGTTCTACGTTTTCGACTTCCTTTTCGAATATACCACGATTTCTAGATCACTCTGTACATAGCATGATAGCACAGCTTGCAAAAGCCTTAATCACGTTACCCGATCTGCAAGGAAGGACACAAGTGCATAGGGGCTGCTGATGACGCTGAAGACAGATGAAAGAATAATACCCAGAGGAAACCACAACATCGATAGAAACGACGTAAAAGACAAACTACGACCCGATGTATCGGATGTACATGACAACTTGTCTTCTAGGGGAGTGGAAAAAGAGAGGGTTGGGTTCAGGAACCAGTAAACTACAACTAAGGACAACCATGAGACAAGCATAGCGAACAATCGTACGAAACCTATCGTTATACTGCATGAAGTGGCAAGAACTTTGAGGAACAGCTATTGTCTAATAGCTCTCGTTTCAAACGAGCAACCAAGAAGATCTCCCCTCTATTCGCTTTATGCGTAATTCCTAAAATCGTCGTTTTGTATCTTCGAACGAATTTCAGTAAATGGGACTAAATGAAAAGCATCGGAGCAAGATATTGTCAATCAAGGCCAACATGGTCCTTCGTCTGGTTTGTTCAACCGAGGGTGTCGGAACCCTCGACGCCAGGAGCATCATAGGGCCAAATACCTCGAGGCTGCCGCGGCCCCGTCAAATCGAATCGCCTAAATTCGAATGAAACTAAATCTTCTTAACGAATTTAACCGGTACGCATAGCTGACGGTTCGTTTACGGGAATCTCGTATAAATAGAAATCAATTTCCTACTGAAATTCATTTTCGTAATTATTTATATATATATAGATATCTCGTCTTATATATACCTTATCTTACTTTACGTATAGTTATCTTATATTATCTTAGCCACTTATAGCGTGGCAGTAAATAACATTGTTATTCATTTGAGTCGTAGATATTAGAAGTCTCGCTATTCGAATTCCAGGAAGTTGAAACCACTCTACTTGTGTGAACTCCGTTATTTACGTGGCTTGAAATATCTTTTATTGGATATACTTGTATGTATACAAACGTATATCCCGATTTTCTCAAGGAGCAAGTCTCCAAAGACATTTTAGTATTTTTAATCTTCGTTTTACTTTGAGCCATAACATTTGCCCTGGTATAAGCAACGCAAGTTCGCAATCAAGACGCATCTCGATGCTTCCGATTCGATCGAACGAAGTTTACCGCGACACGTGTAACGTTCTTCGAGAGAGGGTGCAATCCGGTTTGCCTTGGGTGATACGTTACCTTGACATTGTAAACCCAAAGTGGCGTTTCCGTGCCTGCGGAAAAGCCGAGCTCACCCCCGAAAATGTAAAGGCAATCCTTGTAAGCTACCGCGCTGTGTTCCTGAAGTGCTGGCGGTCTTTCTCCCCCAGGATGCAATTCCTCCCATTTACTGTCGGCTGTAAAGAAAATAAAGAAAGGGTTAACCCGTCAGCTCGTTATTCCAAACGTTTTCATATTCCAGACTCTCTCTCTCTCTCTCTCTCTCTCTTTCTCTCTTTGCATCAAGCTGGATAAACAAGATTTACGCGACTCTGGCTTTGTGCATTTTTCCGCTAGGGGGATGATGAAGTCGCGATTAAAAGAATTGCGACAGAGCGAAGGAACAAAGAGGCTCGTCTTATCGGTGTCGCGTGTTTCGCATCCAGACGGTATGCTTAATTTAGCGGCTGCAGTTTTTTTAATGTATGCCGTTGTTGCACGTTTTAATTACCTGTTTCCGCTGTAACGTGCAACGCGTATGCATACAGTTGTCCTAGTTTTTGCTAGGATAAAGAATGCCGTGCCACTTAACGGCACAAGCGGTGCCCTTATTTTTCGGCATATCTTCAGAAACTCGCTTACACTGCCAGCCATAAATATCAGGACACCTGTTCGTTACATATTTATGTAACAAATCTGAAGTCCGTTTGAGTATTCGCAATCGATTCGAGTCAGTTGTCGATGCTTTGTACGAGACCAGCCAATGTCTCGACACATACGAACGAGAGTGCACGGGTGTTCGTGTGAAATTACTACATCGATGCAACACCGTGCAAAATTAAAAGGAAGACACGCAAAGGGAATCGTAATCTCAGGGGTATCTAGAAATCTTTTTCGACGCGCTAAATCACACTTTCACCCGCCTCGGCAATCTGCTGCTCTGAAATAAATCCTCGAAGCGGTCGGGGCTTCTTAGAAACAGAGGGACGACGGCGAATGTTGCAGTGTGTTCGAGGGATTAAATGCAAGCAGTGCCAAGGACGCGAAGAAAAAAGAACGAAATGTACGAGAAATAATTATATCGCGACTCGCGTATTAAAACAAAAACCACAGGGCGTCTGTGCAATCATGGTGCAACCGAGCAAGAAACGATTCCTCGTGAAGAAAGTAAGTGGAAAGCGAGGAGCGAAGGTCTTGCGTCGAGTAGATTTTCAAAATCGCGTTTTACTCGAGGACGAAGCCTCATACTCAAAATTCTATTATAATTTATTTTTTCATAAAGAATTGCTCCTTGTGAGTCTATATTACGATTGCAGGGACACCTTGTACGCTGACAAAACATCGTTCTTCTTTTTGCAAGAATCAGAGCATGATTTTTACGTAATCTACGTAAAAGCAGATCGAATAAATCTAAATTCATTCAACGTTAAGTTGATGACGCTTTGAAGGGTGCGTTAAAACTTGTTCCTTTATTGCATGGGTTTAACAAGAGATAGACGTTCTTTTTTACCCTTCGGAAGTTTTACGAAAAGAGAAAAGGGACGCTCCCCTAATCCGCTCAGAAAAATAAAGGCAAAGGAAATCAGCGGGGCATGAAGTTACGTTATATCGTATGAATAAAGGAAGGACGAGATTTTTCTTGCCCGATGCCGAACAAAACATTCTTTCTTCCACCTTCCACCTCTCGCTGTTCTTCTGTATTTTCCAACAAAAATCAAAAGAGTGTTCCTCTACGGTAAAAACGTTCGAATCGCAGCTTCGCACTGGAACGTGCTCGAGAACAAAGCGTACGAAATTTACGTAAGAAGCATAATGTGTTGGCTGAAGTAGTTGCGGCTCTCCTAGACTGACACTACAGATGCCCGACATTGATTACGAACACGTGTCGTATCTAGCTGGCTACGAAGCTATGCACCCTTTTGTTCGAAAAATGCTGTTCACAGGATAAAGTTCCGATGGCTTTGATGACAAAAAAAAAAGAAAATAATCGACCCGCTATGTATCTCTAATCTTTATCAAACTCGTCACAAATTCGATGTAAAAATGGATCGAGGCACGTGAGTGGCTATAACACTAATTCATTTCAATATGTTGTATCAACGCACTTATCACAACTTCAAAGGCAAATATTGAAAAATGTTATTTCGCTCGCTTTCATTCGACAAATGTTTATAATACACTCGTTCGTGTTTAAGTTAACAGCTCGTTGAAAAATGTATTAAAGAAATCGATGTGTCATACAACGACTGAAACAAATATCTGCACGCTATTGGAGTTTTACCATCGTCATTAACGTTTTAGGATAGATATCGATTTAATAAATAGAAAATAAAGGACAAGAACCCTTTGAAATCCCCACCGATCGCAAAAGAGGGTGAAACAAAACATACAAGGACGAAGTACTCTTACGGTTCTTCGAGGTATCACAATATTTTTGCAAGATCAAGTATCGACAATGCTATGCTTTTAAAACATGCCAGGGGGTTACTCTGATAGTATTTGCCCCCAGGAGACAAACCGCCAACATGCAACCCTTCCGATGCCGCTTTAATATTCACCCGAAGCCGTAGCCGAACAATCCCTTTTGATGAATAGGGCACCTCGTGGACGTACCATCAACCATTGGAAATTCATTTTAGGATTTCGCCTCGTATTTTGCGTACAACGTCGAATTATCCACAGTAACGTGTTCTGCTTCGGATCATCGCACGATTTAAACGTTTCTTTCCTAAAAGAACGTAACGAGGACTTTGACCAATTTAAAATCCGCTCGCGTGAATTCGCTGGCTGATTCCGATATCGGTCGATGTAGAGACCACAGGGAATACGTTTAGTGTGTTGCCAGTCAAGCAGATCGAAACTTGGCTAGGCTCTACGTGATCGGCTATTTAAGCCGAATAAGAGATGCTTCTATTTGATTCTTAGTAAACTTTTTCTGCTAAGACTAAGCCTGGTTTCCAGCGAATAATTCGCGATTGAAAAAACTGATCGATTTGAACGCGATGGTACGAAATGATCGATACGATACGTCTCATAAGTCTAAAATCGCTTTAACTTTTCGATTCAATTTCCAATACACTGCCTCGCTTAGTATACTATCCTAACGTTTATTCGTTTTTAAATGATTCATAAGGATAAACTTTGGGAACATAAATTTCCCAAAATTCTAAAATGTGTTGTTTCGCGTTTTATGTCTCTTTTTCTCACAAAACATTGTTTACCAGAAGATCGCTAATGTCAAAAGCATGTAAAGTTCAATAAAATTGTTTTCTCCGTATTTGATAATTAATGAATTGAAAGACGGATTTCATAAAAAATTTATGCATATAATCCCTACTATATGTCAGACAATAAATATCACTTAATGTTTACCTCTAGACACTCTACCTACGATATTTTTAATTCTTCTGAACTTGAAATGCGATTCACTCCCTATATCAGTGAAATATCAATTGCACTTTGCTTCTAGACGTCTCGTATAAGAATCGAAGTGTTTCGGCTGGTTTTACGGTTACGAGACGCAACAGCCAAACGCACGGTGCTGGTTATGACGCGTATAAGCCATGGATTATCACATGAGGGTGCAATTAATTCGCGTACGTCTGATCTCCGTGGAAACAGTCGTAATTGTGGAGTATCGCCGGCGGATTTAGTTGATATACGTGGGCTTTAATAATGGCGTATTATTGATCAGACTGAACCCCGTTTAAATTCCGTCGCGCACCCTCGTTCACCGAGCGAGATGGTAGGGTGCGTTGGTCAGAGATGTTGTTCGTGTACCGTATTCAAGTTACTCAGACGTCGTGTATTAATACCTCTTGTAATTACAAGGATTTTTTCCACCCACTAATTCCACTTTCCCTTTTCGCTTTCCATAATTTCGTCGTTAGTTGCAAAGCTCGCTACTAACTATTCGTGCATATCGTCGGGCAAGAATTGAAAGCGATAGTAATTATCACTTACCGAGGCTGTATCGCCAGAGGTCTTTGAGAGGAAGATTGCCGTTTCGTCCGCCAAGGAGATATACGTGCCCTGCGAGCAAAGTAGCGCTGTGCTTGCTTCTGGAAGGTGGTGCGGGCCCATTTTCACTGCCAGCCGCAGTAACCGAGCTCCACATTTTCTTCCTGTAACAGAGAGATCTCGGAATTAGTTCTAGTGAAAGAAACGATTTAACGAGTGTTTTATTCGTGATATTCGCCGAAATTGAGTGAAACTGAGAAAACTAGATTCGATTTGTAGTAAAAAAGTACAGACTGCGGATGTTGCTGTATTTTGCTGCAGTAACAGATGAACCAAAAATAGTTCAATGAGAATCGAACAAATGTTGACGAAAAGCACTTTCAAGATTACTATGTGGCCACTGTAACTTGGCTTATCGAGTATTTATCCATAAGACAGATAAATTTATGTCTTGACTGTGCTGATACAGGAAAAATAAAATATAGAGAAACGAAATTATTACATAAAGTAGATTGCTTTGCTTCTTGTTTTAATAATCGCGAGTTGGACAGTGAGGAATGCGATATTCTTAAATGCCTCGTATGTTGGCTTTAAACGTATCAACGGCTACGCAGACGTATTTGAAATTCAATTACCGAAGCTTCGAAATCGAGTTTCGGGTAAACGAATGCACCCTCACGCACCCCAAACACGCGTACGCAAATACGTCTGCCAAGCAATACGCTCGCCGGTAGACGCGCCACGCCGGTACAAATGGGATTCCCCATGGTATACCTATACTCGTTTTGTACAGTACCACCAAGAAAACGTGGCGGAGGGAAATCTGTGAAAATACGGAGAAAATAACGAACGTACAGTGGCTCGCGAAAATATTTGAACGTTTAGATTGAAACTTCTTACGAATATACTATGTGTGTTATATAAAATTTTTCGAAATTTCATTAGTACCATAACGAGGCACGACCGCCGTGATTGTATTGACAAAATCTGTAATTTCATAACTTGAGTCACTTATTGCAAAGATATTCTTAGTAAAAAAAAATCAGTGTAAAATCAATAAAAAATACAGTATGAAATTTGAAAAAGTTTCATGCAAGGCACGTAATGTATTCATACAATTCTTCTGTACTTTCATGGGTCACTTTATGACCTGCAATGTTGCTCAGGAAAATTCTAAATCACGCAAGTATTATTTATCGTCTTAGAGTTGAAACGTGAACCAAGAAGAAATAGAAATATCTTTTGCTAATGGGAATATTAACGAAAAAAGAGGGAAGATCGAATAGTGCGTTAAACGAAGCAATTCCGTGTTGACATATCAATCTGGTTGAATAAATTAGGCTTTGAGGTGTAACCTCTGTAGTGGGCGGTCTAATTCAAATGAATGGAAATTCAACGATTCCCCCGTGAAACCGTGTTTAAATATAGGTGGAAAAGTTTCTCAAATATCAGTTGCTATTCGCAACTTCCTCGTATTTGTCGCATCGTTGCGTAACTTGCATTTTCACACTTTGTCAAATCGATGGCAAATGGTGTCTGACCCGGAAACAAGAAACGTACGAAAACATGTCGTTTGTTCTCGTTGCTTTCGACGTTCATCCTACTGGAAGTATACTCAAAGACACGGTCATTTTAATCTTTTATGATGCATCGACGCTACGTTTGCGTCTGCTTCGGCAAAAATGACGACAGTGTTGAAATCGTGAAATCACTGACAAGAAACAAATCTTCAAGTGCAGACAAATTTTAGAACGAGCTCCGGTTCATAAATAATAGAATAGCTGAGCTCGCTTACCCGATAATCTACTAGCAAAACAACAATCCCAAAGATTTTATATAAGTTCCTAGTGATTTTTTTTTTAGTTTTATCTTATCTTCTTCTAGTTCAAGTGCTCTAAAACTTAAGAACGAGCGTGTATAGTCGGACTCGATGGATTTTATCCGGGCATATTTTCTCAACCTCTCTCGTTTGCTCGAGTATTGTTTTATCACAGCAATATCCCTTCGACTGCTGGCTCTTGAGCACTCTACGGGGAAGCGTTTTCTTCCTTCAACCCCTAACAACGTTGGAAACCGGCGTGTTATCGACCGGTGGCGGGAATTTCATTTTTCCCAGGTTCGATATGCTACGAGCGCGACCGCCAAGATTCGACTAGATTTTGATCCCCCGACTCCCTTTTCGTTTGAAAGGCAGAGGGAGGAATTCTGCGTGGAGGGTGAGCGAAAAGCATCCTCTCTCGCTCGCTCTGCTTAACTCGATTCGCGAGGGGATGCGTTACCGCTACCGGCTTCCGAAAAGGGAGCGTAGTCAGACAATTTCCTCTATCGCGTCGACACTCGCACTTCTCTTGATTCCTGTATTACGTGGCCCGATGTTCCTTTGCCGGCTGTTTCGCGTTGTTCGTCCAAGGACCTCTGTTTATGGCGCATTGCATCTTACAATCATAAAATCGTCAACGAACTTTCGATTCACGAATGAAACACCTAGAACCAAAGGAATGCAAGTGATACTTTTACGGCATTGCGTAAATCGCAATTTAACATTCAGAAGTGCTAAATCTTTCACTTTATGAATTATCGAATACGAAGGAGATCATTTTATCTCATTTGCATCCGTTTGGCACTGACGATCTTTCTGTTCTTCTCTCAACAAGACAGAGTATATTCACTGGAAGGAAGAGAAACGGTAGAGAGGCAGTTTATTCTTGTTTCGTAACCGTAGAACCAACATAACATTACAATGGAATTACAACGATAACTTAGAAACACGTGGATCATCTGTTCTAATCGCGTGTCGTATCTATAAAAGTTGAGAAGTTTAAGGTTCTTTCACAATTATGTATTTTGAATGAATCGATCAACTTTTTGTGACGAGGATTATTTACCGAACATCATACATGCTGTCACTAAAAGCGCTAAAAAGCCTTACTGAATTACGTGTTCGGTCGTTGCTCGTCGCTTGTTTTTGCCATACTGTCTGATCGTTAGCAAGTCGTCAACGTGGCAAAAAAAAAAAAGTTACGATTTTCTCGCGCGAAATTAATCTGTCGGACTTCATCACGTTACCTAGCCAAGCGTCGTTAACTGCACGACTTTTTTCTACGTGATCTTTGAAATGGACGTAATGCACGGGGGAGAATCGAGCGTAAAGATCTTATGAAACATACGCGGGTGTCTGAACAGCGTCAACGAATACCGGGAGCGAGGAAAATACGACAACCGATATAATATCTCCGTCTAGAGATTTTAAACAGCGGGCTCGCACCCCTCGTTCGAATACTAGAGAAGAAGGCAGGATTAGAGAAATGTGGCTGGTATTTTTCAGCGATTTCACAGTATCGATTCTTTCGTTGTCTACCGTGGAAAAATATGTAGGTATTTCCAGCAGCTTATCCTCCTATACGTTCCTACACGCTCGTATACGTTCCACTATTTTTCCTCTTTTTCGCCCCGGGTCCATGTTTCTATACCAAACTCTGGTTAAGGCGATAACAAATCGCGATAAGTGAGATCTATGAATGTTAAAGGCTACGGTTTTCGAATTCCTTCTATACACACGCTACTTCGTAATCTAGTACGAGCGGCATATTTGAAATATCAGAAGCTCTTAACCATGCGCTAACAAAATCTTTTAAGCGAACTTTCACCTAAGGTTCGTTAACGCATTCTTACGTCGGAGAATGAAGACTGAGTTCTCATTACAGCGGATGCACGTGCAAAGAACCACTTCTCGCTGTACACCTGGCCGTGTAATCTTTTTCTCCCTTGCCTTTCTTCCGCATCTTTTCCTGTTTCTGTTCAGCGGACGCCAACTAAAAGTCATCCGGCGCATGCAACGTTGCACACCCCATAGGATGCAGAAAACTTCTCGCGTATCGCGTCGATCTTTGGACCCCTGTCGATTCATCGAAGCGAACGAAGGCATTAAAAATTCAAGCGTTGCTTAAGTGGCAATTCCCTTTAAATTAACGCCAATCTATATCGTGGATTCTTAATATCGAGTTACGATCGAACTTTTCTTCTTTCTTCGAAACGTTTACAAAGTGTCGTATGGCGGGCAATAAGAAGGAAGTAGGGGAAGTCGTTCCCTGTCATCGCGTTACGATGTAAAACGTCCCTGCCGTTTGACGCGTGTTTTCAATGACATCCTCTAGAAACCCTCCAGCGTGTCACCAGTGTCACTTGCGGTAGGATCCACGTAACCCCACGCATTCCCGTGTATAACTACGTCCGATGTAAATCATCTAAACGAAGCTTATAAAACGTAATCCCAATCACCGTGCAACACGAACGTGTCCGATCATTTTTCCAGGACATCGAATTTCTCGTTTCGTTGGTTCGTATCTATGATTAGATGTTGAACCTATGGTATGTGACTGTATAGATATTCGAGATTCAATTCAGCGCTTACTCGGACTCAACTAAATTGAAACCGCTTTACTAGCGCCAACTTGTTATTTGCTTCACTTAAAATATTCTTTTAAGCCACGTACTCGTTAAACGAGCCGCTGGGATCGAGGCGTGTTGATCAATCTGAATGAGAAATAGATAAATTCGTTCGCAAGGAATTTTTAGAATAGAACGAAACCTTAAAATAAAATCACAGAGCAACGTGATGCGAATTGATAATACTTGTTTCTGGATGGTCGCGGTATCGGTGCCCCTGAATAGAGTATTAGACCCAGTTAGGTTTCAATAAATGAAATTAATGCGGCGACAACAAAGATTCCGACAGTGTGCCCTCTGTGTCGTTTCTTCTGCACGATAGCAATTGCGTTGAGCGTGAGTTATTTCAAGTGCTACCTAATATTCGTCAGTGCGAAGATATTTGTGTCAAACAAACGCGGTGAATGACCTCGATCAGACCAGAGAAATTGTTTTCACACTGAAATGCATATCCTTAAAAGACGACCAAACAGAAGTGCAGGATCGGCGAGAGATTTCGCTCGACACGCGAAAATTTTTGAAAACGTAAAACACTATCTTCTTGCTAAAAGTTTCGTTTAAATTAAAACAAATTCATACTTGACTACTTTTCCAAACTGAACTATTTCGGAAACGATGTCACCAGTGCAACATTGTTAATCTTAATTTTTATTTAGAACCATAGAATTTTCTCAACTTCGATCGTACCACGAGCTTGAGACTCAAATTTTAGTCTATGCATCGCACAAATTTAAATCTCCCGTTGCGTGCTGTAGATAATGTTAAAGAACTGAATCTTCAGTTTGTCGTTATAACGCGAGTATAACGCGGTGTCGTGTCACGTATATTGTTTCATATATTTATTTCAATAAAAAGTTACTCGTTATTCTCGAATAACTTCATTTTATTCGTAGTTCTGCTGGAATAAAATTTTATTCGAACAATGTCCAACTTTGTATCATGGTTTATAAAGAAGATAGAACAGCATACTTGGCTAACATTACGTGAAGAACATTGATTTTCCGTGAGGTTAAGGACACCGTAAACCGCATCTTCACCACGTGACTTCAACTTCACTGACTTCATAATTTCTAAATATCATCTATTTTAAACCATTCGAGCTACGCGTTTAAACTCGTTTCCCATCTCGAACGTCGTTTATTGTTCACATTTCGCGTTAAGGATTTATACAAGAAAAATATCGCATGCGACAAAGTTCCAAGTATCAGAGACAAAAGACCTCAATGTTTTCAGCTACTTCGACCCACGGTAAATCTCGAAGGAGCGGAAAACAAGGACGAGCAGCGGGAACATTTGAAAAATGTTAAGAAGAACGAATTAATTATAAAGGTAGCCGGTAACGCTGGATGCCTGAGGGTAACGCAATTTTAACAAGCTTACCTCTCTACTCGGTAAACCCTCTATCTCGTTAGCTTTGGCGAATGCAACTTGTGACCCACATGCAAGCGACGATTAAATGCGACTAAGCCTGCCTTTACGGTGGTAAGAACATCGCTGAATGCTCCTCGGCGATTAACCTTTGATTCGGCGGAAACGCATCGTCTAATTGGTAGACCTTCGAATCTGTCGAATGACGTGGCCCAGAACGGTTAACAGAAGCAACAACGAAATCTCCGGTTCGTTGCCAGTGATCTCTTCAAATCGTCACAAACTCCACTTTCAACCTGTTGTTCCCAACGGCAGGTGTGACACGGTGAGCAAGAATCCAGCCGACCGCGGTATTCGAGTTTACACAGAACACACGGCGGACAAAAGACAGGTTCATCCTTAAACTGCTTCACCGCGACATATTGACTGTATCCAGCACCGGATATATCCAGCCAAGATATTGCCAATGTTGACAAGGATCGTTCTATTGGCGCACGACGTACGAAGTGTCACTCGGGTCATTCAGTACCATTCAGAAATTCCATGCATCTTTTATCTCGCCGCGGCATCGAGTCATTGATAATCTTTGCCTCGGCTCCGATAAACGTCTTCTTCATTTACGATTCACTGCAAAGACGGGAGATTCATGGTACCGCGTAGTGATCTCGTCAAACCGTGGGATCACCGCGATCAATCTTCGACGGAGTGATTCACCGGGCAAACTTCGCCACGTTTCCTTGTTGCCATGGATCAAAAGAAAAGAAAAGCTAAGATGTGTCACGAGGACGGCACTCTGCGTGCTCGACGTTTCTTCCGTACTGCGTCCGGGTCGAGCACCTACCTCGTCGAGTCGTCATCGAGGACTCGACGCAGGCGCCTATAGGAAAACCACCCCCTGTTACCCGCAAACTCCAACGCTTCCATCCCCTCTGACTCGGCCAGGGGGTGAACATCCGAGTGTCGAACGCTTTTACTGTATTCCACGGTGGCAACGATACACAAGCATGAGCGTCATCAAGAGGACAATCGTACAGTATCACCTGCCTTCTTAAAGTCTCTACCAAAAAGAGGAGCGAAATTTGTTTCCTGCTTGTGGGTGTTGTAATACGGGAATAAATAAGAAAATTCTATTCGCACGGTGTTCAACTCAGACTTTTCAAGGTTGTGCACGTCGCCCTAACGAACGCCGATACGTTTCGCTGGAAACTATAGTCGAAGAAGATTCAAATTGGCGAACATTCGGATCGCTGTACATTTTGTTTTTAGTGCAAGCGTACATAGATGCACGTGGATTATAATATGTATCGTAGGGATGATTTAAAGAGATTCGAAGATTGTTGGTTAGTAGCTCCGCGCTGTACAGGGGTAGAATTGTGTCTGAGTAAATTTCTATGACGATATGAGGTTGGTTGGTTAAATTGCACATGCGCCAGCGTCGGTCTCCATGGAAACGGGATGCTAGCCACCGCGTGTGAATGCGTATTGATTACTCCACTCTTGCTCCATTCCACGATCTCTTGTTACTCGTCGTGTCTTCTCCTGTCACCCCGCCGACCCTGCTCTACCTCCTCTTTCTCCACTTTCTTTTCTCTCTTCCTCCTCGTTCGTGCAACGAATCATCCCGCTCCATCCACGACCTTTCCCCCTTTTTTTTCTTCTCCAAATTAGCTCCGTAATGTCTCTGCCCGCTCTTCACTCCCTTTGCATAGACCAGAAATCTTTTCTCTGCTAGCTTTTCTATCTCGCCACGAGTAGCGGATCTCTTTCTCTAAAAGCCATCGTTTGTCTTTCGATTTTAAGTAAATCGAGCTGTATTCTGGGAAGAGGTGATACGCGCAGATCCATGACGAACCTGTACACGGAGTCACAGTAGCATTGGTAGCCTTGCAACTGGCTGAAAATCACAGTGACGTTAAGTCAAAGTTTGGAGAATTTGAGCTGTTAGAAGGAATAATGTATAGAAGTACGAAAAACAGTTGTAACATGATTATAAACGCAAATATATAAACGTAGAATACAGTATTATAAGAACTAGCAGCGAACTGACGTATACTATTCTGATTCTCTCAGCCAGACAATTATCGAATTTAAGTGTTCAAGTACTTTCGAGTATTTTTTAGTTAAATGATTGAATTATTGTGAAATTCTTCCTTATTTTCTTCGTTTTCCTTATACACAGTTCTTTTCGTTATTGTTAGAATTTTCAACGCAATTTCCTCGATTCGCCATTCTACTTTTCCCCAGAAAGCTCGTCAGTTACAATCAAAATAACAAGATTGCCCCCATATTACGCTCTTTGACCTCTCGGATCTTTTCCCTTGTAAATTAGGTGATTCTAACTGCTTTCTTTCGTCATATTTTTAAAACCCGCGTTTTCTTCTCTTCAACCTTGCAAGTGGTTCACGCACAATGGACAGACAAATTTTGCACTATGTTGTAAGGGGATACATTTACTAAGATCGACAATCACCGACACAAAAAATATCTAGGCGGAACAGATTGCTCCATTGTGCTTTGTAACGCCGATTATATTAAAAGGACGAAATTTCGATTCATCGACGATCGTACACGATAGAATATTTCATACAAGGTCCCTGCCAACAGATCGGATTCGTAACCAAGTCACCTCACTTTCTTATCTAATTTATCTAAAATTTCCTCAATGAGGATCAAGTCAATCTGTCTTTGTATTTCAGTACCAGCGAATGTATTGATGCATGACGTTGTCGAAAGTTGTGGGAAAAATCATTGAAAAGTTCCAAATAAAGAGAACGAAGAAAATTGCCAATTTGGTCTGTACGATGAAAATAAACTGACACGATGCAATTCTTTTTATGCATGGGAAAGTAAAAAGAAGACTAATGTGTACGCTTCCTGAACTTTCAAGAAAATAATGATAATATCAACCAAACTATGTACATGCAATTAAAGAGCGCATTAGCAAGAACGCAAACACGATCCAGCGCTAATGTGAAAGCGATAGATGCGAGTGTCTATCGCTTTCAAGATTTGACCTGTTGTTCCTTGTTCTATCAGAATGTGAAATTTCACTTAAAACTGTAGTAACAAATGGACGTTAATTAAACCCTTAGCGTGACGGTAAGGATATTGTTGGCTCACTCGTGACACTTATATTTTCACCGGCATGCTCGTACACATCTCTTGGTCATGCTTCGTGATTTACAGAGACGCAACTAAACACACAAATTTTTTCTATCCAAGATAATACGAATACGAAGTATAAATGAAAATAGAATGCAAATACGAAAGTTAAAGAAAAAAATTCTTATTAAAATAAGAATTTTTATCAACTATAACCAATGTATTTTTTATCGAATAATTTTCCCAATTGAAACGACGATGCAAGGAAAGCTTAGAAAGAGAGCCGCCAGTCCTGAAGGACAAACTCGCGACAATATTCCATGCGTGGCCACTATATAAAGAGGTGAAACTCGTGGAAAAGAAGCACTTTTGTTTCCCCAGTCTTTACGTTAAAACGTATCTAGAAATTTTACTATCTCGCAACGAATTGTTACCTAAGTAGATTTTTTATTAAGATGTCGCAACGACTCATTTGCGCTCTGCTAACGACTAGCGTTCTTTGCTGTGCACTCGCGGACAATAATGAATTCGCCGCGGCTCCTGAATTCGTTAAGAAACAGCTCACGAAAGATAAACTGTTGACGGACGTCGTACGCGCTAAAAATTCTTCCAAGACGCCATATCTGTATAGAGTAGTGTCTGATAACGCGCAACATGAACAAAAGAATTTGGATAAATATTCACGAACGAATATTAATCAGCGATTGAAATCTGATTCAAGAGATAAGTGAAGTACTGCAATAAAAATCTTTACATTTTTGAAACGTTCACATCACGATGAATTGAAACGTGCAAGTTTCAGTTGCTGCGGATCCAGATACGGTTCCAATTCGTCAACGCGACCTGATTCCTATCACAGTAGGATCCCTGTGGACAACGGTCGATATCAAACTAAATTTGCTGAACGTTTACCCACTGATAGGTGATTCTTTAAATTAGTATTACAATGCAGGATTGGGCACAATTAAGTAATCGAATAAAATTCGAGTTCGAATAATTATTCGAATAAAACTTTTGCTTTGTTACTTCACTTCGAATGGCATTATCTGAATGATAATGTATTGTGGAAAATGAATTATTTTCGTATCTATTTTATTTTGGTGCAGTTATGTAGTCTACTGTTCATTATTTCTGCTTTAAGCAAAAGGTACCCAATCTTGGTAAAGTATCGTGTGATTAATTTACGGTTTCTATCAAAAACATAATACATACGCAGATACGGCTGGCAAACTCACGGACCACCACCAAGTTTAAGCGGAAGACCCGGAAGTGGAAGTTACGCTGGAACTGCGTTTTACGAAGGAAGTCATACAGGAGATAGGTAAGCAGTCATTAGATTGATGCCTATGAAACGTCATTTTTTCGTTTAAATAAAATATTTGAAAAATAATTGTAGATTATCTCTTTCTTAACTTTTAATTTAATCTCATACGATTATTATTAGATTTGGTCCACGACCGAGTTATGGGAGCGAAGGTTCACGCAAACCTGGTAGTTATGATTCCGGCGGAGGATATGGTTATGCTGGCAGTGGTTTCGGAGGATATAGCTTTAATCGACCAACTGGTTACGGAGGTGATTATGGAATTTCAGGGACCTTCGCTAATGGCGATGAATTCGGATCTGTGGAGCCAAATCGTCCAGATGGACATCCTCCTCCCCATCCGAATATTAACGCGCAGAAGGTAATGGTTGAATTTTAGAGACGAATCGAGATCTGATTTTAAAGAGGCCTGCACACGTTCAACAGTGCTGACGATAAAATTGTTGATACAGTTTGACAATAGTGTCGTCAATCCGCTTCAATTCTTTCAAGACCGCATTTTCACCATACTTTTTAGCGGATTATTGATTGCTATTATTTGCATTAGGCCGTCGCTTTAAAGGCATTGGCAGGTGTTGCGTTAATTGGTGCAGCCGCCGCTTTAGCAACGAATCCTGTTCTTCTTCCGCTCGGAGTTGTATCAGGCAGAAAGAAACGATCGAGTTTGTCCATCAAAGACAGAAATGATTATATGAATTACATTTTAACAAACTTGAAAAGTAACGTTACCAAGGTTGTTTAGTCGTATTTGAACGATATTCTGTCCAACTATTGAGAAAGAGTGTACCTATTGGTTCTGAAGAACCAATTCGTAGCAAATCGATATAAATAGACTGCAGATGTTAGTATACATGTATATTTTCATAGAATGTGAGTAGAAAAATGAAACCTTGATGGAAGTTTGTTAAATCATGCTTTTTTACTTTTACTACCATTCTCCATAGTTAGACAGTATTTCTATTGTAATTTCTCATTCATTAATTCTAATTACGCGTTCCATTTTAATATATCATACTATGTTATCGTTAAGTAGAATGATGAAGATGGAAACAAAGTATCTCTCTCGCCGACGTGTGTAGCTAGAGTTACGTGCGAGATTCAAAAGAATTACTGGATCAATCGTAAGAAGGACGCTAACTTTTTCAAAGAAATATCAGCATTGGAACATCGTCTTAAGAATTTGTATATATATTTCTGTTTTTTGTTGTTACAGTAAGCTATAGAAAAAATTCCGTAAGTTTTAATATTATTACAGGCTTCTAGACAATGTACACGACGATGAACTTGTGAATATGCGCATTAGAAGATTAGTAAGAGCGGCAACCATTGTTGCCGTGAATGGAGACAATTGCAACGCATTTACTTGTACTCTTGTACAAATTAAAACAAGCAAGAATCTATCTGTTCTTAAACTATAGAATTTGTCAAAGAATTGTAACTGGATATTCTTCTAAATATAAAAACCGACAAAAAAATAAAGGCGTAAAATTTTGCGCTGATACGAAACACTATCATTATTATACTCATTTCTCATGGAAACGGAGAAACCATATGAAAATACAGGAATAAAACTAATATAACACAAAATATACATACGTATGCATGTTTGATAACTTAGAAAATAAAAACGAAACAATACCTCAACTTCTTGACGGCCCGCAGGCAACTGTGACTAAATTCTACGAATGGAATCACGTAACACGTGTTGTGTATAATAGTGGGGTGCCATTCATGCGCGTAGTTATCCCCGCCAAATACGATTGACAATACTCTATTATATAATTTCCATAGCTAATAAGTTATTGTTTGAGGGCACACATAATATTACATAATTTCTTGAATCTCTTAAATAACGTTATTTTCTTAAATAACAGTATTCTAATCCCGTTAGTAATTTACTGTTATACCTAGAAATATCGGCCTCAGTAAAAGGCGGGTTTCTATATAAGCATTGCAATGAATTGACGATTCGTACATATGTATTTACCCAGTGTATATACATTTGCTCTTCTATCAAATCGTTAGTTTTAGCAATAAAGGTTTCACACGTGGCTTTAAGATTGAAGAAGACAGAATATAACTGACGTGTCCTTAATGAGAAACAACGTGGCATTTACGAGTTGCTGCGAACTTTTGTATATGACTCTCAGCTGAACAATTTTGATAAAAACGAAACAATTTGAGTTCATTACTATTCGGCTGCTGTTGCTCGTAATATAAATGTAAAATACTTGGGAATACTTATTTTTTACTAGAACCTCGTCTGTCAATTTCTCGTACAAGTGTAATATCGTTTTATATATGTAAAGTTAAGGTTATATCGGCAATGACTACGTCAATAGTGATACAACTGTCATAAGATAAATAATTCATTTTGTTATTGTGTGAGTGACTCTCTCGTTCAGAAATGTTTGTATGTCATTTGATCGGAGGATCTACGTTGGAGCATTTTGGAACAATATATCGATAATTATCGCATAATCCATGGGATGCTTGATAACGTTGTTAAAAGTAAGCGTTAAAAATTAAAGAGTCGACGCTCGCATAAAAAAATCATCGATTACCGCGGAGATTAAAAAAGTAAGGTGCATGAGATTGTTGTTGATCTCTCATATCGTTCTTCATGGGTACTAGAAGGAAAATGAATAAGGATGACAACGTGGAAGATGGGATCCACGAGTCGAAGCATGTCCACGAACGTTCGGATGTACGAGGTGACGAAAAGAATATAGCTATTCTTTTATTTTTATATCTGTTACAAGGAATACCATTGGGGTTATGTGGTTCTATACCCATGTTACTTCAGAACAGAGATGTGTCATATCGTCAGCAGGTAACTTCCTAGATTTATATTGGAATTGCTTCAAATAATATACAAATGTTGTTGTACCTTCAGGCTGAATTTAGTTTTGTGCAATGGCCCTTTTCTTTGAAACTGTTTTGGGCACCTATAGTAGACTCCGTGTTTTCACAAAGATTTGGAAGAAGGAAAACGTGGCTAATTCCAACTCAATATTTAATGGGATTTTTCATGCTGCTATTATCCAGCCATGTAAATCAATGGTTGGGTAGTAAAACAATAAAACCAAACATAGAAATGTTGACTGTAATATTTTTTGTACTAAATGTTTTGGCTGCAACTCAAGATATTGTAGTAGATGGATGGGCACTGACCATGTTAAAAAGGTATAGATATAATTTATAATTGTAAGACTAAATGAGTTAATAGTAGCTTCAATAAGTCTATATTTCTGTTTTATATATTTAGATGTAACGTGGGATATGCATCAACTTGCAACAGTGTAGGACAAACTGCTGGATATTTTATTGGTTATGTACTTTTTATGGCATTAGAATCCCCTGAATTTTGTAACAGTTATTTAAGATCTACACCTTCCAACGAAGGCATTTTGACTCTGCCTGGTAAAGTAATTTGAGCATTAATATTTAAAAAGTTGACATAGGCACAATTGTGATTTACTATTCACTTTTATAGATTTTCTTTATTTCTGGGGATGGATATTTATAATTATTACCACTTTACTTGCCTTGTTTAAACATGAAGATTCAGAGAAAATGCACAAAGACGAAGAATTGAATACAGATATCAAACATGCATACAAATTACTTTGGAATATCGTCAAATTACCATCTATAAAAACAATCATTATATTTTTGTTAACTGCTAAGGTCAGTAAATATAATAAAATTCACATTTATATTAGTAATAATAATTTAATTCTGCATCAATTGCAGATAGGGTTTTCTGCTTGTGATGCTGTAACAGGTTTGAAGCTAGTAGAAGCTGGTATACCAAAAGAAAAGTTTGCTCTTATGGCTGTGCCTATGATTCCATTACAAATACTGTTACCATTAGCAATATCAAAGTATACAGTAGGTCCAAGGCCCATGGATGTATACATAATGGCAATGCCTTATAGGTGATTAGAAGACAAATGTATAAAATAGAATATTCCAAATAGGCATATAATAAATATTTGTAATTGATTCTCTAGACTGGCTTTTGGATTAGTAGCAGCAGTTTTGGTATATGTGACACCATATATCGTAACAGGGGGACATGTTCCAGCTTATTACTTCATAGTTTTAATTGCTCTATATTTGATACACCAGGTGAGATATCGACACGACACAAACCATAATTCGATTAATGATGGTAAGCGATTACAAAAACATATATATCATCTTCGCTTGTCACAGGTTTTCACGAGTAGTATGTTCGTGGCATCGATGGCATTTTTTGCAAAGATTAGCGATCCAGCTGTTGGTGGTACTTACATGACATTACTAAATACATTAAGTAATCTCGGAGCTAATTGGCCAGCAACGGCAGCTCTTTGGTTCGTTGATCCTTTAACGTATCGACAATGCAGCACCGATCCCTCAAATGACTGTAGCACAATTTCGGAAAGGGAGGTTGGTGTCTGTTGTTTCGGCTTATAGATAATTGTTTAAAAGGTGCTTTTAAAAACAAAATTTTTTCGTTTTCAGCTCTGCATGGACACGCATAATGGTGCTTGTAATATGCAATTTGATGGATATTACATAGAGAGTATCTTGTGCTTAATTATAGGATTTGCTTGGCTCAGATGGGGTCGACGGAAAATAGATCTGTTACAAACAAGACCGATGTCTGCTTGGAAAATTATTCTTTCGAAGCAGAACAGATAACAGTATTGAATTTGTGTTGCAGTTTGCTAATACGGTACCTGCAATTATTACGAAATTGTTAGAAGTGTGCGAAAATTCGAACATATCGGAAACCCGATGCTCGGGACGAGTCGAGAAGAGTCGCATTCCAAAAGTATCCGTAATTCGAGACTGTCGGGATTCCTGAAAATTTCGAGATTCTTGAAAAAATCAGGATTTTCGAGAATTATAAAATTATATAGTAAATTATAATATTCTATAATAAAATTTTATATTTATGATATATTTCGTTATTATTTTTACTTCGTATTCTACTCTATATAATTTTTAAATTTTGGAGAATTTCGAAATTCTCAGGTATTCTGACAGTACCGAATTATGAGATACTTTCGGGAACCCAACCCGATTCGATATTTTTGGGTTCTCGTACATCTCTAGAAATTGTACAAAGTAAATACGCGTGTGTTGATCGCGTATCGGTTGCGTGCTCGGGTGATTTTTTACACGTCCACCAAGTGTTCCAATTTGATCAACGCAACATGAACTGAATTGTTTTCTAGTTTCACAATATTTTTTGTTTCGTGTTCTTATTTGTTTAATTTTTTTTAATGTAACAAATAATAAGCGGTATTTGTCGAAGATTTGATACCTAATTTTATATGAATAATTTTTATAACATTATTTCATATATTAGCACAATAACAACATCGAACAAGTACTGCATTCATTGTACAATTATTTAAATAGAGCACTGATGATTTTGGTTGTAGCATGTCGTTTATACCTAGTGATATGCCAAAAAAATAAAACTGTGTCTTTTTCTATTTATGTCTTCATCCTTCCATGAAGATTGGTGATTTTAATTACGATGTAATGTTGCAATATATTGCATTGTTTTACTACATATCTGTACTTTCGATTGGGTTTGGATAACTTAACGATAAAATTTGCGACCGTTCGCGAACGGGTGTTGTAATTTATTATGTGCGAATACATAATGTTAATAAAAGTTTTCCATACAAAGTATTCTACCTTTACTCTGCTTTTACCATATCCATATTTTTTTAATTCATCGCGTAGAATTTAATGTGATAGTGCAAATAGGGATGATAGAAAAAGAGTTATCTTTCTGCGGCTTGATAGCCATTTTTTTATTTTATATGCTATCACATCGTGAAAGGAACTGAAGAGATAAAACGGTATTCGTAGTATGCATTTAAGTACTATCTAGCATTTGCACGTAAATATTTTTTAAAAGCAGATATTTACGGGACAGGATCGGTGGTCGGTGAAAGGTGGTTCACTTAATCGCTTATCCACAACATCCAGGTCGTAAATCGGTTCGATGGTCTTCCTTGATATTTGTTGCTCTTTTCTTGAGATGCGCCGATTCCGAGTGTATCGACTCGTGATTCGCAACCGTTGGCACAGTTAACGAGGATGTGTATGTTGTAGTAGGCAATTCAAGAACGTGCTCGTCTCCCTGCGATTTATATCGTTGCGTTAATTTTAATTTGTACCGTTAAAAAGAGGTTCGTTAACGGTATGTAAAAATAGATCTTTCCGATTGTAATTTTCTCTGGGAAAATTATACAAGAAACATAGCAAGATATTTACGGTTTTAGTCGATTCAGTATCCATAATGGTGCCGGGATGAGACTCAACGAACAACGATAAATGTTGAACTTCATTTTCGATACTCCGTACACAAACGAAGTTAACGAACGTGGCGATCAGAATCAACTTGATAAACATGTTGCACGTTTCTACTTTGACTTCAAAATTCCTTCTAAAGCTTTCAAGTGTAAGGTTCACCTTTTTATATAGGTTAATACTTCCATGTTTGCTCGTAAATCTCTGCCAGGCTGCATTATTAATGGCTCATGGAGGTTTAATCAAACGTCGATACATCAAATTTGAAGTACTTTAAAATCACCTGTTTCTAGGAAATGTTGTCAAAGATATCGCTCGAAGAATAAACACATGGTTCATTTTGTGTTCGTGTACCTTGAAACGATACGCTGGTGGTGTAAAATGAAGTTTAAAGAATTAATTGCCATTGGAGAAAATCTGACTTTTCCATGACAAATATTTTATATTAGAAGACAAATATAGTACATAACATTGACAATAATTTTTGGTACCATTCTTATGCACGGTTACACGAGCTTGATAACCACGTATAGTGCAGTATGGTTGCACGGCTAACTAGATTTTAATTCCACATATATTTTCACAATCTTTTCCTCGTGGCTGTTGTTTTTGTGTGTGTTCACGCAATCACCGATAATCAATTTGCTGTACAGTATGCGTCGATAATTGCGCGTACATCGTAGTTTGCGATACAATATTGGGCGTTTGTCTCGCAGAAAATTTCTATGTAACGTTTTAATTGAATATTCTCTTCGTTATATGTATACTCTCTACTTTAAAGGTGAATCGTTTTCGAAAATCTTCACAGATATTCAAGGCAGAAAGAAATGTTTCAAATATCATGTAAAAGTTTGCTGCATCATAATATTCTAAGGATGAATCCTACTACATATTTACTTTCTTGTATAATAACTTGGCTTAGATAACTTGGCTTATTTGAAACATTTCTAAGCGTCTGCAAATACTTGCATTCCTTGCAAGTTGCTCGCGTAATCCTGAAGCGATGTATTCTTCGTAAATAAACGTTCACCTTAAATCTTATTTAAGACGTGATATTATGGTATTTGCTAGGATATTTTTCATCTATATAACATCTACGTCACTTTGACGGTAGTAATCTTTAAGATATCAATAGTATATACTTTCTTATGTAACATCGATTATATTATCTGCTATGGTAGTCGATCCTTGCTGGATCTGCTGAGCGGAGGACTGTCAAAATAACATACGCCATTAGTTATTTAAATTATACGGGGAAGAAATAATTCGAGATACCGTATTAATCGACGTTTGTTTTACGTCAAACATGCATTAAATACTTTTGAACGTAAGAGGTCGTGAATAAATTGGTGGACTAGGAACGGTCAACCCTAGAAACGTTTTATACTATGGAACAAGTGGAACAAGTAGAACACATCGATTTTTAATGAAGACAAATTATAAATGAAGACTACAAAGAGAAAAGGGCATGATAAATAGTCATATTTTCTATTTCCTCAGGGGAGCAGTTTCAAAATTCAATAGAGCAATCCACGAGCTTAGCAAATCCGTGTACAGATAATCTTAAAATTAATGCCCGCCATATAATAGCTGAATCTATTGTCATGCTTTTTTAGATTCGTATATCTTACTGTATAATTAGTCTATCCGTTCCCAAGGCACCATGTTTCGATCCTTGCAGCAGAACATTCAAATTTGCTCAAATAGACAATTGTTCTGCATGCCTTTCCAAAATCTGGTCTCCAAAAATACATTCTCCCTCTCTCTGCACATCTTAACTTTTTTTTTGTTTTCTTTTTTTTTTTTTTTTTTTGATTGCAACATCAAATTTATAAATGTTCCGAATATCTTATTATTCTTCTGGACCAGACGATGGGTTTCTAGAAATCAAATTTGTACTAAGAATATGATACCTTCTCTTCTCTTAGAGTCGACTGAATTTTACTATTGTACTATATCGTTAGATACACTTTGTTTTTTTGTGCATCCGTATAAATACGCAACTAAACGTTTTAATGTACAATCAGCATACGATGAAATTTTGTATGCGCAACGAGAATTAATATATATCTGTAAAATATAAAAGGACTGTATATACCATAAAATTGTGCGCGATAAAATATAATTAAATATAATAAAATATAAGGATTGAAATACTTTCAACTAAATTGCGATATACAAATAAGGTACGACATAATCGATCGACGAAATTAATCGAGATAAATTACTAAAAAAGCACAGTCTTGCCTACATTGAAATCCTTCCAGCATCCAGTTGCTTAATTCTTAAAGACAAAGTGACTTGAAAGGGATACAATTCGGCTTAGCGTTTTACATAACATCGGTATGTACAAAGATCCCTCAGACACTCTAATCTCTAATTCAAATTGAGGTATATGTAAGAAAACAATGGTCAGATTCTGTAACATTTTTCCAATTCCCTAAGTATTATAATTTACTTACATTCAGCGTTGATTGGCATAATTTTTACACAGTTCTGGCTCTCTAAAAACTCTATGCTTCTAATGTACGAAATCTTCCTCGTTTAAGATCGGAACTTTATCGCTTTTCTGATTAACCCGTAACGTCGCTCCCCATTTCGCACCCCGACCAGCTTCCGAAGTCGCCATTAAGATCGAGTACGAATTTGGACCCGCTGCTTCTTTACTGTAGTGAATCCCATACAGGAAGTATATTAACATTCCTGCAACAAAGGTATAACGAGCGTGCGATATTATTGTGAAACAGTAATATTCACGATACTATTGACTTGTATGCAACTTTGACATATCAACCTACCGACTATCATCCACACAAGAAATCGTAGCCACGTTAAAAGCGACAAGTGAAACATTAGTCCAACGTTGAATAAGATACTCAGAGCTGGTACTATAGGTACCATAGGTACGCGGAATTTACCAGTAGGTGGACTTTGTTGGTGCGCAGAGATAACGATAAGACCTACGATTATGCTCGATTAGTTAGAAAACAAATGCGTGGCGTGGAGTGAAAATTTTGAAACTTACTGCCAATCAATAATGTAACAACGTTTGTCAGAACGAAGTAGTCCCACCAGTCGGGTGCAAAATACGTTTGAGATATCAGTATTAACAGATAACACAAAGAAATGCAACCTGCCGTATAAATCATTACGGAACCAGTGACCGCATCTCCAGGCTTGCAGTTACCCAGGAAATTCACCAGCCAAACGTAACGTGACGTAAGTTTGCCAGTGCCCTCGCTCAGATCTAAGAGCTATAACGAACGTAAAAATTATAAAGAAAAGGATAGATAGGAAGACTAGATTTTCTTTGTATTCTTTTAGTCCGTAAGAACATAAATTTGCACAGTCTAGTTGGAACAGTTATAAATGCTCGGTTCTTTCTCTCTTCTTTCTTTACCTCGGATTCGGCGGACGTGACGCTGTTACAATCGCTGTTGGAATCCGCACCCTCGGTAGGAGGCGACGTCAAACTGCTCGGTGTACCAGCGTTCGATGGCAGCGGCGTAACTTTCTCAGGGCGATATCTCAAGATAATTACGCTCGCTGAAACGATGGTATAGGCCAAGAAAGTACCGATAGACATAAATTCAACTAGATGTTGAAGGTCGAAGAGCAAGGCGATTAAGGCACTGACAGAGCCGCTGATAGCCAAGTTGAGTACCGGAACTTGAGTACGCTCGCTAACGTGGCCCAGAAAGCCAAAGAGTAGACCATCGTTCGCCATGGCGTACATTGTCCGTGGCAATGAAAACAGGGATCCGAAGAGAGTCGTCGTCATTCCGCACAAAGCCCCAACACTGTTGCGCGTGAAAATAGTACACGGAGAAATTATTCGAACAAAGGTGTTTCTTGCTTCGAATTTTAGGTAAGAATCGTTCGACGATTTTCTCACCTTATCGCGTATTTCGCCCATGGTATTCCTCTCGATGAGAAAGCCTCGGGAAGCGCTGCTGTTGGATTGATGTTCCAATACGGCACGACTAAAGTTAAAGCGGCGCCTACCATCACGTACCCGATGGTTACGATTGCCATGGAAAATAGCGTTGCTCGTGGTATACTGTACCCAGGATCGCGCGCTTCTTCCCCAGAGGTAGCTATAGAATCGAAGCCAACGAAAGCGTAGAAACACGTTGCGGCACCTGTTCGTGTATAGGAAACGTATTAGAATAGAAGAATAGAATTTATTGGAAATGAACATGTATGAAGGAAAGTTGTCCAGTACAGAGCAAAGATAAATATTAACGTTGAATGATATTAGTTGCTTCCTATTTTTATCAAGTTTCATTTATACTACAAATAATTGTTTAAATATTTAAATTTTACCAATCCATATTATAGTAAAGAAGATATAGAATGGATAGTACTATACGATTTTCCCTCCATGTATAGGTCCAAAAATACCTGCTAATACACCGCTGAATCCGTACGGCAAGAATCCTCCATTCTCACAGCTCCAATTAGAAAGTTTCGCATAATATATCCCCAGACCGATTACCAACCCCATCACGCCTAAATTTACGATAGTGAGCAAAGAATTAACCGTTGCCGAACATTTAACGCCCAATGCTAACAACATCGCGTAAGCTAGGCATAGTCCAGCGGCTAAAAAATCTGGTATAGTTCCAAGTGGCTCCCCCATTGTGTACCCGTGCATTATTCGGCGGGTGTAATTGCTGATTGCTCCTCCTGCCAGAGAATCAACGTATCCGCTCCATGCCCTGGCCACGGACGCCGCACCTATTCCCGAGCATAAAAATTCCGTGAAATTTATGAGACAGAATAGACCGTAATCGAGAACAAATAACTTTACCGATCATATGCTCTAATATGATGTTCCATCCAATTACGAAAGCCCAGAATTCGCCGACGGAGATGTAGGTGTAAACGTACGCGCTGCCAGCTTTTGGAATTCTTGCACCGAATTCAGCGTAACATAACGCAGCTAACAAAGAAGCTATACCAGCGAGCAGAAAGCTGAGGATTACGCCTGGACCGGCTGTGTCATGAGCCACCGTTCCTGTCAAAACGTAGATACCAGCGCCAACCATATGACCAACACCTGAAAAATAAATTCACGTATTTACATACGTAAACATGAACACAAAGAGGCCATAAAGTTGCGCGAGAATTGTTCATTCTGACAATAACAGGCATAAACGTCTCGTCGGGTTGCAACGTTATATCGCGCGTATGCAATTAACATTTTTCCGGTTTTGAAACTACTTTATCGCCCACGAGTACGTGATATCGCGCGAGGTGGTCGTGCATGTTCTTACGATTAAAATAGCGGAAAAAGCATACTTACCAAGCAACGTAATATCGAACGTGGAAAGACATCTTTTCATTGGAGTTTCAAGTAAATCACCTTGGAGCTTTTTCGTGCGATTCATTTTGGAACACAGGCCGGACATAACGTGCCCGAGGATCATTCGGCGAACCGATGGCATTCTGATTTCTTTTAAACAGATTCCTATTACAACATCATACTGTATCTGTATATGTATCATACTGATAAGAAGTACTTGAAAGCAAATGTTTGTTTAACAAACGCATTGCCATTCCGCTAAACCATAGACTTCATAAATGGTTTCTGTACTTACGTGGAATTGACTATGTTCGTATGCGGAATTTTTCGATGCTTGACTCGTTGTGACAGAATCTCAACTGCGACGAACACGATCTCACGACGGACGCTGAAATCTACGGAGAAGTCGCATGGCGCCTCCGTTAACACGCAGGCTCGGATATTCGATCGATTCAGCTGTGATAGAACTATTTATGTCACTCAGCCGTCAGAGTATGAATGAAGAGAATCTTTTAATCAACATTTTCATGATAATAAGCATGCTTTTAAAAAAGCCATTCTATCGTGTTCCTGCAGTCGCATTTTTAATCAGCATTCGGAAAATTGATTTTCTTTTGATTCTATTTCTCAGCAGCTAATTTATTTATTTACAAAACTTCCTGAATTTAGCTTTATGAAATGATATAATTATCGATAGATCGCGATAAGGTCACAATCAATTTCTACTAAGCATTTTCAACGAAATGTAATTGCAATTACATTATAATGTGAAAAGTTGTGTAATGTTGCTCAATAAAATATGCAAATAAGGGTGAACAAATTATATCTAATATACATCATCTTTTTTCTAACCATAATATTATACTTTGCATAAAATTTTTAAGATAATATTATCAAAGTTGTTTTTTTGAGAAAATGTATCAGTTATAGATTAAATTATTCATAACAGAGATCATATCCTTTTTGAGTCATTCTTCTGGGAGCAATGCCATTCGCTCAAGGACTTAACGCAGGATATCGATGCACCACATAGGAGCAGCACCGTCTGAGTCATTATAAAATGTATGCACGAAGAAGAAATGGAAGTGCTCATGCTTATGGTCCTGGTTGTTTCCGGAGTAGTGCTGCACCACGCGACCGATACTGAAAGGTGATCCACGCTAGCATATACAAGAACATATAAAGTTAGGGATCTGTCCTGTTTAATTAGCATAGACAAGAACCTATTTAATTGTACGGTTCTACAGAAATGTTTTCGTAGTTATCTGAAATAGAAAAGAGTAAAGATAATTAATATTTATTCTATGATTTTAGAGAAGAAAAGAAAAGATGTAATAATAATTGTAATGTATTTTCTAGACACTATTTAGATTTAACATTAACTCTTGGCACCCGACATGTCGATTCTACTGGCATGAATATTTTTGATTATTGTAAAATATTTTTAATAAATTAATTTATTTTTTAAGGCACGTTGCTGGTTTTACAGTATACGGCTGATCGAGAGTGGTGTTCTTTCGTTTGCGAAGGCAAGTTTGTAACATGAAACTAAATAGGTTCCTGTCTATGCTAGTGTGCGTACAAGCAAACAGATCCTTAATTTTATGGGTTCTTGTATATGCTAACATGGATCATCTTCAGCATTTGGCCGTATGGTAGAGCATCTGTACTGTGGAACAACTGGAACTGCAGGCGTGAGCACTCTCTGTATGTGCTTGTTTTATCGTTCGATATTGGAGTATTTAGAGTCGCATTTTCTTAGATGTGAAGTAATTTCTTGAAGAGTATTCGTCTAAGGTAGATCCGTTTCATTGTCCTAAAATATCGTGCAACTATTTAGTGTTTGCAAATAAAAAATACGTGTTTCAACGTTTCCCGTTATATTAGTGGGTTATAAAGGTGTTCTAACCTCTTTCCTCCCGTTGAAACGAAAACAATAAATATATAGCGTTAGAAAGCAAATTTGAATAGCTTTACAATAATACTGTATTGATACTAATCGATAGATTTTTGCGTTTTGTCTAGCATACTTGCTACTAGAATAAATATAAATAAAAAATAACAGGTCATGAATTTGGCTTTCTGTCATGTATGTTTGTGTCTTGATCCAAAGTCTATTAACAATGTATTCTCTTGATATTGTAAAGTGATTGTATCTAAAAGTAGGGCAAGCAAAAACAAATTATAAATACATGATTTGCTTGACTTCCCAGCTATTCTGGGATATGTAAATAACTGTTAATATATTCACATTGTAGAAATAACAAGACAAATATGAGTTATCACCGTGGTGGTGGTAATAAGCCAAAAGGCTTTGGATTTGCGGGGTTTCAAATGACTGGTACAAAAAGAAGTGGCTCTAACGTACCACCACCTCCGCCAAATTCTACTCTAAGCAAGCAAGGCTATCACACTATGAATTCTATTACCGAAAATGCCTTATCTGCATGCTGGGGAATGCCAAAGAAGCGTAGCAAAACTGAGGAGGAGTGAGTATACACTTTAAGAAGTTATAAGAGAGCAAAAGCAACAACAACTTTAAATGTTAAATGCTACAATTAGATACTTTGAGGATGATGATGATCCTCCGCCATTTTCCTTGGAATATATTCCGGCACCTGGATCTCCCACTTACGATTGGATGAAAAAATCAACTTCGAAAGAAGATAGCGATAGCGAGGAAGATCCGCTAGATGCATTTATGGCTGGTATAGACGCAGAGGTTAAGAGAAACAATTATGAAGCACAACTGGCGGAGGACGAGCGCAAAGAAGAAAAATCCAAGGGATTTAGAGCGGATATCGATGGCGAGGACGACGAGGAAAGTTACTACAGGTAAGGATTTTGTTGATTTTTTTGGCGAGGGAAGAGAAGATGCAGTAGTGTCTATTTAACTGTAGTTCGGATTCATCGAGTCAAAGCTATTGATTGTGAGCAGATATTATAACATTGAGTCGAGATCCACCTTTAAAAATTAACTTGTCGCGATCCACTTGCGATTCAACCAAAATCTGCTCATGAGCTACCAGTGGTTCACGAGCCATATTTTGAGAACTTATGACCTAGCGTATTAGCAGTCGTAGTTCGGATTGAGCTCCTATAGTCAGATATTGGCAACTGCAGTTAATTAGCCATTGCTGTATTTGTTAAAAAAAAGATAAAAAGAGATGAAGAAATATTGGGTTATTCCATTGACAAGGTATATGGAAGAAAATCCAACTGCGGGTTTGCAACAAGAGGAATCTGACCAAGAGATCGATTACGATGAAGACGGGAATCCGATCGCGCCTCCAAAAAAGAAAGATATCGATCCCTTACCTCCTGTTGATCATAGCGAGATAAAATACGAATCTTTCGAGAAAAATTTTTATAACGTTCATGATGAGATCGCTAATTTAAGTAAACAACAAATCGACGATTTGAAGAAAACTTTGGGAATAAAGGTATCTGGTCCGTCTCCGCCGAATCCGGTTACCAGTTTCGGTCATTTTGGTTTCGATGATGCGTTAATAAAGGCTATTAGAAAAAACGAATACACTCAACCTACCCCTATCCAAGCTCAAGCAGTTCCGGCCGCATTGAGCGGCAGGGATATAATAGGTATAGCGAAAACCGGTAGCGGTAAAACAGCAGCTTTTATTTGGCCAATGTTAGTTCACATAATGGATCAAAGAGAATTGAAGGCAGGTGACGGACCCATCGGTTTAATTCTTGCTCCTACGAGAGAATTGTCACAACAGGTACTTGTTACATTAAAGTAGCCTAAACTAATATACTAAATTGATCGGAAGTTCTGTCGTCAAATTTTGCTCGTAGTCAGTATTTTATTTGGAGGTCTTCAGATAGTTAAAGCGTATGTATATTATAACTATCCAAACATAGACCATTAAAAAATGGTTAATGTTGTTGGAAAAATTATCTTGGCCCACTTATACAATAACTCATCGACTAATAACATTAGTAAAATTGACAAGTTACAAGTAGAAGGTTTCGTGATCGTATAATTTTTCATCAATTCAATGCTATAGGAGCACCGAAAGAATATTTTAATTGTAATGTCAATTCAGATATTTCATTCGTTCCTTTCCAAAGAACAAAAACGACAGCGCTCTCCAATCAAGCTAATATGTATATAGGGATAGTTTTAGGCGCAAGTTTATTCGGTTCGTTGTATTCGTAGATTTACCAAGAAGCAAGGAAGTTCGGGAAAGTGTATAATATTCAAGTGTGCTGTTGTTACGGCGGTGGCAGCAAATGGGAGCAAAGTAAAGCATTGGAAGGGGGTGCGGAAATAGTAGTCGCAACGCCGGGTAGAATGATAGATTTAGTTAAAATGAAAGCAACGAATTTAACCAGAGTAACATTTCTAGTATTGGATGAAGCTGATAGAATGTTCGATATGGGTTTCGGTAAGCGCACCGTTTGCAATATAATTTTATAATCTTGGAACAGGGGAGAAAAACAAGTTTTCTTCGTCGATCGGTTGCGTCGTCGACGCGGTTGTTGGGAAACTTTAAGACCTATTAATAATATTTTTATTTTGCTTGTTACCGCTCTGTTTGATTCCAGAGCCGCAAGTGCGTTCAATATGTAACCACGTAAGGCCAGACAGGCAAACATTGTTGTTCAGCGCAACTTTCAAAAAGAGGGTAGAAAAGCTTGCGAGGGACGTTCTGACGGATCCGGTTAGGATAGTACAAGGGGACGTCGGCGAGGCGAATGCTGATGTCACGCAACACGTGATAGTGTTCAATAATAATCCTACTGGCAAATGGACGTGGTTGTTGCAGAATCTAGTTGAATTCTTGAGCTCTGGTAGTCTGTTGATTTTCGTAACTAAAAAGGTTGGCGATTATGACCGTGCTCGGTTAACTAGTCCAACTGTTGATGTTTATGCATTTGTGAGAAACTTTAATTCAAATTTAATTTAGAACTGTGAAAATGTATAAAATGTACAGCGAGAAAGAGCTATAATAGGTATATCTAACTATGTCCATGAAACTATGAAATTATCTATATTGCATAAATATCCGCAAGTTACTCAATAGATACAAATTATATATAGTGAATTTTTGCAACTGTATGGCATTATATTACCGTAGCTCAATGCAGAGGAACTTGCAAACAATCTCAAGTTGAAAGAATTTGACGTTATGCTGTTGCATGGTGATATGGACCAAATCGAAAGGAACAAAGTAATAACGGCTTTTAAAAAGAAGGAAGTTACTACACTGGTCGCTACTGACGTTGCTGGTAATTATCTTCTTGCCTTCAATCGGCTGGAACGATTAATCTTACTTGTAACGATTTCCTGAAACTCCTTTTGAATTTTCCCGTAGCTCGAGGTTTGGACATTCCACATATCAGAACCGTTGTTAATTACGACGTCGCACGAGACATAGATACTCATACACATAGGATAGGTAGAACTGGTCGAGCGGGTGAAAAAGGAACAGCGTATACTCTTGTAACAGAAAAAGACAAAGAATTCGCAGGTCACCTAGTTCGAAATTTGGAGGGTGCAAATCAGGAAGTACCAAAGAGTCTCATGGATTTAGCGATGCAAAGCGCTTGGTTCCGCAAGTCAAGGTTCAAAGGTGGGAAAGGGAAGAGTTTGAACGTCGGAGGGGCCGGACTTGGGTTTAGGGGAAGACCGGAAACATCTTCAACTTCGGTATTTATTCGTTAAAATTCCTCCAGTTCCCTTTTTCAGATCCTAATATAATGTTCCAAATTTGTTCAAATTATTGTTTAGAGTTGTGGTTCCTCGTCGCAAGGATCTAAGGACATAAGCGAAGTTGTTAAAAAATTAGAAAGACATGGACCAGGTAGCGATCGGTTATCGGCCATGAAAGCTGCTTTTCGTAGTCAGTACAATTCTCAGGTAAGTCCTGTTTCGTTACGATCATATAAATAACAACACATCGATCGAATAGTGTTCCTTGTGGTTGATAGATGAGGCTGAATCATTTAAATTTAGACGAAACGACTTTCTTAGAATTTAAACGAGCATCGCTATAATGTGTAGGATTTGGAATAATATATGTGATATGTGGGAATTTAATTGATTTTTAGTTTCGGGCATCGTCGGATCATACGTGGGAACAAACTATTACACGGCCTTCGGTGATAATGCCCCCACCACCACCTGTACCTCCGAAACCAAATACGGAACAATCAAAGACTCAGGATGTACAAAGTACGAATATCGGAGGAGAAAGGAAGAGAGTTAGAAAGAGTCGGTGGGAATAAACATTGATGACTGAAAATTGCGATTATTTTGTGTATATTAAGATATATTATTGCTGATAATATGTGAGCCGCAGTGGCCGATGCCAATTGTTTTTATATTATAATAAGATTTAATTTTACCAAATTTTTGCTTACCTCAAATTTCTTTTCCTACCTATACAAGTCGCCTATATAAGGCTGTACGACAGTGTTTCCCAATCTTTTTTGTTTGTGAAATATTGACGTAAGATGCTGGAGGTCTTCTCGTGAAGATCAAACTGGTATTCGTAGGAATTGAGAGGTATTAATTGGATTTTCTCGTGAAAGCTTTCTGAGACTACAATTGGCTCCGTTTCTTCCCAAGGCAAATAACGCGTGACATTTAACGGCAAGGAGTCTTTATTGCGATATCTTCGATACAAAATTGAACGAATCGTTTAGAATCTAAATGAAATACACTATTAGACCGGCTTTAAGAAGACGCTAGCTACTACGATATAATCGAGTTATCATTTTCGGCGCACCAATTGAATCCTGATTGTTACTATCTAAAGCTTCGATGGGCAACAGAGAGAATTAGTAGAGGCAAAGATGTATCGTAAAAAGATAATCTCTCGTGAGTGAGCAATTTCTTTGAACGCAAGATTCGCGTTTCTCGCACGCCGTATATTGTCGCAACGTTCCTCGCAACGTGAGTTAAGCTACAAGACACTATCGATGTTTCTTTTCCTCTCGTTTTTATCGGTACCATATTTCCAGACGAAATTAGTTGCTTCGTTTTCTTGGTACCCACGTGTCCATCGATACTACGCACTTCGAAAAAAGTAGTTCTCGAAGGTCGCTCGATATGGAGATTAAGTCAAGGATAAGGCTATGACGATCAATCACGTTCGATCGCCTTGTTTGACCACACGACGCCCAGATGGGATGTTAATGACAGGTTTGTCGTTCGACTATTTGATGACACACGCTTGTAGATTATTTATCCGCCGGTTTGGTCCACTCGAACATGACCAACGTAGCTACGTTGCTTAGTTAAGCCTTACGGTATTGTTTCACCAAGGTTTGCCAAGGCTCGAAGATCGTTAAATCGATTGTCTCGTTTCTGTCAAACGAACTCGGTCAAAGAGTTCGCGAAAAGAAATGTTCAGCTGTTCGATTTTCCGGCTTGAGTCACCGTAATATCGAGCAAGGCCAAGTTCTATAATCAGTCTTCGTGGAAGGGAAGTATATTTCTACGGGTTGATGTATTGGGGCATGGCAGGGCTGCTTTTCCTCCTAATCTTTCCATTTTGTTGCGATCCATTTAACTGGTTAATAGGTTTCTTGTTCGCGTCATTGTTTTTGCTAAACTTCTCCATTGCTCTGCTGTAAGAACCCGTACAAACTCTACCCCAAAGCCTTTTGTCATCTGCGCATTGCTTGTTCCTTCCCTCGCTCGAAGTTCTCTGAATCTCGTGCCTTCTCTGGATTTTGCTGGGATCTTCTTTCTCCAAGGACGCGTTAGATCCCGCTGTACCACGTTGAACGTCTTCCCAAGAAGTGTTCGCATCCGAGTGCACGCTAGAAGGAGTAGGGCAACTGCTTTCGCTGGACAAAGACGAGGATCTCGCGAAAGACGGCGGTACAACCAATTTCATCTTATGATCCTCCTCCTTGCCACTCAAATTCAAAGGTGGCTCGCTTCGAGCTCGAGTACTCGATCTATTTTCTCCCTCGTTTTTATCTTGATTGTCGTTCAAGATTACCTTCGCGATGGACGTCCTTTTTCTCAAATTTTCCAAGTTCTCCCTCGGATTATTCTGAAAGCTGTCTACCCGTTGCAAGATGTCTTTCAAATTCACGTTCGCGCACTCTGTATTATACAGCGGTTTCGTTCGATCCGATTTTTGCACCTTCGAATTCGTTTTACCGTTCACGGATACAGAAGTTGCTTTTCTAGTCGAGTCCTGAGAAGAATCGTCTTTGATATGGTACGCGACTTCTGGGTAAATATAATTTGGTAGCCTTTCTTTCTGACGAGGATTGGCAATCGTCCTCTGAGTTTTGTCGCTCAATGGTTCCATCGTGATCGACCTGGCTCCCTTCACGCATTGCTTGTATTTTTCGTCTATTGTTGTATCGACATTGTCTTGAACCGTAGCTTCTTCGAAGATACAGTCTTCGTTGAGACCAATCGACGATGGACTCGACCACTGTTCGGAAGACGATTCAACCTGCTCTTTATCCTTTCGATCCTCCACAGTTTTGCTATCCGGTTTCCTATCGTTTTTAGAATCACAAGCAACGTCGTTATCCTCGTTTTCGTCCTCGTTACCTGAATCGACCAAGTTCTTCAATATTCCCTCGTCTTTCTCGCTTTTCTTCCTCAACTCCTCCCAATTCTTCCGCGGCTTGTAACTCGTTTTCCGTCTAACGATCTTGCTTTCGCTGATGTTGATATCCGGAATGAATAACCTCAAAGCTTTTGTGCCGGTAGGGAAAGTAACTTCGTTCACTCTTTTCTCGGTCATTATCGCTTCCAAACTCGACCTCGAGGCGACTTCCTGGTGCTTGTTAAACGCCGATACGAGCTGCGCCACGGTGTACTTTGGCTCCTCATTTTCGGACTCGGTCGATCGGTCCTCTTTGTCGTCCGACGTGCCGGAATTGTTGGAGTGACTCGAAACGTCGGAATGTTGTCGTTGACAGGGTCGTTTTCTGGCCACCAGATTCGACACGTTATCGCGATTCACCGGTGTTTCGTCCGAATCTTCGGTTAACGTATCCGATTCGATCGACTTCAACGAATCGAAATTCTCCTCAGACTCGAAAGCTTGTTCCCTCGATGCTTGCAGATCTTTCGCGACTTCTTCTTGCAGCTCGGTTTTTCTCGATCGATTGTTAACTTGCTGCATGACCTCCGACTCTGTCGCGGTTTTCCGCGAACATTCTTTGCTCTCTCCATCCAAATGTTTTTTCGTCTCCGTTAAACTGGAAACATCATCGTAGGATCGGTGTTCTCCGGTGTCGCACGTGGTTTCGATCGACGTGTCCGATACGTTGGACGTATCGATTTCAGCACCTAATCGTTTGAAGATGGGTACCACATCCTCTGTTTTGGCTCGTTGGTAGCTCTTCCTTCTCCGTCTGAGACACTCGAGGCTTCTGTAGATGTCCAAAACTCCTTGAGACTTGGACAACGATCTCAGCCCGTACAGTTTCTCCCGGGACTTGTTCATCACAGGATTTATCGTCATTCGCGGTTGTAAAGAAGCCGAGGTTGCGGAAGAGTTTTCATTGAGCAAACACGCCTGTGACTGGATTCGATTTAGGCTTCGTATTCTGGACAAAAGTCCTCGACTAAGACCGTGATTTAAGTTCGCCTGTGACCGACTTTGCGCTCGACTGAGCAAACCCTGGGTCTGTTCTTTGTTCAGCAAGCAACTCTGGCTGGTGCAGCTAAGATTCGTTCTGGAAGAGTTGAGACTCGTTCGAGAATCGGCTGGACTTGGGAAATCTTCGCTACCCTCGAGACTAGATCGGCTTCCCGTGAGACGGTGACTCAGGCACATCTCGCTTTGACTTAGCAAACAGTCTTGCAAGCTCTGATCGGAATGATTCGAGTCCTGAACATCGCTCGATAGATTCGCCTGACTGCTCGCCTGGCTCAAAAGCGCCGCTCTTCGCAGATTCTCGCGACTGACAACTCGCTCCAGAAGCACTTCTCTCGACTTCGACAGGTATCTTCGGAGATGTGGCGACGCCTGCGTAGGCGCGCCGCGTAGCCAATCGTGACGCAGGCATTGTTTCGCGGTCATTCGTGCGCTAAAATATAAGACAGTGGTTTTATCTTAATATCTACGTATTTCTTTCTCGAGTAGGAACGCAATTAACAATAAGTACTGTTGATAATTGAATAATTGTTAATATTTCAATAAACAGGGTGACTTTAAATATTTGATCAGAAATTTAATAATTGGATCAGAACGACGTTTCTCGCCCTTGTATTGCCCTCTTAGCCATCTTTTCCATTGCTTTTACGTTTCGTAACTCACCTCGGGTCCAGCACCAAAAGCTTCGCGACGAAATCTTTCGCCTGCGCCGAGATGTCGCCGAACAATTCCTCGGGAAAATCTACTTCGCCTAGAGAGATGTTTTGAAACGTTTCTTGATCGGTTTCACCGCCGAATGGAGAAAATCCGGTTAAAAGAACGTAAGTCGTCACACCCACGGACCTTCAATCGAATAACGTTATTCGTATATGATCGGAGAATTACATAATTGGGAAACTTTCTGGGAAAAAAGACCAAGATTACTATTTTTCATGGATTCGTCTGTAGGTCGTTTTTTTTTCAGAAAATTTCTCGACCGTGTTCTCTATCGTTTACGTACCACATATCGGCGGCTAACGTGATCGGCTCGTAGTGCAGAATCTCAGGAGCTGAAATTGAGAGAAATCGTGGAACGTTAAGCGAATGTTATTTGGTTGAATGGCCTCGTTCAAATTTGTGATATCATCTAGGAACGTCATATTTTTATTCGCAAACGAAAACTGATCGAACCTCGTGGGTGTCGGTGGTCGAAGGAATAATTGAATTTTAATTTACTCTTTAAACGACAGTGACGTACACGGTATACAAATTCTGTCGTGCTTCGCCGTTAAAAATATCGAATTACGAGATCGAAATTCGTTACACGAGTAGAAAGTCGAGATTCTTCGCTTCCTTGTAATTGTTGTCTTTCTTTATAGTTGGACGGTATTCCTATTATAACTTCTCCATTCATCGATCCTCACTAAAGATCCCATTGCAATTTTTACCTTGGCGTTAAGTAGGCCGACAAAGATAAAAATAAAATAATCTCTTTCTCTCATCGTGTATAGTTAGTCGCTAGTCCGATACTCCGTGTGCATAAATGTCAAATGCTTTTTACATATTTAACACGCGTGAACGTCCGTAGTTTAATTATTAGCGGATAAGTTACCGAGGCATGAAAGGTTAATAAAATTCGCGAGGTGATCGAGTACGACGAGTTTTCTTGCGAATAAACCGAATAAAGAGCATCGGGACACGATCACGATGACTGTGCTCCTTCATTTCGAGTGTTAAGCGCGATTAAGATATTCAACGATACGCGCTAGCTCTGTTATTCGACGAATCGATACGATCAACGAGGATAATGGCGCGCGTCAATTATATCGTTAACTATGCGGCCTACGACCGAGCTCTTTTCATTGAATAAGCTTTATATGCCGTTCTGCTGTTACGCGGTATATCATTCTATTCGAGCGAAACGCGTCCTGAACAAAGAGAACGAGTCATCGTTCGTCCGACTCGAAATTAACGGCCGCACGAAGAATGCGTGCGCATTTTAATAGTTGGCAACGATCCATGCGACGAAACTCGATTTAATAGAATTTCGATGACTGTTCCCCTTTGCTTTCGCCTGGAAATCCCAATGTCGATGGGCAACGCGGTGACGAGTTTTTAGACATTGAGAATAAAAGTGAGCAGAAGAACGTGCCACGTATTTGCTAATCGCGAGGCAAGAATCACTGATTCAAGAGGCAAGAATCATTGATTCAAGAGGCAAGAATCATCAACGATGACAAGTTGGACAACGCGATCGCGCAAGGAAACTTAACGTGTCAGTTAATATCGATTATGTCCGCGATCTCGCTCGGACCAAAGATCGTCGATTAACGCGGCAAGATTATTAATTGCTGGCAATTAACTGGCAACTCGAGCAAAGTGCCGACACACCTGTTTACCTGTTTGATCGCGGTAAACTCGCGTTACAAAATAATGCGCTCGATACATCATCCGTGTAGCGATAACGCAGATATTTACAGGATGTTTCAAAGATTTCAGGCGGGGTTCGATGTAAAACTCTTTAAAACAAGCAACAAACAAAGATGATTAAATTGTTAT